>NC_090231.1:38486975-38809475 GCF_024489055.1 Chanodichthys erythropterus
CATGTAGGTGATTTTTGACATTTCACAACTGGCGCTTTATTCCCCATGAAAGTCGTGTAACTGTCCATCGCAAATGTTATGCCGTCCACAGCATTACTTAAAGGTGCTCCAAGCGATGTCACGCATTTTTAGGCCAAAACATTTTTTGTCGCATACAGTAAACATCTCCTCACTATCCGCTAGCTGCCTGTCCCCTGAACACACTGTAAAAAACCGTGGTCTCTGTAGTCGCCACAAGCTCCAAAAACTACCTGCTGCAGCCTGGACCACGAAACATAATAAACATACTCCAGCCAATAACTGATAAGAATGATTTTAAATGCACGTTCATGGCTGTTTCAGGAAGCGGGGAGGAGGAGGGTCTAGCTAGCCTCTGTTTTGTTTGACAACGTTCATGCATGTTTATTTTGTGTTGTAACTGGTATTAAAGCAGAGGAGAGGATGGTCACATGCGCTCGTGCTGCTGCTTCTCTTTAACGGAGGCGCTAAAGCAATCTGTCACGTCACATTAAACGGCGCTAAAACGGTATTTATTTTTTTATCTCATAAGATGGACGTCATTTGAAATCTAAGACTTTGCTTCATATCTGAAGTAACAAAGCACAAAGATTATTGCGATTTATTGGATTGGAGGTGCTACATATTCTGCTCCTTCATCAACTGAAAACAGACTAGACTAATCGATTCTTGGGATTTAAGAGTCAATATCGGTTCTTAAAAATGAGAATTGATTAAAATCAAGAAATCGTCTTGTACTCATTACACTGCCTTTTATTAGAGAGAAGACTATGTTCAGCCCCCTCCTTCCGAAGCTTCGAATATTCATTGTAGATTACCATCGAAGCTCTGACGCTCAAAAAATAGTATTTAGACCAGCACTAATATCGTGTGTTATTGTCCGTTCAAGCACGAAAGAGAACTCTATTCTGGCTCACGTTTTTCTGTGCGTCGTGTGTGTGAAGACAATTCACAGACAGCGCATTCTCTTTTTGGTGTGCTTGAATGGTTTAAAAGCATTTGTATGAATAAGAGCGTGATCATGAAACATATTAGAGAAATGTATGCCCAAGGAATTGTTTCCCTGTTTCCAAATCTTCGTGATCCCTACACAAAGAATGGATATGTAAGTGAAAATATTTATTTGGAAAAATAGTTATGGGTTTGTTGGTCACTTTTGTATTGCTGAAAACATTTTTGTTTTTCAAAGGAACATTATGATCCTCAAAGTGGACAAGGGTACTTCACTTGGAAAATAAAGAATATTCAGAGGAACAGTGCACCATCAGACAACCGTAGATATTCCCCCCAGTCTTTCAGTGGTGGCCCAACTGCAGAAAGAGAGGCTTCATCCAGCACTGAGGTTATCCTGACAGAAGAGCAGTGTGAAACCGTGTGAAACTCTAATGAAACCTGTCTGTCTGAAACCTACATCAGAGGTAGAAACCGTGAAGGTCAAAATGAGGGAGACGTTTCAGTATCGTCACAAGATGATTCAAGACCCAAGGAGATCCACTGATGTGCTGACTGAATTTCCCCGTTTCTTGGACATTAAAGGCCTGGTATGATTAGTTAGGGTTAAATAAATGTTATGGGCTTCATTTAAGTTAAAGGGATACTCCACCGTTTTTTTCATATTAAACTGTTATTCCCTTAACTAAGACGAGTTGATACATACCTCTCTCGTCTCAGTGCGTGCACTAAATCGCTCTGTCTTGCGGCGAAACTTTGTTAGCACTTAGCTTAGCCCAGTTCATTCAATAGGGGCCAAGCAGAGAAACTACCAAACACCTCCACGTTTTCCCCATTTAAATACAGTTACTAGAGTAGTGTAACTCGACCTAGGACGGTGACACAAAACAAAACGTTGCGCTTTTCTAAGCGTGTAAAATGGATAACTATATTGTATGGCGGAATACCATAGCAAGTGCTCGGGAGCAGTTTAACTTGGCGCAGTAATATCTTCACTCTCACCAGCCCCCGCTCCCTCTCATCCTCCCTCTCATTTCCGTCAATAGAACCAAAGTGACTTTACAGGAGAGGGAGCGGGGGCCGGTGAGAGGACTTTTCACGAGTGAAGATATTTGTAACGAAGGCGGGACTCAGGTAGGGATCCAAATGCAGCGTTTTATTAGAAGTGAGCGTGGTAGTACAGGCAGGGTCAAACAGGAACAAACAGGAGCAATAAGGAACAGGCAGAGTCGTAGTCAGGGTACAGGCAAGGATCGAGGCAGGCAGCAATGGGTCGTAAAACAGGAATCAGGCAAGATCAATCACAGATAGACAAACAGGATACAAGGAAACGCTCAGAAATGTAACACGAGTGAAAACAAGACTTCGCGATCAGGTGATGAGTGTGTGAGTCTTTTATGGTCCAGGTAATGCATGGCAGCTGGATGTGGTGATTAGTGTAGTGATTGGTGGAGTGAGTGCAGGTGATTGGCAGAGAGGATTATGGGGAATGTAGTCCAGGAAGTGACAGGAACTGACTGTGATTGTGACATAACGCCCCCCTCCCGGAAGGCGCGTCCTCGCGGCGTAAAAGGAACAGCTAGGGAGGGAGGGTGGGTGCATTGGAGACCTGCATGCAGACAGGAACGGGGTCCCCAATGCAGGTCCAGGAACTCGGGCAACCATGGCGAGTCCGGAGTGTCGGAAAGCCACGGCGGGTCAGGTGGCTCGGGCGGCCACGGCAGGTAAGGTGGCCTGGGTAGCCATGGCAGGTCAGGCGGCTCGGGTGACCACGGCAGGTCAGGCGGCTCGGGTGACCACGGCAGGTCAGGCGGCTTGGGTGACCACGGCAGGTCAGGCGGCTTGGGTGACCACGGCAGGTCAGGCGGCTTGGGTGACCACGGCAGGTCAGGCGGCTTGGGTGACCACGGCAGGTCAGGCGGCTTGGGTGACCACGGCAGGTCAGGCGGCTTGGGTGACCACGGCAGGTCAGGCGGCTTGGGTGACCACGGCGGGTCAGGGTCCATAAATGGCCAGAATAGTTCAAAGGCCGATGACGGCAGTGGCCGAGCAGGGTCCCCTCCCACAAGCTCCCCACCCCTAGGTATACTGCCCCCCCCCAAAAAGTTCTTGGGGATTTCAGCGGGGTCCGTAGCAGGCTCGTGGGCAAGGAGTTTGGGTGGCGTCGGCAGCAGGGCAGACGTATCAGGGTGAGCGGCCAGCTCGGTGACGGCCTCCGTGGCCGTATCAAGGAGAGCAGACAGCTCCGAGACGGCAGCGGGCTCGGGCTGCTCCGGGACGGCAGCGGGCTCGGGCTGCTCCGGGACGGCAGCGGGCTCGGGCTGCTCCGGGACGGCAGCGGGCTCGGGCTGCTCCGGGACGGCAGCGGGCTCGGGCTGCTCCGGGACGGCAGCGGGCTCGGGCTGCTCCGGGACGGCAATAGAGCTTGAGTTCCTCAAAGCACGTAGGACAGCCAAGACATAAAAGGTGAGAACAGCCCTCTGGGCCAAGACAGGACTGACCAGGAGAGCAGGCTGTGCTGGAGCGGACTCACTGGCTGGAGCGGACTCAATGGCTGAAACAACCCCTGCATCCTTGAGCACCGCAGGGGCGGCCATCTTGCCCGTGGGCACTGGCAAAGCAGCCATTTCGTCCATCGCGTCCAGGGTGCTTAAGTCCACTGCAATAGGCGAACGAGAGTCCATAGCAACCGGCGAGCTTGAGAGCGTTGAAACCGGCGAGCTTGAGAGCGTTGAAACCGGCGAGCTTGAGAGCGCTGAAACCGGCGAGCTTGAGAGCGCTGAAACCGGCGAGCTTGAGAGCGCTGAAACCGGCGAGCTTGAGAGCGCTGAAACCGGCGAGCTTGAGAGCGTTGAAACCGGCGAGCTTGAGAGCGTTGAAACCGGCGAGCTTGAGAGCGCTGAAACCGGCGAGCTTGAGAGCGCTGAAACCGGCGAGCTTGAGAGCGCTGAAACCGACGAGCTTGAGAGCGTTGCGGCCGGCGGGCTTGAGTGCGAAGCGGCCGGCGGGCTTGAGTGCGAAGCGGCCGGCGGGCTTGAGTGCGAAGCGGCCGGCGGGCTTGAGTGCGAAGCGGCCGGCGGGCTTGAGTGCGAAGCGGCCGGCTGGCTTGAGTGCGAAGCGGCCACCGGGTTTGAGAGCGAAGCGGCCACCGGGCTTGAGAGCGAAGCGGCCGACGGAGACTTGGGAATGCCAGCTGCTCGGACTGAAATCAACGGTGGATCGGTCACACTGGAACGCAACACTCTCCGCTCCCGGACTGATCTAGAGACCTGACGTGACTCTGGGTGATCAGCGGCGACGTGACTTTGCTCTGGGCGATCAGCGAAGGCGTGACGTTGCTCTGGGCGATCAGCGAAGGCGTGACGTTGCTCTGGGCGATCAGTGCTGACTTGACTTGGTGTTGTTATTGTGGTGACCGCCATTTTGTGAGTGTCATCTGGCGAGGCGGCCATTACATGATCTACCATGGTGTCGCATTCCTCCGCGACCCCCACAGTAAACAGAGAACCAACAGTCAATAATGCATAATCCAGAAAGCAAGTAAGTGATGAACGCGGTCCCTCTTGTCTAAGTTTATCCTGGAGGGGTTGATTAATGCCATCGCAGAAAAAGTCTATAAGTGCACAGTCAGGCCAGTCTGCATAATAGGCAATATCCAGAAACTTCTGAATGTGGTCCTCCAGGGTACTATTACCTTGACGAAGGCGGATGAGACGTATAGCTGGGTCCATGTTGAGGCTGGAAACGCTTGTGGAAGCTGCTGGATCGTAGATGGCGAAGTCTTCTGTAACGAAGGCGGGACTCAGGTAGGGATCCAAATGCAGCGTTTTATTAGAAGTGAGCGTGGTAGTACAGGCAGGGTCAAACAGGAACAAACAGGAGCAATAAGGAACAGGCAGAGTCGTAGTCAGGGTACAGGCAAGGATCGAGGCAGGCAGCAATGGGTCGTAAAACAGGAATCAGGCAAGATCAATCACAGATAGACAAACAGGATACAAGGAAACGCTCAGAAATGTAACACGAGTGAAAACAAGACTTCGCGATCAGGTGATGAGTGTGTGAGTCTTTTATGGTCCAGGTAATGCATGGCAGCTGGATGTGGTGATTAGTGTAGTGATTGGTGGAGTGAGTGCAGGTGATTGGCAGAGAGGATTATGGGGAATGTAGACCAGGAAGTGACAGGAACTGACTGTGATTGTGACAATATTACTGCGCCAAGTCAAAGTGCTCCCGAGCACTTGCTATGGTGTTCCGCCATACAATATAGTTATCCATTTTACATGCTTAGAAAAGCGCAACGTTTTGTTTTGTGTCACCGTCCTAGGTCGAGTTACACTACTCTAGTAACTGTATTTAAATGGGGAAAACGTGGAGGTGTTTGGTAGCTTCTCTGCTTGGCCCCTATTAAATGAACTGGGCTAAGCTAAGTGCTAACAAAGTTTCGCCGCAAGACAGAGCGATTTAGTGCACGCACTGAGACGAGAGAGGTATCTATCAACTCGTCTTAGTTAAGGGAATAACATAGTTTAATATGAAAAAACGGTGGAGTATCCCTTTAAGCTTAATTGACAACATTTTTTCTCAACCTCTGTTAAACCTAGAATATTCCACAAACCAATGTTCTCTCCGTGAAATGGGTGAAGTATAATGGAACTGAATATTGTTCTACCTTAATTATTTGTGAAGTAAACCTTGATTTGCCAGTGTTTTATAAAATCAAAGACATTGTTAGAAACTAATGCGTGTTACTGGTGGCATCATGCCTAAAAACTTTTTATTTTGACAAACATCTGTATTCCTACAGAATTGATTCTCTGAAAGTCTTCAATGTCAATGAACTCATTTATTACAAACCTTTTGATTTACAGATGTCATATGGGTCTGCTAATTTCTTTTGGTATGTTGTACCTTACTGCAATCTTGTTCAAATCGGTTCTAAAATCTTCATGACAAAATTTGATGAATTTGTGTGTTTTAAGTTTTAAATTTGTGCAACACCTCATTAATGTGATTAAGTGACATTTTGCCATGTTTTAAAGCCGCTTTTCATCGTGTTAAATAAATACTTGAATATTTATATCTAAAAGTCTTGATTTTGTTTGATCATGTACAGTACCACTCTAAAACAGTGTAAAAATACACTGAAAGGACACTTTGTTATTAACACTTTCAGTGTAATCCAAATGAATTAAAACAACACTCAAAGTGTTAAAAGCTTCATAGTGTAAAACTAGTACAACATAGAAAGTGTAAAACTTTACACTCATGGTGTCATTTTTTGGCACTATATAGTGCTTTTTTAACACTGTAAATTCAACACTACAAACAGTGTACTTTTTACACTAAATAGAATGGGACCATATATGATCCGAAGTAGTGTTAAAATTAACACTTTAAGTGTTAATTTGACACTGCCTTTTTTACAGTGTACATGTGGTTTACACGCGGACCAGATGTGGGCCGGATCTGGCCCGACACTATGTTGCTGTCAGGGAAAGATACAAATGAAATAAACAGTGCTTTCATTTGTTCATGAAGGTCTAACATTACTGTCCAGGTAGTATAGCCTACAAAAGAAATCTAAGTAGGCTAACCAAATGTAAAACAACACTGCATGGTTTTCACAGTATAAATGAATAGATTAAAGTTAACGATACTTAGATTAAGAGCTACGAGTGATTTTCCCTTTACATTTTGTTGTTTGATTAACATTGATGGCACACTCATCAGAAGGTGGAGTGCTGTCACTTTAAGACAATAGATATTAACAAAAGGTGCGTTCACGTGGCCTCGTAATTCCTGTAGTTACAAGATTCTAGCTTGTAAAAAGCGTTCATGTCCTCGTAGAGCTCGTAATTACAGTTTTCTGAAAGCTCCCAGATGTACCACGTGGCCGCTGTACCACCTGACCGCTGTAGATTCATTTAGGCGTTGATAGTGGTGTCATGGAAACGTCTCGGGTTACGTCTGTAACCCTGGTTCCCTGAATAAGGGAACGAGACGCTGCGTAAGTGCTTTGGGAACGCCTCTGCGTGTTACGTCTTGAAGCACTCGTGAAATCGAACCAATAGTGTGACGGGACGTCAGAGCGGGTGACGTCACGGACCAGGAAACTATAAAGCACCCTTGAGAACAAAGAACGCCAGCTTCTGAAATGGGGATGAAGCAGACGCTCACAGGCGTGCTGGGAGTATGGCTAAGCTACGCAGCGTCTCGTTCCCTTATTCAGGGAACCAGGGTTACAGACGTAACCCGAGACGTTCCCTTTCATGGGAACATCGACGCTGCGTAAGCGCTTTGGGAACGCTATCCCAACTAGGCCATAAGACCAAATGCATGTCTGTTATCTTTCAGGACGACAGTACTGAGGACCCTGGAGTGGAGCCCAAGTCAAGGTTATAGAACCTAATAAAGGTATGCTGAGACGACCACCCAGCAGCCTCACATATGTCATTGAGGGGGACCCCCGACATCAAAGCCTTTGAGGCAGCCATACCCCTGGTGGAATGTGCCCGGACAGCCAACGGAGAAGGCTGCCCGGAGGACTCATAGGCAAGCGAGATGGCCTCGACCACCCACTTACTCATTCTCTGCTTGGACGCCGGACCTCCTTTGTTAGGAGATCCGTAACATACAAATAATTGTTCAGATTTTCGCCACAGGGCAGCTCTGTGGACATAACATCTAAAGCCCTCACTGGGCAGAGCAGATTTAGTTTTTCCTGATCCGCATTTGCAAAAGGTGGAGGACAAAAGGCCTGCAGCACAATCGGCCCCGGGACACTTGTAGGGACCTTGGGAATATACCCAGGTCTAGGATGCAGAAAAGCCTTGACCATTCCAGGTGCAAAGTCTAGACATGAAAGAGCAACGGAAAGTGCTTGTAAATCTCCAATTCTTTTGAGAGATGTTATGGCCAAAAGAAATATGGTTTTCAAAGTGAGAAACTTCTCAGACACTTCTTCTAAAGGTTCAAAGGGAGCCGCAGCCAACCCTTCCAACACAATGGCTAGGTCCCAGGACGGAGTTTTTGTGCGTACCATAGCCCTAACCCTTTGAGTACCACGGAGAAAACGCATGACTAAAGGGTTTCTACCCACAGAAACGCCTTCTATTTTAGCGTGATAAGCAGAAATCGCTGCAATATATACCTTCAATGTAGAAGGTGTAAGGCCCGCCTAATAGGTCCAATGACGGTTTCCCACAGGACGGGGAAGGTTTAAGCGTGTATGCCTTTTCAGCGTCTCTGTGAAGTTCACTTAATTTCACTCGTTTAATCTGACTCCAATTTCAAATGATTCTTATTCTAAGGGTTGTGTCTCCAATTAGAAATTAATCATTTGTTATGTATTAATTTAGATATTCGATTATTCTGATTACCTTATATCTTAAATTATTTCGTTCACTGCAGTCCCAGTATCGCTTTAGAAGAGTTACTTCGGCCGATTTGAGTACTCTTCCCGGACACAAACTCGTCAGTCTGACCTTAAACATTGGATGCAGGGTAAATATCTACCTTTAAGTCGGTCGCGCTCTGCTTACTCGTAACAAAAAGCATAGTTTTGATATATTTACGAAAACTGCAACTTATTTAAGGCAGTGATTGTCAGAAATCGAAATGGACTTAATTGACGTGCCCTATGCTCCATCTATTAAACCTTCCGTATGAACAATCCTGAACACAGATTTGAGGTAATACCTTCGCTTTGATCTACTAGAAATAATGGATTAAGAATAATACAGAATCAACCAAATATAACATTTTATTTGTCAAGTAAAAATATATCATGCCAATTACATTACAATTAGACAATTAGAAGCCAATTCAGAAATGATAAATGCATAACATCGATTACTCAAAGAAATGCATATACACAGGGATGGGTGAATGTCCTCAGACATTCACCCATCTCTGGGGGGCCTCTCCTACAGATGATCCCGCATGACTGCTTTGCTCTTTACCTTTTATACCAGACCAGAACAAAAGGGTTGTAAATATTTACTACACCAACACCTGTTTTGGGGGAGAGAGGAGTGGGTTTTCAACAAAAGGCACCACCCAAAAGAGGACAGAATTTTCCTTAGTTTTCCATCTTCTTCATAATTCTAGTGACTGCTGTGAAATTGAGACCGTTTTACCAATCGCACTGAGACAAATTAAATGATACCAAACATGAAAAGGGAAAAACAACAGATACACAAGTTACATTATATGTTTTGAATAACTTTCAGTGACTTGAGGCAGGGGGAAGGAGAGTTTGTGTGTGTGTGTGTGTGTGGTGGGGGGAGGCGCTGTCCTTTTGGAGTGGGGGCAAGGCATTGCCCCTTGCTGTTTCTCTGAGATCTTCTTCTCTAGGCGAGTTTTATTGCTTTATTGCAGGATGCTTGATCTCAGTTTTTGTTTAGCAGGAAAATCAAGCCTTACAGATGGCCCCTGGCCCCTTGGGGCAAATTCAATGAGTCCCTGAGGGGCCACTTTTGGACATTTTACTGCTTCCATATTTTGGGTGCATGCTTTCATATGCTCATTAGTCAGTGGGTGCAGGAGTCAAGTCGTCACCTGAAATAACAACATTAAGGCAGGTTGTACATTAAGATGAAAGTACAGCAGAACGCATCTCTGTGGCACACAGTCCCTTCAGGTGTGTACTGTGCTGACTGGATGCTGCAGCAGCTGGACATGATGTCTGTGATCCTCTTGGTCAGGTCTGCTTCCACCTGCACTTGGCTGTGGTGGTTTTCTGTCTGTAGAATGACTGGTTGTACCAAGTCTGTTGTGTTGGTCAGCACGAGCAGAACGTGTCAGGAAAGTCTCATTGCACTTTTCGGAAACACCTGTGTCCGCCCCAGGTTTAATTGATCCTGTGAGAAATCCTCGGTTACCTTTAAGTAGAAGGTTTGGTTTGCCGGGCAGGTCAAATCTCCATGGGTGAAGGATTCATTCCACTGATAATGCTCCATTGCGTGCAGGACACCTGAACAACTTCTGAGTGACCATTCAATACTTGAACACTGATAAATTTGGTGTCATTGTAAGATGAGGAAAAGGGTTGTTGGAGAAACAGAATAACACAAAATAACACATGATGAACATATCAAAAGTGCGAATGGTAAACAAGGTCTCTCTTTCAGAGTGTGTTTGTTTGTGTGTGTTTCAGAGTGAGCAGGTCTCATTTAATCACCAGATTCTTCACTATCATATATGATAGTGGAATTTAGACTTGGTCTGGATGAGTTAAAGGTAAGTAGCAAAGAGTCTAAATAACAGGTATATTTACCAGTGGTATGCATAATTAAATATATCACATACTTAAACATGGAAATACACAATTTCATAATTACAATTATAAAACTGTCTCTAATAGTTGTTTTAACTGCACATCCTTAATGCAAAACTAAGGTTTCATTCAAGTCAATTAGAGAATGGAATTTACAGAAACAGAGATTTAAAATCTTTTGTTTAGCTTTTTCAACCATCATCTGTGCATTTGATGTACAGGCTAAGTCACACTCAAGAATAGAGGTCTGGGAATTGAGTACCTGATTTATAGAAATGCCTGCATTTCAGTTCTAATTGTTTAGTTCAATTTGTCATTAGTCATATGTTGGAAACTAGGGGGCCCTCCTAGTTTGCAACAATGCCAAGGACTGGACATAATAAACATTTTGTCCAAAGAAACCAGTTACATTACTGAATAGATCTCATTTAGATTTGGAATTTTGAATGATCAGAAATTCTATTAATTGATGTGTGACTAAAGCCATGCACATGTCCTGCATATTACAGTGTTTCCATTATACCTCAAAATTGACACAATTAAAAAGAAAAGAAATTATGGCAATAATTTCCCTTGTCCTATATGTATGAAGGTAAATTATGTATGTTAGATTTGCATTATGTGAATTTTTTTTTTCTGGATAGTCTTATGATCTATTCCAGGTAGAGATGTTGTGAGTTTGTATAGTGTGTGTTCTGTATGTTTGTGTAGAAGATGGGTGGTGTCTATCCTACCATAATTTGTGTTGCATAATTTAGTTCCAGTTTTACACTGGGAGGCCATGTATCTATTAGTGTCATGAGATGGCCTCTTGAAGTTTCTACACCCCCATCTCCTGTGTGTGAAGTTGTGTATTATGGCCTTTAAAATGGCAGCTGTCAATCCTGAAAAGGAAACAGACACACAGGAAAAACAGTTTATCTTGAACCTTTAAACAAATTATGTTAAGATAGGTGGTGCTATCTTAATTTTTCTTAAATGGTCTTATCCAGGCAGTTGTTGCAAATGGCTTTAATCTGTTAAGATTGTATGCCATTAGAAGAAAATGTGTTTTAGATTACAGAGACATAGATCATTATTATGATTTTGTTTCTGCAAAGAAAAGGCCAGATAAAACTGAATGTTAGTGGTCAGATCTGACTGCTGGTGTTAAGCATTGTCAGAGAATCTTACACCTTGAGTTGCTATTGCAGCTGTGCTTACACACACTGTTGTGTTGTGAGTTTTATCACACCCGGGTTTCCTGGGGGAATCTCACACTTATCAGATCTGTGATTAGGACACCAGATCACCTTTTGTGGTGCTGTGCTGTTTGTTTAGCAATTGGCTTTTATGGTGTCATTCAAATACTTGACCATTTGGACCTCTGTGGTCTGTAAAAACAGAAGAGTCTCTGCCTGATATTAACATTTCACACAACTTTAATTACATGTCCAGTAAAATAACTTCCCTGATCAGATCCCATATGATCCAGTGCCCTCAGAGAGGAGTTTGCTAACACTTGTCCACTTTGTTTGTGGTTTTGTTGCAAAGGAAAATCAAAATTTATACTTCCTCTTGTCACTGGGTTACAGATCAATAGAATTGAATTTTAATTCCTGTTTTGATCTTGAATGGATTTAGCCTATTCAAGATATGACAATCGGGTTGATTGTTTTAGTTGTTAAATACTGGTCATTGTAATTTTTCTCATTAAAGATTCTTGCACAGATAGAAGATAAAGAAGTTCTTTCCCATTAATTTTATTTATTCCTTCCATTTTTCTTTACAACTTATTTAATGCAATTGTGAAGCACATTGTAGCCTTATGGCAATTCTATGCTCCTGTGCATGGTTTAACTGCAGCTATATGGAAGATAGCTGAGTGTTCCATTTAGGAGACAAACAAATTTAACACAGACACACATGTTGTACAATTTCAGTACTAGTTATTCCAACTTACACAAGACATATGGTCTAGAATGCATAGCATCTAACCTCAAACCTAAGTGTGTCAACGCATCACTTACAGTAAGGCAGTCATGTGTTTTAAAGAATAAACTCAACTAGTCTAGGTGCACATGTAGTAGCACAAACAACTAGAATGTGTGTTCTGTGAGAACAATGTGTCTAACACAATTACAAATTTGAATCCTTCCATTGATTCCTCATAGTTCTTTCAGCACCAATAGTGCTTCCAACTTCTGTCTAAATTCTGGTTCCATCTTACTACATTCTAATTCCTTCTGCTCCTCTCCAAAATCCTTTCTTCTTCCAAACCATTGCTTGAATCATCATGAGATTAAAGGCCATCCCTGGCCATCATAATATAATATATCATGATGTGATCATAATATAAATTATATTATATTAAAATAGTATAAATTAAAAATAATTTTATTTGCTGGTATCAAGAGGGTCTTGGCTGAGTAATTTGTGAAGAGTGACTTGTCACCTCACTGATCTTTTAGAAGGCGTCTGGCCCTGCAGCTACAGCTGTGATGGCATTACATTGTGTTCACAGCAACAGGCTAAACTGGAAACGGTTATAGACTTTGATGCTGTGAATATTGGGTCAAATCATTTGCTCCATTTTAAGATTTTTGTGACAACAATATAGAATTGGACACAATTTTCTTATTTTTGGGCTAAGATGTTATCAATTACACTCCTCTGTGAATCTATTTGGATATGAAAAGAAAGGTTGGACAAACACAGGTTTGATTGAGAGCACAAAGATTAATTGTTGGTCTGTTTGTTTTTTCAGTTTCTTTTTGAGACACTGAACAACATACAAGAGTGCAGTAATTTTAAGGTCTGATAAGACCAAGGTAAAATATATGTTTTATAAGACTGAGCCTTAACCAGTGCTGTTTACACCATTTGTGACATCAGTTGTAAACTTTCTTAGCACCTCTTGAAATTTCTTTTATGAAACAAAGACAAGCTGGGCATGTCCTCTGATTGGGTGAAACCCTCAAGCTTGGTTACAAATCTCTCAGTGACATCATAATTATCATTATACACATCAATTTTAACATTTAGTGTATTTTCCCAGTTGCAGTCTCTAGGACTTCTGCATGGCAGCAGTTCTCCAGGACTGAGACAGAATTATGTCCAAATCTTATATTTTGAAAACTTTTTAGTTTTACAACATTGTTTTGTCCAGCTTTACATTCCACACACAAAGGATTCCAGTGAGAGATTTTTCTCCCTTGTTATCTTTTGGCTTATCCAATCACAAGATTTTTTCACAACGTGACCATTTGCTTATTTTCAGTGTTGCAACGTCGTTGCAGCAAGACAAATAAACATGTAGCTGGGCATTCTTTACCTCAGAATTTAGGTTTTCCTTTCCAGCCCTCTGTTGAATACCAGAATAAAATTTGGATGATGTTATTCCAATTTAAGGTTAATCTCTTGTTGCTTAGGCAAACAAGGAGATCTTTAAAGTTTAAAGCAAGGGATATCATTTCTCATCTACGCTGCCACTATCATGTCCCTGATAACGTGGTTGTCTAATTCTCCAGCCCCACCGGATTTCGGTCTCCGGTCTTAAATCTATGGGTATGCCGACCCATTCTACAAATGTGTAGGATGCAATTATCTTTCCCTCAACACTTCTAAAAGGCAAATAAGAATGGACTTACCACAGCTGAAGAAAGAGAAGATGATCAAGCCTCTTACTTGTTGCAAATCCCAATTTTTCACTGAAAAGACACTCGCCAACAGGATATGGGAGATCACGTCGGGGTCACCACTTTGTAAGGCCCGCCTAATAGGTCCAATGACGGTTTCCCACAGGACGGGGAAGGTTTAAGCGTGTATGCCTTTTCAGCGTCTCTGTGAAGTTCACTTAATTTCACTCGTTTAATCTGACTCCAATTTCAAATGATTCTTATTCTAAGGGTTGTGTCTCCAATTAGAAATTAATCATTTGTTATGTATTAATTTAGATATTCGATTATTCTGATTACCTTATATCTTAAATTATTTCGTTCACTGCAGTCCCAGTATCGCTTTAGAAGAGTTACTTCGGCCGATTTGAGTACTCTTCCCGGACACAAACTCGTCAGTCTGACCTTAAACATTGGATGCAGGGTAAATATCTACCTTTAAGTCGGTCGCGCTCTGCTTACTCGTAACAAAAAGCATAGTTTTGATATATTTACGAAAACTGCAACTTATTTAAGGCAGTGATTGTCAGAAATCGAAATGGACTTAATTGACGTGCCCTATGCTCCATCTATTAAACCTTCCGTATGAACAATCCTGAACACAGATTTGAGGTAATACCTTCGCTTTGATCTACTAGAAATAATGGATTAAGAATAATACAGAATCAACCAAATATAACATTTTATTTGTCAAGTAAAAATATATCATGCCAATTACATTACAATTAGACAATTAGAAGCCAATTCAGAAATGATAAATGCATAACATCGATTACTCAAAGAAATGCATATACACAGGGATGGGTGAATGTCCTCAGACATTCACCCATCTCTGGGGGGCCTCTCCTACAGATGATCCCGCATGACTGCTTTGCTCTTTACCTTTTATACCAGACCAGAACAAAAGGGTTGTAAATATTTACTACACCAACACCTGTTTTGGGGGAGAGAGGAGTGGGTTTTCAACAAAAGGCACCACCCAAAAGAGGACAGAATTTTCCTTAGTTTTCCATCTTCTTCATAATTCTAGTGACTGCTGTGAAATTGAGACCGTTTTACCAATCGCACTGAGACAAATTAAATGATACCAAACATGAAAAGGGAAAAACAACAGATACACAAGTTACATTATATGTTTTGAATAACTTTCAGTGACTTGAGGCAGGGGGAAGGAGAGTTTGTGTGTGTGTGTGTGTGTGGTGGGGGGAGGCGCTGTCCTTTTGGAGTGGGGGCAAGGCATTGCCCCTTGCTGTTTCTCTGAGATCTTCTTCTCTAGGCGAGTTTTATTGCTTTATTGCAGGATGCTTGATCTCAGTTTTTGTTTAGCAGGAAAATCAAGCCTTACAAAGGGGTTAAACCATCCGAGAATTTTTCTTGGAGAAATTGCAGTACATGACTGATGGAGGAGTGGAACGGATCCACCTGTAATCGGCTACACCAAGTAGCAAACAGCTTCCACTTATACGCATAAAGTTTTCTCATGGATGGAGCTCTGGAGTGGAGAATGGTCTCTACAACCTCGGTTGAGAGACCGGATTCTATGAGCTCGGCCCCCTCAGGGTCCAGGCCCACAGTTTCCATATCTCCGGGCAGGGGTGAACTATTGAGCCGCCCGCTTGAGACAGAAGGTCCTGCCTGATTGGAATCTCCATAGGGGAGCCTTCTAAGAGGGATACTAGATCCGTGAACCATATTCGGGTCGGCCAGAACGGGGCTACCAATATTAGACGGACCCGTCCCGTCGAACCCTCTCCAGAACTCCGGGGAGCAGAGCAATCGGGGGAAATGCGTACAGGCGCAGCCTCGGCCACGTCTGTACCATAGCATCCAACCCCTCTGGGGCTGGATGAGTCAAAGAATACCACAACGGGCAATGAGACGTCTCTTTCGAGGCAAACAAGTCGACTTCTGCGCGACCGAAATTCTTCCATATCAGCTCCACCACCTCGGGGTGGAGCCTCCATTCCCCGGGCCTCGGCCCCTGCCTCGACAGGATGTCTGCCCCCACATTTTGATGTCCCGGGATATAAGCTGCTCTCAGAGAGAGAAATTTTTCCTGGGACCATAGGAGATGGCGGGGTTGGCAGAACGGCCACCTGAGGGCGCCGAAGAGGGGTTAGTATTATAGATTTTAATTTTACAAGACCCTCTCCGGAGGGGGCTGCCCTCAGAAGTCCTGAACCCCTGGCGTCAGGACTTCTTCGAAGCCTTCCTAGCGATAATGACAGTCCGCAGATCTGTCTTACCCCTGGAAGGCTTCGCTTGCGTTGCCCTCCCCGGTCCCCAAGATCTTTGCGGGGGAGCACGGGTGGCAACACTTTGTTTCTGTTGCGCTCTATGCGCAGTCGAGGAGCTTGTAGACGGCCGAGGCTGCTCCCGCTCAGCAACCTCGGCAGAGCGGCGAGGGAGGAACTTTTGGAAGGCCGCCGACTGTCTTTTTGCCTCCTGGAACCTCTCGACGACAGATGTAACCGAGTCGCCGAAGAGGCCCAGGGGAGACACAGGTGCATTTAGAAGAACAGACTTATCTCGCTCTTTTATGTCTGACAGATTGAGCCATAAATGTCTCTCCGTGGCCACCAGGGCTGCCATAGAGCGGCCTATTGATTTCGCCGTCTCCTTGGTGGCCCGGAGAGATAAGTCGGTAGCCTTCCTGAGCTCTTGGATCGCATCAAAAGTCGCCTTGCCACTCTCGTCTATCTCCCCCAGCAGGTCGGCTTGATATGCCTGGATGATGTCCATAGTGTGGAGACATGCGGCCGCCTGACCTGCTGAGGCATAAGCCCTGCCCACCAGCGCTGATGTTGTACGCAGGGGTCTGGTGGGCAAAGTCGGGGATTTTAGGGACGATGCTGTCTCAGGCGAGAGATAGCTCGCGAGCGTCTCCTCGACCTGAGGCATCGCCCCATAACCGTGCTCTTTACCTCCTACTATATTACTATATAGAGTGGTTTGTGGATTGTAAACACGAAATTGTGCTGGTTTATGCCACGATCTCGACACCTCAGTGTGGAGATCGTGGAAAAACGGCAATCCCCGGGGCTGAGGCTGTGATCGGGCGGGGAGAAAGCGCTCATCCAGTTTGCTTTTTGTTTGCGCTTCTGATCTTTCTTCTGGCCATTCTATTTTTAACTTTGCCACCGCCCGAGTCACAACAACTAAAAGCTCCTCATGAGCTGGAGATGAGGATGGCGGGTCCTCATCTCCAGCCCCGACGCTCGCTACATCCATCTCCTCGGAGCTGGATAAGAGAAGCGCCGGTGCAGGTGCCTCTACCCTGGGGGAAGAAACCGCAGCGCGTGCTTCCGCAGCCAGGGGAGAGACACTGGGTCTGGCGGGTGAAGGCTGAGATAGGGCAGGACCCGTCTCTAGCCCCTCCGCCAGATCCATCTGTGAACCCCAGGACTGAAGCCGCCGCTGTGCCTCGGCAGCAGCGGGACCCGAGCCCTGGGGAACACTCGCCGCGGCGTCCTCTTTTTTATCAAAGAACGCGCGGCGTGATCAGAGTACACGGAGCATTAGCTTTTCACAATGTACACAGACAGCTCCCTCGAGAGCTGCCTGTGCATGCTCCACTCCCAAACAAGTGTGGCAGGACACAGAGGACTGATGGAATAAACGATGAAGCGACTACGCCACTCTGGCACTTTGCCAGAGATAATAACTTGCCCTTGGGCAACACAGGTTCGTGTGCAAAAAAATGGCAGAAGACGTGGGTAAAACAATTATGAAATTTTATTAAAGATAACGTATCTGAAGCAACAATAGAAAACAAAAATGAATAAACTCAATAAAATGCAATATGGGTGACCTGTATTCTCAGACACCGCAAAAGAATAAGTACAGGAGCTGAGGCACAACAGGAGGGAGTAAGGGCACTAATAGGCCTCCACAGCACAGCACAATTTGGGTACACCTGTGTGGAAACACTCTCTCTCACACACACACACACACACACACACACACACACACACACACACACACACACACACACACACACACACACACACCACTGCACACAGCACTTGTGAAGCAACACCACCACCAAAATCCGCCCACCTTCAGCGCTCAGCTCCTGTAACAAGAGATGGTGTGTTACAATTGAGGATAGTCACAACAAAATCACTGGTAAATTCACGAACACACTACATCTAGCATGTCAATGCAAGGGATGTGAAGGCACTTTTAACCCTTAATTATGCTTTTCACCCATAAATACAAAATCACAATATAATGAAACAAACAAAAAGAAAAGAAAAAAAAGGATATTAAATCCCTCTTTTATACACAGAATAAACTTAATATACAATAAAGAATTATAAGAAGGTTGTACCAACAAAATGAATTAACCAAGAACATTAAACAAAAGAAATAAGAATAAACATTTTACAACCAAACATACAACAACAGAGGAAAACAACAAAACCAAAGAAAAACACCACAAATGTATGAAATGACAGGCAAAGCAACAGCGCCCCTGGATGATAATTCCCACGAAGCCCCGACAGCCCGAGATTTAATGGCCCATAAGCGCGAATCTACCTCTGAATTTAAAATATAAAAACAGATCAGACAGCCCAACCCAAGTGCCAGCTTATTATCACTTCCAACACATACCACTGTAAATCGGTTGAATCAGATGTCTAGCACACGTTACCATTAAGTGCACCGGTGAACCAGAAAGCTGCGGCTCGTTCGATCAATCCGCATAAAATACGTGCACAGGGGAGGACAAGGAACCGCTGATACGCAGCAACGCAATCTATAATACAATTAACAATAACATAAAACACACTCTTTTATAAACACTAACAAACTTTAAAACCACATACCGTATGCGTGCATCCGTGAGCTCACGTCAATGGTAATACAGCACACAACGGAAGACAAGTCTGTAGCGTCAGGAAACCGCATGTATTGAAACTGCAAAAAGAAACCACGTCAACCAAGCACCAGCCGCAAGGTTTGTCCCAAGGTACAGCTCTAAACAAAGATAATACTAATGTGAAACAGCGCACTACTAACAGTTAGCCAACATCACCAAACATACCTGACCGGCGATTAGAAATGACGCAGAGCAAAGGGGCGTGACTCGTGATGCCATACCACCTGACGGCCAAATTTATACCCGTCTACTGCACCGTGATAGGACAATCAATGAGCATAACCAACCCAATCCAACAGGACGACTCACGTTAATTCTATCACACAAGCAACGCACATCTCGTGTGTATCCCCGCCCGAGATGAAGCGAGGGCAGGGATGAACACACTTAACAAACTGTTGCTTGCTTGAACTCGCCATTTGTGTCTTAATATATATATATATATATGTATGTATATATGTGCTTTGGTGAACTAAAATACTCTTGTCCTCGGACGAAGAGATATTTTGTTTGCTGTGTAAATATAAAGGGATAGACAACACCAAATAAGACACACGATGACACAGAGCGCTGCTGAAGACTTCAGAAGCTGGCGTTCTTTGTTCTCAAGGGTGCTTTATAGTTTCCTGGTCCGTGACGTCACCCGCTCTGACGTCCCGTCACACTATTAGTTCGATTTCACGAGTGCTTCAAGACGTAACACGCAGAGGCGTTCCCAAAGCGCTTACGCAGCGTCGATGTTCCCATGAAAGGGAACGTATAATTCCCAGTCCAAGGACGTGAACAGCTCCGATGCTCCGAATATAACGTCACGTGTTGTCATTTCAAGAATCCGGTAAATACGAGGTGACGTGAACGCAGCATAAGACTATAGAATAACACGTATTAATAATAAGTCTTAAAGGGACTTTAATATTAAAAAACATCGTATTTTCTCCCAGCTGTGCATGTCAACTTACGATATAAACATGTTTAAGTAAGCAATCTCCAAGTCATTTTGACATATTTTTGTATGTATTTGATCGTTTGGATGTACACCCGAAGCCCAAAGTGTAATTTGTTCGTCTATTTGCGATCCGTTTTGAAACACGCTCAGCCTGGGGAACAGCGTCTCTTGCACGGATTATTGTGCTTTCAGCATTTTAAAACGTTGATAATAATTAACAAACGTCCCGCACGTGCACGGCTTTCATTTTGTGCACGTGCTGATTTAAAGTTGGTTTTATATTCGCACATTCAGACTTCCGCGTTTAAGAACGTTCTTATAATGTGCAATAAAATTAATGTTTGAAAATTCTAGACAGCAACATGATATTTACAACCAATGACTGTAACCCTACAACATTTTTCACAATCGATCAAAATGGGCAAGTATTATTTTAATGGCATAGGCTACTTACTTGCGAACGTCCACTGAATGTCCAATGTAGCTGTAACAAGTTCAAGTTCGTAGGGAAGGAAGAGGACAGGGTCGACTTTGACTGCTGACTGAGTTTTTATTTCAATAACAAGATGTCCAAACAAAAGTCTGTGCAACGCACAATAAACAATCCACATCCACAGACGGGCTTCACTCCAGTAGTGCTCTCCAGCTCAGTCCCAGTGTTTCTCAGTCAGCAGTCCCTCTCTCTCTCACACACTCCTGCTTCTCCTGGTGTTTTATCCTGTCTCCGTGCCAATTACTGGAATTAGAAACAGGTGTTCGTGATTTACAATTAACCCACTCACTTACCAAGCATCTCCCGACTCTCTCTCCTGCTGCAGACTTCACTGAACCACGCCCTCCCTGCCACATACCCCCACCGCCCGACTCAGGCCGGGGAGCCATCCGGCCTGCAATCCCCCCCCCCCCATTTCTGGAGAGGAAATCGGTCACAGCCATCTGAACACCCGGCCTGTGGACCACTTTGAACTTAAAAGGCTGTAAAGCCAGATACCAACGAGTGATCCGCGCGTTGGTATCCTTCATGCGGTGGAGCCACTGCAGGGGAGCGTGATCCGAACAGAGGGTGAATTCCCGTCCCAGGAGATAATAGCGGAGGGTGAGGACGGCCCACCTGATGGCAAGACACTCTTTCTCCACGGTGCTGTACTTAGCTTCTCTCTTAGAGAGCTTACGGCTAATGTACAGCACCGGCCGTTCCTCCCCCTCTATCTCCTGGGACAGGACAGCACCCAGCCCCCTGTCCGACACGTCAGTCTGCAACAAAAAAGGGAGAGAAAAATCAGGAGAGTGAAGCAATGGCCCGCCACATAGAGCAGCCTTCACCTGGGTAAAGGCCTGCTGGCACAGCTCCGTCCACTGGACCGTATCTGGTGCCTCCTTTTTAGTTAGATCAGTCAACGGGCTGGTGAGGTCCGAATAATTAGGTACAAACCTTCTATAATATCCCGCCAACCCGAGGAACTGTCTAACCTCCTTTTTGGTCTTAGGGCGCGGACAGGTCGCAATCGCTGCTGTCTTATCAATTTGGGGACGCACCTGTCCATGTCCCAAGTGGAAGCCCAGATACCTTACTTCCACACGCCCAATCGCACACTTCTTCGGGTTGGCCGTGAGCCCGGCCCCCCTCAGCGATCTCAGGACGGCCCTCAAATGCTGCATATGCCGCCGCCAGTCATTACTGAAGATAATAATATCATCCAGATAAGCAGCAGCATATGCACCATGGGGCCGCAAAATTTTATCCATGAGACGCTGAAAGGTGGCCGGTGCCCCGAACAGCCCGAACGGAAGAGTAACAAATTGGTGTAATCCAAACGGCGTTGTGAAAGCTGTCTTTTCTTTGGATAATGGCGACAAGGGGATCTGCCAATATCCCTTTGTTAAGTCCAATGTCGAATAAAAGCGAGCCGTACCGAGCCGGTCAAGCAATTCGTCCACCCGTGGCATTGGATACGCGTCGAATTTCGACACAGCGTTCACCTTGCGGTAATCCACACAGAACCGAACTGAGCCGTCCGTTTTGGGAACCAAAACTATCGGGCTCGCCCAGTTACTGCTGGATTCTTCTATTACCCCCATTTCAAGCATCGCTCCTAATTCTTCCTGAACTACTTTTTTCTTGTGTTCAGGTAAGCGATACGGCCGGCTGCGAACCACCACGCCCGGCTCTGTCTCGATATGGTGCTGAATGAGATTTGTACGACCAGGTAGGGGAGAAAACACGTCAGCAAACTCTGCCTGTAATTTGGTTAAATCAATGAGCTGGGAGGGCGAGAGATGATCTCCCCCTGGGGCCAGTGCGAGAGATTCTTTTTTTATATTCGCCTCTGGCCCAAGATCATCCTCTCCGCTAATCACCGTCGCCAGCATCACTGATTCTCCCTCATTCCATTTTTTAAGGAGATTGAGGTGGTAAATTTGACGTGCTCCCCTCCTATCTGAGCGTATTACCTCATAATCGAGCTCTCCAACTTGCCGTGTGACCTCAAATGGTCCTTGCCACTTTGCAAGTAATTTTGAACTTGACGTTGGGAGCAATACAAGCACTTTATCTCCTGGTGCAAATTGGTCCCTCTGTTATACAGCCGGCTCTGTTTGTCCTGGGCCTGTAACAAATTCTCCATAGAGAGCCGCCCCAAAGTGTGGAGTTTTGTTCTCAGGTCCAGCACATACTGAATTTCGTTTTTTGATTGAGACGGTCCGTCCTCCCAAGCCTCTCTTATGACGTCTAACACCCCTCTAGGCTGACGACCATAGAGAAGCTCGAAGGGGGAAAACCCCGTGGAGGCTTGAGGGACCTCTCGCACAGCGAACAACAGAGGTTCCAACCATTTATCCCAATTTTTGGCGTCTTCCTGTACGAATTTACGAACCATTGTTTTAAGCGTGCGATTAAAACGTTCGACCAGCCCGTCCGTTTGTGGGTGAAAGACGCTGGTACGAATCGATTTAATGCCCAATAATTCATAAAGTTCGCGTAACGTCCGTGACATAAACGCCGTGCCCTGATCAGTGAGGATTTCCTTGGGAATCCCCACTCGGGAGATTAAAGAAAACAGTGCGTCAGCAACACTCTTAGCGGAAATGTTGCGGAGAGCCACTGCTTCGGGATATCGTGTTGCATAATCCACAATGACTAATGCAAAACGATGTCCTCGTGCTGATCGCTCTAATGGCCCGATGAGGTCCATGCCAATTCTCTCGAAGGGGACCTGCATTAATGGGAGGGGGCGCAAAGGCGCTTTTGGGGTGGCCGGTGGGTTTACCAACTGACATTCACGACAAGCCGCGCACCACCTGCGCACATTCTCGTGAATGCCCGGCCAAAAAAAAACGGGTCATGAGGCGATTTAGTGTCGTCACCTGTCCTAAATGACCAGCCATTGGATTAGAATGAGCCGCTTGAAAAAGCATTTCCCTGCGGCTCCTAGGAACTAACAACTGGGTTGTATCTTCTTTTGTCTGAGCGTCTTGGGTCACTCGATACAACCTATTTTTTATAATTGCAAAATATGGATAAGTAAGCGGTTGTCCAGGATGGAGAGGCTGACCGTCAATGGTGATGACCTGTTCAAACGCACGTTTCAGCGTCTCATCCTGAGACTGCTCCAAGGGAAAATCATCGCGCTCCGAGAGAATAAGTCTCTCGATTTCGCTCTGTTCCCCTGAGGCAGTACCCAGTGGTCCCGGTTCAGTCTCTCCCGCCTGCACACTCGCGTTCCTCTCCAGTGCATTTTTTTCCCAAGAGGCATCCGTACATAAAGCCCCCAATAATTCAGTAAACGCTGGCCAATTGGTTCCCAAAATTAACGGATGCCGGAGGTGCGGGTTAACTGCCACCTCAACACTATGCTTTTGACCCCTGAATTGAATAATAACTGGCACCATAGGATATTCCACCACATCCCCGTGCACACACCGCACCCTAACCATGCGGCTTGTATCCAATGCCCCGGACGAAATCAGGCTTTGATGAACGGAGGTTTGGTTACAACCTGAGTCCACCAAAGCCTGATAGGTACCCCCCTTGATACTCACAGGTATCTGGTACCGGCCAGCCTGACCAGGGGCAGTCTGCGGGTCGTCCGGGACCCGGATCATTGTCCCCACCTCAATGACAGGAGACCTGTCCACGAAATGCTCCGGGTCCCCGCAACGCCAACAGACCGGCCCAGACCTACCCGCCACTCTCGTGGCAGAGAGTGGGTTAAATTGTTGGCGCGGAGAGAGGGGAGAAACAGGAGTGGGGTCCAGCCCGACAGCAGACAGTCCCGCCCCCCTGGGCAGGGCTCTAGGTCCAGAAACTGATCCAAGTTCAGTTCCGCCCCGCCCCCGGGCCGGGCGGACAAGACCTGGGGAGAGGGACAGGTCTAGAGAGAGAGAGGGGAACAGAAGGAGAGAGAGAGATTGATGGTAAAAGTTCGCCGACCCCTGGGCACGCCACCATATGGTCCTCTGCCAGATGGATGGCCGAATCCAGCGACGTGGGCCGGTGGCACTGGACCCACTCGGCCGTTTTCTTCGGAAGCCGAGTGGTAAACTGTTCCAGTACCACCCGATCGATGACTTGCTCCACGTCGCTTCCGTCAGCCAGCAGCCATTTGCGGCAGGAGTCCCGGAGCTGTTGGGCCATCAGGAATGGCCGGCCGGACTCCCCCAGCCCCAATGAGCGGAAGTACTGGCGATGTTGTTCCGGGGTCCGGCCGACGCGCTGTAGGATGGCCCGCTTGAGATCGTCGAAGACCAGGAGGTTCTGTACAGGGAGCTGCTGCGCCGCCACCTGCGCTTCTCCTGATAACAGGGGGATCAGGCGCACCGGCCACTCCCCCCGGGGCCACCCAGAAGCCTCAGCTGATCTTTCAAATAAGTCCATGAAGGCCTCTGGGTTATCCTGTGGCCCCATTTTATTCAGCGGCAGGTGGGTGGGCGCAGCGAGTGTGCTGGTGGTCTTAGCACGAACCTCCTGGTCAATCCAGCTCCGGAACCTCTCGCGGTCTTCCTGCTGGACCTGTATGATGGCCTCAAAGCGGCGCTCCTGATCCGTACGCAGGTCCAGCAGGGCTTGATGATGTTCCTGTTGCATGACCGCGAGGGATGAGATGATCTCCGCAAACGGCTGGGCAGAGGTCGAGTGCATGGCGGCGGCTCCCTTCTTCCTTCCCGGGTTTCGGCACCAGTGTAACAAGTTCAAGTTCGTAGGGAAGGAAGAGGACAGGGTCGACTTTGACTGCTGACTGAGTTTTTATTTCAATAACAAGATGTCCAAACAAAAGTCTGTGCAACGCACAATAAACAATCCACATCCACAGACGGGCTTCACTCCAGTAGTGCTCTCCAGCTCAGTCCCAGTGTTTCTCAGTCAGCAGTCCCTCTCTCTCTCACACACTCCTGCTTCTCCTGGTGTTTTATCCTGTCTCCGTGCCAATTACTGGAATTAGAAACAGGTGTTCGTGATTTACAATTAACCCACTCACTTACCAAGCATCTCCCGACTCTCTCTCCTGCTGCAGACTTCACTGAACCACGCCCTCCCTGCCACAGTAGCGTACAAAGTTACTGTAGACTATGCGAAAGTCTGAATGTGTTTATATAAAACCAATATAAAACCAAATTTACCCAAGTCACACACTGTAGCTGAGCTCTGCGTGAGCGGAGCAAAACTGCATCATAGACAAATGTCCTAATATTATTGCATATAGAGATAGCTGGCAACTCTGGCGAGATAGAATTTGCAAAATAATGTATATATAGCATTAATAAATGTACGTGTATCTTCTTCATAATTTATCCTGTACCGATAGCAGAACTGTTAACATCAGAGCTTATCAATATGTTTTTCATAATTTAGCCCTGGGGCCCATTTAAACTGGGTCTCGGTACCTATCCCTATGTTTCACTGTGGACTCTTCACATTGTCCTCCTTTGAAGTGTTTACAAAGAAAATTATCTTTTGCAGAGTGAAAAATAGCATCTTCTCGACATGTACACAGAACCAACTACAGTGTTTGAGGGTGGGTCAAGTTGTTCACAGAGGGACAATGTAGAACATAGGCGGGCATTAGACAAATGTGTAGAATGTGTTACTTAGTGACGTGTAGCAGCACAGAAGTGGGATTAGAATCCTTGACGACTCGTTTGAATTATTAATCTCAGTACCTTTTTGTTATTACAGTTTTTTCCAATTGCTAACACACAATTTTTCAAACTAGTCTGGTTTTATCAAAACACTTAACACAATTCACAAAACCACACACCCAAACTGCAAAATACCTCATATATCCTGCAAAATGAAGCACTGCAACCGAAACTACACAGAGCATTATCAAAATCAAACTTTTGCATGAAATGGCACACACTTCATTCATATTACCAGATTTTTGCCTAACCACCTACACACTGTTGGGCATAATGAAAAGCACCCCCATCTTTAGTATGCTTTGCCATAATACTAAAATATGTATCAGATTGTTCACATGCACAGAAATATTTGCAGATACACACACATGCTGTTGCAACATTTTTATTTTTTTTCCTTCACTACAGTAAACAAGTCAGTACAACATAAGCACAGCAGATATATTTACATGGGACTGAACAAAAATATTCTTACAAAAAGAGTAAACTGAAAAAGAAAATTTCTGAAAAAAAATATATTACAGTAAAAAAAAAAAAAAAAAAAAAAAGGCAAGAAAAATAATTAGGCAGCATCTTGCCGCACAGCCGGGTCTGGCCACAACGCCTCGTCAACATCACAGGCAATATCTTCCCTTGCCAGACATCGAGGGAAGAAGCGCCTTGAGTGCCTTATCCATCCCTGAATTGCACCCACATCAATCTCATCACATGCCTCTTCCATGGCCTGCACAAGAGGCATGCGCACAAAGGGCTGCCGGTCGTATACCTTCCACCGCCATGCCGAAAAGAATTCTTCTATGGGGTTCAGAAATGGTGAGTATGGTGGGAGGTATTGCACGAGAAATGTTGGGTGGTCAGCAAACCAGTTTTGGACTGGGGCTGCACGATGAAAGCTCAAGTTGTCCCATACTACAACGTACCGGTTTCTTTGATGGTCTGCATCATTCATACGCTCTGGTGGTATGAGAATGTTGTGAAGTCTGTCCAGAAATGTGAGAATATGGGCTGTGTTGTATGGTCCAAGTTTGGCATGACAGTGGAGGACACCATGCATACTGGAGATGGCAGCGCACATTGTGATGTTCCCACCACGTTGGCCAGGAACATCTATAATGGCTCTGTGGCCAATGAGGTTTCTCCCTCTTCTTCTGGTCTTTGCTAGGTTGAACCCAGCCTCATCTATAAAGATGAACTCATGTGGGATTGCATGAGCATCCATTTCCAGTACTCCCTGAAAACAAAGAACAAAAATCACTCAATATGGTGTTATCCAGTACACTGGGAAACAATGTTGTGTGTAGTGTACTGCAGTCAATATAGTACTTACATCCACATATGCTCGTCTGAACTCTTTGTTTCTTTGAGAGTTTCTCTCAAACGGCACCTTATAAAGTTGTTTCATTCTGATTTGGTTTCGCTTGAGAATGCGAGCCAATGTGGACAGACTAACTCGTTGAATGTTGTTGAATAAGGTGTTGTCTTGGATGATGTGGCTTTGAATTTCTCGTAATCTGATTTCATTATTTTCCAAAACCAAGTTTACAATGGCAGCTTCCTGTACCCCGGTGAACATTTGGCCCCTTCCTCCACCATGGTGTCATCTCTCAGTCCTTTAGAAAAAATAAAATAAAAATATATATAGAGCTTGGACAATGCAGCCTAAATATTTTCCCCCACAGTAGAGTACATTGTACAGGAAACTTGTACAGTTCATGGATGGCTGATGTCATACACTAAGTAAACAGGTGTCACCCAACTGATACACTATGACATGGGGTATACTACATGTGTACTACATGAAATTTTGGTTACATACCTGTTCTCCAGTCTAAAGGTCCGGATGACAGAGGCGACAGTAAAACGGCTCAAGTTTGGCTGCACTCTCTGTCCAGCCTCACGCATTGTCAACCCATGGTTGATGACATGATCTACTAAGGTTGCTCTGATTTCATTTGAAAGTGTTTGTCTTCTTTGGCCATGAACTCCTCTACCTGCTCTACCCCTACCTCTCACTCTTCCTCCCCCTCTTATTCTCAACCTCCCTCTTCCTCTTCCTCTTCCTCTTCCTCTTCCTCTTCCTCTCTCTGCAATGTCTTCCATTGTTGTTGTAAAAAAAAAAAGGTTCTCACCTGTGGTCTTTTCATAGTGCTTACATCCTGATTGAAGTGTTAACAATTAACCACTGAGGTGTTTGGCCAGGTGGCACATGTAATTGGCCAATTAGCTCATGTAGTGTCATTTTGAATGGCAGTGTTTTGAAATGGCAAACATGTGACTTTATGTCAGATTGTTGTGTCTTATGCAGAGAACTGTATTTAGTGAATTTAATAAGTGCTATTTTGAAATGCAAAATGTGTGTAAAACAGAAAAGGTGTTTAGACTTTTGGAGACTTGAGAAGAAGTTTTGCTCTCTGTGTGTCAGTTTAAATAATTGTGCTGTGCATGTCATTTTAGTGTGTTAGCAATTGGAAAAAACTGTAGTTTCATTCATTCAGAATCCATCCATAATTATTATCCTGACTTTCACAATCAGACTGTTGTGAAACATACAGTATGAAGCTGTTCATGTGATTTGTATGTAACTTTCATTTTATATTCCCCTTCACATAGTTCAGGAAATGATTACTGAAGACAAGTAAATAATAGTCAAGCAGGTTCATTGTCACAATTGTCACTAAAATGTTGCAAAAATCTTTCAAACATTGTCACAGTTCAAAATTAAACTTTATTGATGTCCTGAATAATAGAACTAAAATCATGATCACTTTTGGTTAAGAGTATTGGGAAAATGCTGTTTGTATGACCATTTATTACAGTTTTTTCCAATTGCTAACACACTAAAATGACATGCACAGCACAATTATTTAAACTGACACACAGAGAGCAAAACTTCTTCTCAAGTCTCCAAAAGTCTAAACACCTTTTCTGTTTTACACACATTTTGCATTTCAAAATAGCACTTATTAAATTCACTAAATACAGTTCTCTGCATAAGACACAACAATCTGACATAAAGTCACATGTTTGCCATTTCAAAACACTGCCATTCAAAATGACACTACATGAGCTAATTGGCCAATTACATGTGCCACCTGGCCAAACACCTCAGTGGTTAATTGTTAACACTTCAATCAGGATGTAAGCACTATGAAAAGACCACAGGTGAGAACCTTTTTTTTTTACAACAACAATGGAAGACATTGCAGAGAGAGGAAGAGGAAGAGGAAGAGGGAGGTTGAGAATAAGAGGGGGAGGAAGAGTGAGAGGTAGGGGTAGAGCAGGTAGAGGAGTTCATGGCCAAAGAAGACAA
This sequence comes from Chanodichthys erythropterus, assembly GCF_024489055.1. Taxonomy (NCBI): domain Eukaryota; kingdom Metazoa; phylum Chordata; class Actinopteri; order Cypriniformes; family Xenocyprididae; genus Chanodichthys; species Chanodichthys erythropterus. The sequence goes on from NC_090231.1 coordinate 38,516,154, forward strand.
ACACTTTCAAATGAAATCAGAGCAACCTTAGTAGATCATGTCATCAACCATGGGTTGACAATGCGTGAGGCTGGACAGAGAGTGCAGCCAAACTTGAGCCGTTTTACTGTCGCCTCTGTCATCCGGACCTTTAGACTGGAGAACAGGTATGTAACCAAAATTTCATGTAGTACACATGTAGTATACCCCATGTCATAGTGTATCAGTTGGGTGACACCTGTTTACTTAGTGTATGACATCAGCCATTCATGAACTGTACAAGTTTCCTGTACAATGTACTCTACTGTGGGGGAAAATATTTAGGCTGCATTGTCCAAGCCCTATATATATTTTTATTTTATTTTTTCTAAAGGACTGAGAGACGACACCATGGTGGAGGAAGGGGCCAAATGTTCACCGGGGTACAGGAAGCTGCCATTGTAAACTTGGTTTTGGAAAATAATGAAATCAGATTACGAGAAATTCAAAGCCACATCATCCAAGACAACAGCTTATTCAACAACATTCAACGAGTTAGTCTGTCCACATTGGCTCGCATTCTCAAGCGAAACCAAATCAGAATGAAACAACTTTATAAGGTGCCGTTTGAGAGAAACTCTCAAAGAAACAAAGAGTTCAGACGAGCATATGTGGATGTAAGTACTATATTGACTGCAGTACACTACACACAACATTGTTTCCCAGTGTACTGGATAACACCATATTGAGTGATTTTTGTTCTTTGTTTTCAGGGAGTACTGGAAATGGATGCTCATGCAATCCCACATGAGTTCATCTTTATAGATGAGGCTGGGTTCAACCTAGCAAAGACCAGAAGAAGAGGGAGAAACCTCATTGGCCACAGAGCCATTATAGATGTTCCTGGCCAACGTGGTGGGAACATCACAATGTGCGCTGCCATCTCCAATATGCATGGTGTCCTCCACCGTCATGCCAAACTTGGACCATACAACACAGCCCATATTCTCACATTTCTGGACCGACTTCACAACATTCTCATACCACCAGAGCGTATGAATGATGCAGACCATCAAAGAAACCGGTACGTTGTAGTATGGGACAACGTGAGCTTTCATCGTGCAGCCCCAGTCCAAAACTGGTTTGCTGACCACCCAACATTTCTCGTGCAATACCTCCCACCATACTCACCATTTCTGAACCCCATAGAAGAATTCTTTTCGGCATGGCGGTGGAAGGTATACGACCGGCAGCCCTTTGTGCGCATGCCTCTTGTGCAGGCCATGGAAGAGGCATGTGATGAGATTGATGTGGGTGCAATTCAGGGATGGATAAGGCACTCAAGGCGCTTCTTCCCTCGATGTCTGGCAAGGGAAGATATTGCCTGTGATGTTGACGAGGCGTTGTGGCCAGACCCGGCTGTGCAGCAAGATGCTGCCTAATTATTTTTCTTTTTTTTTTTTTTTTGTTTGTTTTTTTACTGTAATATATTTTTTTTCAGAAATTTTCTTTTTCAGTTTACTTTTTTTGTAAGAATATTTTTGTTCAGTCCCATGTAAATATATCTGCTGTGCTTATGTTGTACTGACTTGTTTACTGTAGTGAAGGAAAAAAAATAAAAATGTTGCAACAGCATGTGTGTGTATCTGCAAATATTTCTGTGCATGTGAAGAATCTGATACATATTTTACAGTTTTTTCCAATTGCTAACACACTAAAATGACATGCACAGCACAATTATTTAAACTGACACACAGAGAGCAAAACTTCTTCTCAAGTCTCCAAAAGTCTAAACACCTTTTCTGTTTTACACACATTTTGCATTTCAAAATATCACTTTTTAAATTCACTAAATACAGTTCTCTGCATAAGACACAACAATCTGACATAAAGTCACATGTTTGCCATTTCAAAACACTGCCATTCAAAATGACACTACATGAGCTAATTGGCCAATTACATGTGCCACCTGGCCAAACACCTCAGTGGTTAATTGTTAACGCTTCAATCAGGATGTAAGCACTATGAAAAGACCACAGGTGAGAACCTTTTTTTTTTACAACAACAATGGAAGACATTGCAGAGAGAGGAAGAGGAAGAGGAAGAGGGAGGTTGAGAATAAGAGGGGGAGGAAGAGTGAGAGGTAGGGGTAGAGCAGGTAGAGGAGTTCATGGCCAAAGAAGACAAATTATGTTTCATTAACGTAGTTCAGGAGGAACAAGTCAAATAACCTACCCAATCATTACGTCATCTTAATGATTACGTCATCTCAACCAGCTGTCAACAATCCGTAATCAACGTATCTACCCAATCAGCATGAGTTCAGGCCTGTATATAATCACAGTCAAAACTCACCCAAGGATCCTCGACAGTTTCCAGAATAGGTTCGCCTAAAATGTCGGAAATCGAACTCTTCCCGTCTGATGATGAGTCTCTATATTCACAGACTCTTTCGCCGAACCGCACCATCCCAAGGAGCAGCCATGCGCCGCCAGGTGCCGTCGCTGAGTCTCCGACTCCATTGCGTGGCCGTCAGCCTATCCGCTCCACTATCCATAGTCCAAGGCGGCTAGACCAGCCCTCTCCTCCACCGGTGAGACACACACCTTCTTCCTCATCGTCATCATCATCATCATCATCATCATCATCCGCCTACTCTATGGCTCAACCAACCATTCCTGCAATCGAGAAATGGACAGTGCTGGGATTAAGGCAAGCTCTGATCAGCGCGGATGTCCATTTCTCGAGACGGATGAATAAATCCGAGTTATATAAATTATATTCAAGCCTGCAGTCAACTTGCGCTCCCTTTAAACCCCTTTCTCCCTCTAAGAAAACGACTTCAAGCAGCAAAGGTAAAAAACCACGTACCTCTCAAACTCAGTCTTCCTCTACAGCAAGACCAGTTCAACGCCGATCGTCTGGTAAGGGCAGCGGGCCTTCAGCGAGCCTGGGCCGAGCCCCAGATTCCGCCGCTGCTACGCCGCACCCTCCTCCTTCTACTCAGCCTCTTTCCGCGGGTTTCTCCAGCACCGCCCCCCGTACGGAATTACCCGCCTCTACCAGTGGTTGTCTTCCCCCTAGCGTGAGGCTGCCTCCGCTAGCGGGGCAGGCTCAACCTGTACTGCTCACTGTCTCGAATTCTCCTCAACGTTCGTGGCCTGCGGCTCCTGACGTGAGGTTGCCTCCGCAAGAATCGCAAGCCTGAACAACTTTTCCTTCTTCTTCCCCTCTCGCTAACCCTTTTCCCCAGCTGTGGCCTACAGCAGCCCCTAGCGTGAGGATGCCTCCGTTAGCGGCACAGGCCCAGCCGCTTTATTCTTTACCTCAACCTTCTCTCTCCTTCCCCGTCGCTTCCCAAGGTCCAGGTGCCATCTCAAGCGCGAGGCTGCCTCCGTTTTCAGTGTCGGCCCCGGATTTTCTCCCTCAAAACATTCTCCCTCAAGCAAAATCACAATTTTCTTTGTTCACAGCTACACCGATGCCCATTCCTCCAAACGCCATCGCTTTGGAACCGCCCCCTGTCGCCGGCAATATCAGAGCGCAGATTCTATCAGGTGCAGACATCGATCTATCATCACTCCTTTCCCTGCTTCCCCCATCTGATTCTAATCGCCAGATTGATTGTGGTGACTTTTCAGTAACTTTAAAAAATCCAAATAATTCCTCATCCCGAATCCTTTCATTTTCTGAATTTTGCATCGCATTCAGTAGATATTCAGCTATTCACCGACGCAGCTCCCTCCATTGGCTTTGGGGGATTTTATCAAGGCCGTTGGTTCGCATCTACTTGGCCACCTCAGCTCTTAGATGCGACGCATTTCCCAGCCTCTTCAGCGTTGTTTGAACTTTATCCTCTCGTCGTCGCTGCTTTTCTATGGGGGAAAGAATGGTCCACAAACAACATAATCGTCTACTGCGACAATGAAGCAACGGTGCATTGCATTAATAAAACCCGCTCGCATGCACCAGCTATGATGCCACTCCTAAGACGCCTTATTTGGATAGCAGCTTGCGATCAATTTATCATAACAGCTAAGCACGTACCCGGGTCAAAAAATGAAATTGCTGACTCTCTCTCACGCTTTGCTTTCCAGAAATTCAGACAGCTGGCTCCAGAAGCGGACCCCAACCCGACGCCAGTACCTCACTATTCAGAATTAATCTTCCCATAAACCACTCTATGAGACCACTGCTTGACGCTTCTCTCAATTCGATCTTTGAAGCTTTTTCCCCACGAACCCTCCAATCATATTTAACAGCTTGGAGATGTTTTAAAACTTTTCATCTAATTTTTAACTTGCCGTTCCCAGATTTCTCTCTGCTCACCATTACGTCTTTCATCTCTTACCTCAACACAGCCAAGAGCCTCCAGGTTGGTTCCATTAAAGGCTATTTAAGTGGAATCCAGTTTTTTCACAAATTAATTTTCGGCTCACCCTCCCGTGAAATAACAAACTCGCAGACATCACTGCTTATTAAAGGCATCCAAAAAACCCATCCTACCCGCCCAGATGTTAGACAACCTCTAACATTAGACTTACTCACCAGATGTATCCGTACTCTCCGTCTAGGATACCATTCTATTAACACCGCTCGCACTTTGGATGCCATGTTCATTTTGGCTTTTTTCGGTTTCCTCAGATGCTCTGAACTCGCCATTACCTCCAATTTTAATCCTAAAATTCACCCCACCATTTCAGATCTATGCTTGTTAGACAATGAAACCTTCTCCTACTTTATCAAACAGAGTAAAACTGACCAGACCAAAAAAGGCCATTTCATTTACATCTTCAACCTCCAATCACCCATACAACCATACCAAACCCTCCAGTCCTACCTCCATTTCAAGAATTCACAAACCAAATCCCCTTCAGATCCACTCTTTACAGATGATTCAAACCACCCAGTCACACGTTTTTGGTTTCAAAAACATCTCAAATTGATCTTGATCCAATCTGGCATCCCAGCGGAACACTTTTCAAGCCACTCTTTTCGCATAGGAGCGGCGACCACAGCTGCCCAAAAAGGTCTCTCCCAGCAACAGATTCAAGCTCTCGGTCGTTGGTCATCCGAAGCCTTCAAAAGCTACATCAGATCTAACCGCTTCCACATCAAAAAAGCACACCAAACCCTCATCAGTTAAACCAACTCGCTAAAACCTTCTCGTGGGGCTTACCCGTCCGATCGCAGCGAGTATTGAACTCCCGTCGGACACCGCAAAAGCCCCCAATCTAACACTACTAAACGTCCCCCCCACGGTCAGCGGGGGCTTACCCGTCCGATCGCAGTGAGTATTGAACTCCCGTCGGACGCCGCAAAAGCCCCCAATCTAACACTACTAAACGTCCCCCCCCACGGTCAGCGGGGGCTTACCCGTCCGATCGCAGTGAGTATTGAACTCCCGTCAGACGCCGCAAAAGCCCCCAATCTAACACTACTAAACGTCCACCCACCATCAGCAGGGGTTAACCGTCCGATCGCAGTGAGTATTGAACTCCCGTCGGATGCCGCAAGAGCCCCAATCTAAAATTTCTAAACGTCCACCCACCATCAGCAGGGGTTAACCGTCCGATCGCAGTGAGTATTGAACTCCCGTCGGATGCCGCAAGAGCCCCAATCCAAAAATTCTAAACGTCCACCCACCATCAGCAGGGGTTAACCGTCCGATCGCAGTGAGTATTGAACTCCCGTCGGATGCCGCAAGAGCCCCAATCCAAAAATTCTAAACGTCCACCCACCATCAGCAGGGGCTAACCGTCCGATCGCAGTGAGTATTGAACTCCCGTCGGATGCCGCAAGAGCCCCAATCTAAAATTTCTAAACATCCACCCACCATCAGCAGGGGTTAACCGTCCGATTGCTGCGAGTATTGAACTCCCGTCGGATGCTGCAGGCGCCACCAGCCAAAACATTTAAACCTTATCTTAGTTTACCGGTCGAAGAGGTTATTCATTGGTTCGCTGTGAGTATTGAACTCCCGTCAGATAGAACCTTCCCGATCACGCAGACAGCTTTCTCCTTGCAGACATCAGCCTTATTTCCATATTTTTTTGGGGGGGTCAGTTTCAGTTCCCGGCTGCTGTCCGTAGTTAACTCTTGCTTTTTGGGGGGTACTCTGTGTTCGGGCCGATTACCGAGCTCGGAGCCCTCTCCCCGGACAGCACGCCAAATACGTTTACCAATTTATTTTCCTGACTTATTTGTAAGTGTGAACTCGTGAAATTATGTTTCATTAACGTAGTTCAGGAGGAACAAGTCAAATAACCTACCCAATCATTACGTCATCTTAATGATTACGTCATCTCAACCAGCTGTCAACAATCCGTAATCAACGTATCTACCCAATCAGCATGAGTTCAGGCCTGTATATAATCACAGTCAAAACTCACCCAAGGATCCTCGACAGTTTCCAGAATCCCTCCACCACCCCGTCTCCTCACACTCTCTGGGTTACTTCATATAATCAAAAAAAGGGGGGGGGGGTACTCTGTGTTCGGGCCGATTACCGAGCTCGGAGCCCTCTCCCCGGACAGCACGCCAAATACGTTTACCAATTTATTTTCCTGACTTATTTGTAAGTGTGAACTCGTGAAACACTTTCAAATGAAATCAGAGCAACCTTAGTAGATCATGTCATCAACCATGGGCTGACAATGCGTGAGGCTGGACAGACTTGAGCCGTTTTACTGTCGCCTCTGTCATCCGGACCTTTAGACTGGAGAACAGGTATGTAACCAAAATTTCATGTAGTACACATGTAGTATACCCCATGTCATAGTGTATCAGTTGGGTGACACCTGTTTACTTAGTGTATGACATCAGCCATTCATGAACTGTACAAGTTTCCTGTACAATGTACTCTACTGTGGGGGAAAATATTTAGGCTGCATTGTCCAAGCCCTATATATATTTTTATTTTATTTTTTCTAAAGGACTGAGAGACGACACCATGGTGGAGGAAGGGGCCAAATGTTCACCGGGGTACAGGAAGCTGCCATTGTAAACTTGGTTTTGGAAAATAATGAAATCAGATTACGAGAAATTCAAAGCCACATCATCCAAGACAACACCTTATTCAACAACATTCAACGAGTTAGTCTTTCCACATTGGCTCGCATTCTCAAGCGAAACCAAATCAGAATGAAACAACTTTATAAGGTGCCGTTTGAGAGAAACTCTCAAAGAAACAAAGAGTTCAGACGAGCATATGTGGATGTAAGTACTATATTGACTGCAGTACACTACACACAACATTGTTTCCCAGTGTACTGGATAACACCATATTGAGTGATTTTTGTTCTTTGTTTTCAGGGAGTAGTGGAAATGGATGCTCATGCAATCCCACATGAGTTCATCTTTATAGATGAGGCTGGGTTCAACCTAGCAAAGACCAGAAGAAGGGGGAGAAACCTCATTGGCCACAGAGCCATTATAGATGTTCCTGGCCAACGTGGTGGGAACATCACAATGTGCGCTGCCATCTCCAATATGCATGGTGTCCTCCACCGTCATGCCAACCTTGGACCATACAACACAGCCCATATTCTCACATTTCTGGACAGACTTCACAACATTCTCATACCACCAGAGCGTATGAATGATGCAGACCATCAAAGAAACCGGTACGTTGTAGTATGGGACAACGTGAGCTTTCATCGTGCAGCCCCAGTCCAAAACTGGTTTGCTGACCACCCAACATTTCTTGTGCAATACCTCCCACCATACTCACCATTTCTGAACCCCATAGAAGAATTCTTTTCGGCATGGCGGTGGAAGGTATACGACCGGCAGCCCTTTGTGCGCATGCCTCTTGTGCAGGCCATGGAAGAGGCATGTGATGAGATTGATGTGGGTGCAATTCAGGGATGGATAAGGCACTCAAGGCGCTTCTTCCCTCGATGTCTGGCAAGGGAAGATATTGCCTGTGATGTTGACGAGGCGTTGTGGCCAGACCCGGCTGTGCGGCAAGATGCTGCCTAATTATTTTTCTTGCCTCTTTTTTTTACTGTAATATATTTTTTTTCAGAAATTTTCTTTTTCAGTTTACTGTTTTTTTGTAAGAATATTTTTGTTCAGTCCCATGTAAATATACCTGCTGTGCATATGTTGCACTGACTTGTTTACTGTAGTGAAGGAAAAAAAATAAAAATGTTGCAACAGCATGTGTGTGTATCTGCAAATATTTCTGTGCATGTGAACAATCTGATACATATTTTAGTATTATGGCAAAGCATACTAAAGATGGGGGTGCTTTTCATTATGCCCAACAGTGTGTAGGTGGTTAGGCAAAAATCTGGTAATATGAATGAAGTGTGTGCCATTTCATGCAAAAGTTTGATTTTGATAATGCTCTGTGTAGTTTCGGTTGCAGTGCTTCATTTTGCAGGATATATGAGGTATTTTGCAGTTTGGGTGTGTGGTTTTGTGAATTGTGTTAAGTGTTTTGATAAAACCAGACTAGTTTGAAAAATTGTGTGTTAGCAATTGGAAAAAACTGTAATCTTTTTAAACCAGTTACACACCGCTGTTGCTAACCTAAAACACTTTTAGCAAGTCTAATTCTCAGTGATTAGAGTACTGTAAATGAAGTACACGGAGAAAGTGCAACTATACAATAGTTCACAAAACACTACACAAGACCAATGCTCCAGACTGAGGAAAATATCATTGATTTCTCTCCATACCCAAATCATTCAACATGGAGAATCACAACAAAACATGTCCCAGTTGTCATGCTACTACAGTAGTGTGCATAACACTGTTTGCTCAGCAAACAACAGACAAATGTAAAATACTGTATCCAGTACAGGTTACAATTACAGTAAATACAGTTTTTTACGATTGCTTAAGCACAATTTTGAAAACAGGGCCCAGTTTGTCAGAACACTACACACAATTAACACAACCCTAGACCAAAGTAGCACAACACTTCAGATCATTTGCAAAATGAAACACTTCATTCAAAACTTTACATTCATTTAACAAAACCCAACTCTGACACCATAAGGAACACACATGGTTCATACATTCTGATTCTGTTTGATTCATTTACACACTGCTGTGCTCAATCTTAAACACTTGTAACTTTTATACTTTTCTAATTATATAGTCTGGGTTTGATTTTTTTCAGAGATATTGTTAGAGTAAAGTACATGAATATATATATATATAACACAAGATCAGTACTGCACATTGATGAAAATATTTATTTCTCACCACATTGTAAAACCATTCAATACATCAATGCCTTTCCAAAGGTTATATTTTGCACTGAAAATTAGAACATATTCTAAATATAATATATTACACAAACAAAAATATTTGTGGAGACAAAACACCAAAGCATCATCTCTTGGCCTAGCTGGATCTGGCCATAGCGCTTCATCCACATCTCAGGCGATGTCTTTTCACGCAAGACAGCGAGGGAACAATCTTCTTGAATCCATCCTTGCACAGATCCTGCATCAGTTCGGTCAGGCCTTCTCCATGGCTTGAATGAGGCACATCCTGACAGAGGGCTGGAGATTGTAAACCTTCCATGCCAAAAAAAAAACCAAACAAACAAAAAACTCCTCAATGGGTTTAAGGAAGGGACCGTATGGTGGGAGGTATTGGAGTGAAAATTGTGGATGCTAATGAAACCAGTTTTTTGACCAGGGCAGATTTACATTGTCCCATATGACAATGTATCTCATCTGCTCTGCATCCATTTGGTCTTCTGCTGTGACGATTTTGTGCAGTCTGTCTAAAATGTGAATATGTGGGCCGTGTTGTAAGAGCCTAAGTTGGCATGTTGGTGGAGGACCACATTCTGTGTGATTGCAACATACATTGGGATGTTACCACCACGTTGGCCCGGGACATTCAAAATGATTCAAAATTATGTTTCTCCCTTTCCCTCTTACTGCAACATTGCCTTTCATTTAGTTGAAGACTCATAAACTGACATTTTGCCTTTTTATAGTACTATAGCACCTGATTGTTGAGTTTAGTTAAGCACCTAAGTGTCTGCACACCTGACGGCTGTGTTTGATCAATTGGTTTATAGGGGTGGTATTTTGGAAAGCAGTGTCTTGAAATGGCAAAGAAGTGACATTATGTTAGATTTCTGTGTCTAATGTAGAGAAGTGTGTTTAGTGTTGTGCAAAACAATGTGTGTAGTGTTTTTCAAAAAGTGTGAGGCTGAGAATGTGTTTATAGTTGTGCAGATCTAGCCTTGTGTTTTGCTCCTTGAGTGTAAGGTTTTGCTAATTGTGGGAAAAGTTTAATTTTAGTGTGTAAGCAATCGTAAAAAACTGTAACAACAAAAAACTGACAATATTGTACAGAAAATACTACAGTAAACATACTATACATTATCTCCTCGCCTAGCTGGATCTGGCCATAGTGCTTCATCCACATCACAGGCAATGCCCTCTCTTGCAAGTGAGGGAAGAATCTTCTTGAAAGGTGAATCCATCCTTGCACACACCCTGCATCAATTAGCACCTTCTCCATGGCTTGAATGAGGCACATCCTGACATAGGGCTGGAGATTGTAAACCTTCCATGCCAAAAAAACAAACAAACAAAAAAACTCATTGGGTTTAAGGAAGGGACTGTATGGGATGTATTGGAGTGAAAATTGTGGATGCTAATGAAACCAGTTTTGGACCAGAGCAGATAGGTGGAAATTTACATTGTCCCCATATGACAATGTATCTCATCTGCTCTGCATCCATTTGGTCTTCTGCTGTGATGATTTTGTGCAGTCTGTCTGAAATGTGAATATGTGGGCCGTGTTGTAAGAACCTAAGTTGGCATGCAGGTGGAGGACTGCAACATATATTGTGATGTCAACACCACAGTGTCCCGGGACATTCAAAATGATGTTTCTCCCTCTCCCTCTTTCTGCAACATTGCCTTTCATTTTGTTGAAGACTCATAAACTCACATTTTGCCTTTTTATAGTACTATAGCACCTGATTGTTGAGTTTACAGTTAAGCACCTAAGTGTCTGCACACCTGACGGCTGTGTTTGATCAATTGGTTTATAGGGGTGGTATTTTGGAAAGTAGTGTCTTGAAATGGCAAAGAAGTGACATTATGTTTGATTTCTGTGTCTAATGTAGAGAAGTGTGTTTAGTGTTGTGCAAAACAATGTGTGTAGTGTTTTGCAAAAAGTGTGAGGCTGAGAATGTGCTTATAGTTGTGCAGATCTGGGCTGAGGTTTTGCTCCTTGAGTGTAGAGTTTCAGTAATTGTGTGTTATTTTTAATTTTAGTGTGTAAGCAATCGTAAAAAACTGTAACAACTTTTCTGTTGTCTACTTGCTTCCATATTCATAATTTCTAAACCCTATTGATGATTTTTTTTTTTTTTCTCCACATGGTGCTGGAAAGTGCATGATCGTTGTCCCTATGTCAACATAACACTTCTTCAGGCAATGTTTTATGGGGACATGCCATTGGCATAATGGTTTTTATACTGTACAAACTGTATATTCTATCCCCCTACACTAACCTTACCACTACACCTACCCATGACAGAAAACATTCTGCTCTTTAGATGCTCTTTAGCTGTTTAGATCAATCTTTAGATATTCAGAAAACATAATTCTGTATGATTTATGTACAAGCTTGTTTCCCCATGGGGATTTTAAAAGTGTCCCCACAAAGTCAAAATACACTGTTATTACTTTACCTGTGGGGACATTTGGTCTCCTACCAGGTCACACATACGCACCATTCCTTTGGAATATTCACCTTTTTCAAAATTATGCTAGTTTTTTTTGTTTCTAGTTTTTGTTTTTGTTTTTGTTTTTTTTTGGGTCCAACTACACGTGGTTGATGTATTTATTTTCTTGTACTGTGCAATACTGTATTCACAACCACAAATGCTTGCAGTAAAAAAAAAAAAAAAAAAAGTTTCAATCTTGCTTGCATGCTTACCATGATAATTTCTCTCTCTGCCAATTACTTTCAATCTTGTACAGAACTGTACATAACAGCTTATGAAAGAAGAGCTTTAGGCTTTGAATAACTGTGTGTATATGATATATCCAAAAATAGAATATTATGGCAAATGTGTTTGCAAAGTAAGACAAATGTTTGCTTTTGAGATGTGTTTGTGATATTTTGAATGCAGTGTTTCCTCTTGCAAGAGATGTAAGGCATTTTGCATTTTGTGTGTGCAATTCTTGGATTTGTTTGTAATGTTTTGAAAGAAAGAGAAAGTTTTGAAAACGTGTGTAAGCAGTTGGAAAAAACTGTAACAGGTAAGCCTTTTCAAAATGTTTGGAATGATGCAAACATAACTCTGGTCACAGGAAAGTCGTTGAAATGAGGCATTGAAGATATTTCAGATTGATATCCACCGTTACAGTTCAGAATTAAACTAAAACTTAACTTGTATCCTTTTGGAGAATCAAACAGCAAAACAGAAAATCTGCAGTGTTCTAAGCCTGACAAGGACTTATCATCTTCAAATATGTATAATACAACTGGCCAAGTAATAGACTGACAAAAGGGAATTTAATTTAGAGATTAGGGGTTCAATATCGTACTATATCAATGATTGAGAAGTTTTCTGAAATTCTGATGCCTATATAAATTCTATTTCATGGTATAAACAATCTATTGGCAAGAAACCAATTCTTATAGCATATTCAGAACATGACTCAAGAGGAGTTACATATCAAAATGGCTTTGACAAGACAAATCGATACTCTATCAGAATTGGAAGTGGCTCATTTGAGCATCATTCACTTGGAGGAATATGATTTTGCAAACTACTATTTACATTATGCTGTGCGTTTCTTGAACGTTATTACATTTGGAGAAGGGATGATTCTGCTGCCTAAAGGTGAGTTCATGGCAATATGTGTGTTCCACAATTCATAATCTGGTTGCACATAAATGTGTATTGTTTTAATGTATTTACAGAATGTTGAATTTCTTTCAGAAAGGGACAGAATAAGAAGCACCAGTGTTCTCCAGCAGCCTGTGTTTCACAGACTTCATCCAGGAGATTCAGTGACTCTGCAGTGTTCGGTCATGAGTGAGATCTGTGCCGGAGAATACAGCGTCTACTGGTTCAGACATTCATCAGGATATTCTCATCCAGGAATCATTTACACCCATGATAACAGGAGTGATCAATGTATGGAGAGATCAGAGAACGGCTCTTCTACCCAGAGCTGTGTCTACAGTCTCCCTCAGACTGAACTCAAACCATCTGATGCTGGGATTTATTACTGTGCTGTGATCACATGTGGAAAGATACACTTTGGAAATGCAACTTAAGCCAAGTTCAGACTACAGGAATTTAAACATTGGCAGAATGCTGTGCTGTTCAGACTACGTGACTTGTTGTGGAGTCTTTAAGTCGTTGTGGTGTTCACACTATGTGACACTATGTAAATGATCCGCAACAGGAGGTTACACACCCAAGATGCTGACGACATCTGTCACCCAACGACTTTATTTGAAAATGGACATTGGGAAGAAATTAGATTCAATTTTGAATTAAATTTATTTTAAAATATTCTAGCTGACCTCCCAGAGACAATCAGAACGTTTCCTCTATTGTTTCCATGACGACGCGTCATGATTGTCACGTGATACACCGCGGCCACAATGTATGAAAGATGTATCGCTTTTCTCACCATGTCTTGAACTATCTGATATTCCTATTCTCATATATTTGCAAGTGAGTGTTTTGTCATGATCTTGATATTAATCTATGATACGAGGCGGGTGCTACCTTGTTTGTTTGCGCTTTAGTTCAGAGAGTCATGTGAATTCATCCATTTGTAGCAAAATACATGTGGCCGGCCTGCTGAAAAACCAGCATATGCTGATTAAGCTAGGTTTTGGAGCTGATATGCTGGTTTGAGCTGGTTTATGCTGGTCAAGTGCTGGTCCATGTTGGTCCTATGGTGGTCCTATGCTGGTCCAGCTCCAAAACCTACCTTAACCAGCATATACTGTTTTTTTTCAGCAGGAGATTAGAGTGAGCTTTATAGTTACTAACTTACACAATATGTATCTGATATGAATAAATGTCGGCAAATTATATTTGAATGGAATAATATTTATTATTATCCAAAGATACATGCGTGGCATGCACTCCCCTCAGAATGGCGGCGTTGGTATATCGTTCCCCTAGCGCTTTGGATGTAGCGTTCGAAAGGGAACGTTTCAGGTTACACATGTAACCATGGTTCCCTGAAAACAAGGAACGAGACGCTGCGTCTCTTAGCCATACCTCAGGGCCTGCCTGCTTACAGTCCCTTCAGACGATAAGCGGATGACATGTTGTTTGGGCACCCCTTATATACACGCGGGTCACATTATGATGTCATGGGTTTAGATGTGTTTCAGACACCAGTTCAAGCAAAGGCATTCCCCTAGCACTTTGGATGCAGCGTCTTGTTCCCTGTTCTCAGGGAACCATGGTTACATGGTAACCTGAGACGTTTCTGTTTGTGTTTGGAACGATTTCAAAGTCTGGTAGTGTGTAATCCTCAGTCATGTAGTGTATGATGCCCAGCTTTTCTGTGTAACCATTTACAAAGTCAGCAAGTGATGCCTGCTGTTTAAAAATCTATTCAGATTTTAAAAGTCATGTAGTGTATTCCAGCCTTAAGTTGAATAGCTCTGCAACTTCATTAGTGTTGTGATCAGGGTTTGAAATGAACTTTTTCACTCACAGGCCAGTTTGGCTACTAAATTTTTAAGTTACCGGCCATTCAGAACTTCTATGAGCCAAAATAAAAATATCAGAAATAAACTAGATTATCAAAGTCACCACTTAGATTTAAATCTATTTGCTATTTAATCTGATACATTGAATCACTTTCAGCTTTACAACAGATAAGCCTATGCCTACCATTAAAATAAAATAAAATAGAAATAAAAACAAAATTCTCTGTGACCTCTCTTATAATTTTAACTGCAGCTCAGTCTAAAATTATATCTAATGGTAAACATGTTGAATATTAGCAAACAGACTGTTGATTCATTAAGTGAGCAACTATGTCTTTACAGAAGCCAACCAGTTTCACTCCATGATCATAATAATGATAATGAAATTCATGTCCAAAATTCACACATCCTTAGCATCAATATTGATGGCAGCTGTTTCTCAAAGAAAACCATGTGCTTACCTGTGCGTAAAATAAATAAATAAATAATTCGCCGCAAAATAACATGCAGAATTTATGAGATGATGTGATGCAGTGCCATGGCATGATTTTGAATGGTGAGTTGAGTGTCACCGGTGCACGTACAGTCATAGAATATTTTTGAATTTTAAAGGTGTGGTGCAGTGTTTGTGTGCAACCACTTTATGCTTTGTTTTGCTAATGTTCGAACTTCTTTTAGGGGAAGAGCTCTGATAGCCATGACATGCAAAGTGGCTAGTAAGTTTATTTGCTTTACCCGCCACGGTCGATTTTCACCCGCCTTTGGAGGGTTGGCTGGTGTTAATTTCAAACCCTGGTTGTGATAGTCTTCTGTGTGTCTTCTGGAAAGACATCTTATCTGCAGATAGTGATATGGTGTCTGATCCCAGGTTTCGTCATCCAAAGACGTTATGTCAGAACGACTGACAAACAGGGATCTTGCCTGAGAGCAACAAGCCAAGTGTGTCCCTGCCTTTCAGCGGTGGTACAATACAGCAATTGTGGTGATGGCCACAATGTAGCCCCCCCTCCAGGAAACGGGGGCTACAAACCTAGACGCTCCCTCTCGGTCAGTCACGATTGATGTTATGTCAGAACGGCTGATGAATTGGGATCCCTTATAAAACGCCACAATTGCTGCCCCTTCCAGCACCCTGTTTAAGTGGCCTAATCACGCTGGGATGGGGAAAGGACAGGGCTTAAACTCATAGAGAGAGTTGATCACAGTTTTGTCTTATCCACACAGTGAGACTACTGGATAACAGTGGGAAAGTGTGGCTATTCCAAGTGAAAAGGGAGGTGGCCTATGGAGTTTATGCATATGGACTGACCATTAGGGCAGTGCTACATATGGAAAGACTCTCTGGTAGAGCCAGCCTTGCTAGGGTGGAGTCAATACCCCCAGAGATGGCAGAGCGGGCTCTGACAAGGGAACAAGACATAGGCTTGTTGACAGGGAAACCGTACCATGGAAGAATGTGGTATCAACCAAAGAGGAATCACAATACATGGGCACCTAGTCTAGCACAGGGGCTGACCATCTGTTCATACACACGAGTGCTCCGCCACGTCTGGCTGCCGAGGGTGCTGGAGGAACACCATACAGTTTTTGTCAGGTGGGGAACCTGTGGAGCAGATAAGTGCTTGTATCCCATCCTAGGAGGGGAATGGCACTGCAAGTGAGACACCTTGTGCGTTCTTGTGCTTCCTGGCTACATGTGGCAAGTACACAGGCTTTACACAGAGATTGTAAAACCTTGCAAACATGTTAGGTGTTGCCCAGCCCACAGCCCTACAAATTTCTGTTAGCGAAGCACCTTGCAATACCTTACACGTTTGTGAGGTTTTACAATCTCCGTGTAGAGCCCATGTAGAACCTGTTCTCCACCAGGGGAAGGAGTGGTGCGGTCACCATCTCCTAAAGAGTTTCACAATCAATGTAGCAGGATTAACAAACAAATGATTCTTACAGGTCAACTTTTTAATGTTTTGTTCAAAATAATTCAGTTTGAATTGGTCTGAAGAATCTTTCACTGATATTTTATATTTTGTATTATATTTTTCTTTTTATATTTTTCTTTTTAGATTTAAAAACTATAAGTAAAATTACTGACCTAGCCTTCAACTCCACCAACCCGTATATGTTTGAAAACCACATTAAAATTGTTTACACATAAATTTTAAAGGCTTCCCTATATGGTATTTAGAATCTAAACTTTACAGAGAATACCATAACTTTTGTTTTTATGATACATACACTGCCATCCAAAAGTTTGGAAACACCCCTGGCAAAGTGTCAGCATAATATCAATCTGTCAATATCAGCATAAATCCTGATCATTTTTTGGTGCAAATACATTAAAGTAACTTGACATTATCACTGAAGACCAGCAATAATCATTTTCTTTTAGATTATATAATAATGACAATATATACATGTCAAAGTCAGACATGCCTCTTTGCCAGCTGTGATGCCTGGTTACTGGTTTAAACTTGGCCCAGGTTTGTAAAAGATTTTTGGGTCAGTACACCTTAATACATAAAATGTATTTTTTATATTTTTCTGAAAAGAGTCAAGTCATATATCACAAGAAAACTTTCATTCTAAGAATTTTTGTCCATGCAGTTTATTTCATTGTGTGGCAATCATAGCGTCACATTCCAACTCCGATGACTGCTTCAATCAGCCACAAACAGCTAGAAATAGACAACATATACTATAATATTTGTCACTTTCAGCAGTGTTTTATGTAATTGCAAAGGGATTTCTGTAAAATGATACTGGGATATTGCATTTAAGGCCCCGGTATACTTCAAACGAAACCGAAGAACGAACTGATGTGACATCATTTCAAACAAAATCAGGCCAAAACAAAATTCGTTTTGTGTTCATTTTGGAAGTTTGAAATGGCTTGCCAAAGCGAACTTTCAGGAAAAGTTTGCTGCAGCTGCAAAACACCTTCGTACTACCATTGGTCAGTGATGATAATGTAAGTTTTGCACTGAGGTTCCACCTTCACTCTCGTGGAGCATGTCTTTGACTCATTTCATCTGTTGAGTTCGTTGAGGTAAGATCTCCGCGGGTGAAAACATGAACACACTGGATAGCCGCTTTATAGTACAAAATGAAGTTGTGCTTGTAAAAACATGAGGCACTAACACTGCTTTTCATGTCTGATACTGTAAAGCTGCTTGATTTTAAGCAATCTATAGAATAAAGTGATATAAAGACGTTACGTGACTGGAGTGCTAATTTGCAGAGCTCATGCTAACATACCCATGTTGTTATGATCAGTCGCTTTTCTGATTATAAATGATTATGCTTTCTGTAATAAATGCTTGCTGTTTTCTCATTTTTGTTGTGTTTGTTACTGAGAAGAAAGTACATGGCACATATTTACATATTCATCTAACCGTCGCTCTCAGCAGTGTAGGCGGCATCAGATGTTCGTTTACAGTATATCGCTGGTCACACATTTCGAACTTCGTTTTACCCCTAAATGAATAACGAAAAAAGAACTTTGTTTGAAGTTTACTGGGGCCTTTATACCACTGTATATGGGTATGGAAAGACTACATTTGGGTAGGTAAAAATTACATAAAAAGTAATATTCTTCCCTTCAGATGCATTTGAATAACTCTTGCATACAACATGATAGAGACAAAAGTCTTTTTTTTCCAGTGTTTGCTGACATCTAGAGGAAACAGACTGTCTGCAGGGTGCTACTGCACTCAGGGCCTCCCTTATACACTTTCAAAAAAGTAAAAAATCACCTCTTTTGGGGGGCTTTATTACAGCACAGACAATATATTCTATCATTTTTATCACTTTCAGCAGTGTTTTATGTAACTTTAAAGGGTTTCCTTTAAAATGACACCACAATTTTGTATTTAGAGCACTATATGTGGGTATGGGACGTTTTTCAATTTGGGTAGGCCCAAATTGGAAGGTGGAAATCCCCAAAATGGTCCTGAAGCATAAGAGACTAGTCCAAAATCTGTTGGTGACTAGAAGGGCGAAAGGTGGTGACAATTCATGCCCCTCTGCAATTTCAACCTGGAACATAATTTCAACCAAGGGAGGCTTATGGCAACAACAAAAACAATCCAAAGTCACTAGGGCCATGGCTAGGGTATTAATAAAAGAAAATATGCAATGTATTTTGCCATTTGGAGCAGTAACGAAATAAGGGAATGCATATTTTCAAAGTAATTTTTAGTCTTTTTTTTTTTTTTTTTTTTTGGCATATTTGCAGAAAACAGTGAAACACATTATGTCATTCACAACAACATATACTCATACAGTCTTTAGTGCTCCACATATAATAATCTGACAATATGTGGATCATCTTATGGCAACATAAACAACATGTGTCTCCATATCCCTCATACATCTTACTGGTCTCCTGTTGTTCTTGGGAAAACTTACAGGTGCATAGTTCAAGTATGGATCTTGATCCTGGGAAGCAAACAAACAAAAAACATAAAAATGCAAACATACATTTTTAAATAATAATAATTTTAGTTTAAAATACCTTTTGCAACTGATAGTTCATCTCATCACTGCGACGCTGAGACTGTTCATCTAAGCAAAACAAGAAAGTCACTGTAACATCCCAGAGCATTTTTCCCCCTTAAATCTAATGGTCAAAAATGTATTGTGTATATTAGTGTGTATTTAAAAAAAAAAAAAAAAAGTCACATGCCTTTCTGCTTGTTTCTTTTTTTCAACATGATTAAGACTACAATCGCAAAAACAGTAGGAAGCAGAACCAAGCTACTCAAGATCAGTGTCAGTGTATAATAGATGTGGCAGGATCTTGATGTTTCTTCAGTCGTCCCTATTAAAACCATTCAAATAATTAAAAAAAGTGAGAAAGAGTGAGAAAGACAGAGAGAACAAGAAGAAATAGCAAGCTAGAAATAAAGAAAAGTTGCATTGAATGAGTGCCAAATTTAGTTTCGCTTTTAAACTGGATAACATACCACAATCTGCATTTGCAGTATCCTCTTTCAACTGATTAGTCTCTTTGAAGATTAAAAAAAAAAAAAAAAAAAAATGAATACAAAATTATGAATAGTACTGAATAGCATTAATACTCAATATGAATATTTTTTTAATAAATAAATGATACCAACAGATCAAATGAAGACTTACCATTTACTACCACTAACTGTGTTTTGTTGTGAAACTTCATGTAGTTTGTCAAAAAACTTCCACAGTAATAAAATCCATAGTCAGAGACGTCCACATTGACAATCTTCAGGGAGGAAAATGTTCTGTTCACTGACATCTCTATATGTTCCTTCTTAAAGCCATTCAAATATATGGAGTCCACTGGTTTGTCACTCACATATTGAGTAACAATGCAAAGTGGTAGAGATTCATTTATCTGCTTGAACCAGGATATGTAACTGGGCTCTGTCAAGATGTTTGGACACAGAAAAGAGACAGAAGTTCCACTGTTCACTGTTTTCACCAAAGTTAAAGATGTTTGTTTTATAAAGATGATACCTGAAAACAATCAATAATGTCATAAGAAAAAAAGTAGAAGACATTGATTCAGATTCAAATGTAAGCTTTTGCATTTAGTCAAAAACGTTGTGTTGTGACGTGTGAAATCACACTGGCCACGTACACACTAAAGCTACATTCGGTTGTCAGTTCACCTTTTAGTGCTTAATCGCGTTCTGTGCACACACAGTTCAGTAAAATACAGGAGTGACAACCGCATTTACAGAAATTCTATGCAGTGTTTACGGAACCGAACTGAACAAATAGTTGTTAATTACGTTTATGTGCACCAGTGTAACGTGTGTCTCTCGTGTATGCACGGCGAATCACAGGGAAAGCACAAGCCTATCCAAATACTTTATGCTGAAAATCGCAATTCATGTCTGCTCACTTTAATAATTCCATAAACCCGTTTGCTTTATGAGACGAGCTTAAACAACAAGCCGAATGAGTGCCACACGTTGTGTGAAACTGGCTATACAAGCATAAACAAAACACGACGCCTCTGTCGACTGTGTTAGTGTGTTTAGCTAAATTGCTGAAAATCACGAGTGTTTTGTCACTTTAATATTACTTTGGTCACGATAACGGATACCAAACACAAGAGACGCCAGAACGTCACTATGGTTTCCAAGCTGTCAATCATCGCATTTTCGAGAGTGAGTCGTGTTCCCGTACACACATGTAACGATAATTTAGGGGATTCACTCCCGCATTTAAATGCGGATGTCACTCCTGAGACTTACAGTGTGTACGTGGCCAGTGTAATTACAAATATTACAAAGTGCGGTTACACTTTATTTTAAGGACACTGTAATATAAAGTGTTGGTTACCCAAAGTACTTTCAATGATATGATTTGACTTTCTTTTGTGGAACTAAAAAAAAAAAAAAAAAGAAGAAGAAAAAAAAAAAGAAGATATTATTAAGATTGTTGGTGTCCTTTAAAAAAAAAAAAAAAAAAAAAAAAAAACAAAGCAAAACAGAAAAAAATAAATAAAATACAGACATTCCTCAAAATATCTTCTTTTGAGTTCCACAAAAAAGAAAGTCAGTCATACAGGTTTGAAACAACATGAGGGTGAGTAAATTATGACAGAAATTTCATTTTATTGGATGAACTCTCCCTTTAAAACTATGAAGGAAATTTATGAATGTCTAATGACATGATTGTTCAGAATCTAACAAACCTAAACCAAGTAGAGTAACCTCGACAATGTGTTTATACTTCTTAAAAATAGGCATTGGCAAATTATATCCTATAAACAGATTTTATAGAACATATACCTATGTTTTTGTGCTGTAGTATATTACGCATGGAACAGTATAGTATATAGTAGGTACACATTGTTATATATTATTTATTAAATTTATGGCAAACATTCATTGTTTCATTGTCCCAAATTCTATAGCAAACATCATAAATGTATATTTACCTATTAAAAAGAGCATCAGAGGATGTGTCGCAGACAAATTCATGTTTACGTTCCAGTCGAATCGACTCAACTGAGAAAAATCGAATCCAGCTTTATTTATTTGAAGGGGGAGTGGCTTTTACACAGTACATGCTCCCATCTGTATTTTACACA
The DNA here is from genome assembly GCF_024489055.1 of Chanodichthys erythropterus. Taxonomy (NCBI): domain Eukaryota; kingdom Metazoa; phylum Chordata; class Actinopteri; order Cypriniformes; family Xenocyprididae; genus Chanodichthys; species Chanodichthys erythropterus. The sequence continues at coordinate 38,537,881 of NC_090231.1, forward strand.
GTATATAACAACATTTTGGAAGAGGTCTTGTCTAAAACATGCGTTGCAATGTTATGAAATAATAACAATGATAATAAACTCACTTCTCAGAGATCTTAAATTCTCTTGTTTTTTTTTTTTTTTTTTTTTTTTCTTTTTGCAGAAAGATAAAAACAACACAGCACTTCTGATCTAAGAAGGTTCAGACCTAGCTGTATTTTTATTTTATTTACATAAATAAATAAATAATAAAATAAAATACATACACCAGTTAAAATCTCACATTTGACATCATCACTAACTGAAGTCTAAAGGTCTGAAGTAATGATGTATGGTGTCAGTACATCCAAATATATATAAGCTCAATGGCAGATTTAATGCTTCTTATGCAAGTCTTACAACATTCTCAAAACAATTAAAATAAAGCTCAGCCATTAGGTGGAAACATTTCTGTCATAGTATCATTATTAATTATTGTGAACATGAAATGTTGGAGGTCGTTCAGCTTATAGGGTTATATAAACAGCAAATTGATGACTTTTTTATGTTTTATATGTTTATTCAATATAAATTGAGAAACTTGTAATGAGGAATGAAATACATATAAGTAAAATATATAAGTGGCCTACTAGCTAAATAAAACAATTTTGCACAATAAGTCTGTGGAAACACAAGTTGGATGTAGCCATTTTTTTTTTTTTTTTAGAGATGTGACCACTGCAATTGTAGACCAGCCACACCACAGACCACATGACTGAACATAAGCAGCCTCTCATCAGATAAAATGGCAGAGGGGTTGTGTGACGAGCAGGGCGGGCGAGAGCCGTGAGGGAACGGCGCGAGGCCGGTGACGCGAGTGATAATGAGCGTCACCTGCGAGGCGTGCCGGCCTCGAGTCTCTCACGGAGGAGCTCCGGAGGCATAAAAGGAGGAGCGACATCAGTGAAGGACGAGAGAGGACCAGGCCTGGATTTTATTTTATGTTTTATTATGTTTGTGTGGCCGGCAGACGTCCGCGAGGGTCTGCCGGCATTACTTTCGTTTTGTTGTTTGTTTATTTTTGAATTAAAGTTACGTTGAATGTTCGCCGGTTCCCGCTTCCTTCTTCCCACATTTACGAACTGTGTTACATTGGTGCCGAAGCCCGGGAGGAAGGAGGGACATGCTGTCGGAGAGCCCTCGCTGCTGAGGGGGATCGCGGTGCTGCGGAGTTCGGGCAGCGCGGAAGTGAAGACCGCGAGAGGCTGCCCGAGGCGGTGGTGCTGGAGCCTTGTGAAAGGTGGGACGGAGACCCGGATGCCGTGCTCCTGGGACGAGGTGGGGTGGCTGCCGTCCTGGACCTGAAGGGAGCGGAGGAGTCGCCGCCGTCTGCCGTGGGCCGGAGCCTGCTGCCGTCCGCCATGAAGGGGAGGAGCAGGGGACGGGGGACTCGCTGCCGGCTGCCCTCAGTCGGAGGAGCCATCGCCGGCCGCCAGGAGGCGGTCGAGGATCGGGCCGTCCACCGGGCGTCCAGTGCCACCGCATGGCACCGCGAGAAAGAGCCTCTTGGCAGGCTGAGGACCGGGCGGCAGTGTGTCGGGGAACCGGACCAAGAATTTTTTTTCTTTTTCCTCTCTCCCCTCTCTCGTCCTGTCGCTCCCCTTGCTTCCGTCTCCTTTCTCTCGTCTCGTCTGTCCTTACCCCCAGGTGCTGCGGCCGCCGAGACAGGCCCCGGGGGGGAGTAAAGCGCAGTCTCGGAGGTACCCCCCGGCCTGCGAGGGGCGTTGGGGGTATGTGACGAGCAGGGCGGGCGAGAGCCGTGAGGGAACGGCGCGAGGCCGGTGACGCGAGTGATAATGAGCGTCACCTGCGAGGCGTGCCGGCCTCGAGTCTCTCACGGAGGAGCTCCGGAGGCATAAAAGGAGGAGCGACATCAGTGAAGGACGAGAGAGGACCAGGCCTGGATTTTATTTTATGTTTTATTATGTTTGTGTGGCCGGCAGACGTCCGCGAGGGTCTGCCGGCATTACTTTCGTTTTGTTGTTTGTTTATTTTTGAATTAAAGTTACGTTGAATGTTCGCCGGTTCCCGCCTCCTTCTTCCCACATTTACGAACTGTTACAGGTTGGAAACAAAGAATCATTTCCTGTAGGGAGTGACAGGAAGTAGCAGTTCAGTGTAGAACGAGCCGTGGTGAGGTGAACTTCAGCGGACCAACACACGCTGAATGAGCTTTACTCTAGTTTTACCTTAGCAATAGTTGTTACATTTTATTATTTACCAATATCTTAGCAATAACTGACACCTGTGGTTGGGTCTAAACTAAAATTGGTTGATTGGTTGTATACTACAGTACACTAAGCTATTTTAATGAGCAGAAATATAAGGTGTTGTTTATTTAAGGTGTGTGTGTACTGAGATGTATGACTTAATTACATGTAAACCATTTTGCGACTCATTCATTCACACAAATATCCCTCTTACAAATTCTTTTTTTTTTTTTTGTTTTCATTGTATTTTTCCTATATTTGTGTGGCGTGTTTCAAACAGCACAATTCCACCCACTTTTATTAAAAAAAAAAAATAAATAAATAAAAAAAAATTACCAGTTCTGAATTTCTTGACTTGCGAAAAATTTAAAATTTAAGTATGTTTTTAGCAATATCAGTATTTTAGGTTATAAATGTGTAAGACCGTGTGTATATCTTAGATCCTGTAATTGGTCACAATTTATTTTAAGATTATCACTATTTTTTATGTTTTAAAGTGTGACAAATAAATATAAATAAATAAATGTAAATTAAATAAATGTAAAAAATAAATGTAAACAAATTCCAGTAGCCTCTCAGTTAATATAAAAAGCATACAAAAGATGTAATTATTCTGTTGTCTGATGTTGGTAGAAGCAGCAGCATGATACTTTATACACGTGTGTTTTTGGACTTTCTCAAAAAGAAAGTGCTCACACCTCAGTGGCTGAAAGTTTCCATTGAACCTCTTATGATTAAAGTGTGATAGTGACTGACTAAACTGAAACTCAGTGATGTTTGACCTCCAAGTCACGAGCCGTTGGCGGTTTGACACGCGATCTGAATCATGATTCGATTCACTGATTCATTTGTGCTCTGAATCTTCCATCACTAAATAAGTCGTTATTTTTTTTCATTTTTTTTTTGGCGTTCCAAAAATATTCTCGTCACTTTCTAATATTAATATTGAACCACTGTACTCACATGAACTGATTTAAATATGTTTTTAGTACCTTTATGGATCTTGAGAGAGGAAATGTCATTGCTCCCTATGCAGGCCTCACTGAGCCATTGGATTTCAACTAAAATATCTTAATTTGTGTTCCGAAGATTAACGAAGGTCTTATGGGTGTGGAACGGCATGAGGGTAAGTAATAAATGACAGAATTTTCATTTTTGGGTGAACTAACCCTTTAAATAAAAGACCTAGTATTGTCACGGAGTCGCAACCATCACAGACACCAATCAGCCCATCATCACTAGATCCTCCCACTCATTCACTCTCCCTGGAATACTGATTCACCACATAAAGGCCTTCACTACCTGCACTCCGTTGTCTGGTCTCGTCTACACGCACGTACAGACTCCTTACCTGATACTCACTATAGTACTTACCTGCTGCCAAGAAACCTCTCTTTAGTCATCTGCTCCCAGCCCTTTGTGTGCCCATCCAGCCTGTCGGTATTCTCCTGCCAAGAGATGCACAAGTTACTCGTCAGCTAAGTTACCCTGGAATTCTCTCGAACTGCTATGCTCACCATTGCTGCTTCCTGTTACTGTTTAACCCTTTAACTGCCCGCTCGACCAAATGGTAGAGCACATTTTGAGTCACTATATTTTACTGAGAGGAGTACCTAACTTAACTCAAGCTGATTGAGCCATCTCTACCATCTGGTTGAGGTATGTTATGCCAAAAAGATCCACTAGATGTCAGAGTGTCAATCAACAGCACTTGTTACAACACTTCCTCAAACATGGATGTGAGAAACAAAGAAATCACTCCTGCCATGTGAACTGTTGAACATATTACACTGTAAGAGCCCTAACTATACAAAATTATGTTACTTGGTGCCATTAAAACACTTTAGTATGTTTCAAATAATTTTTCAAAAACATGCTCAACCAAACGGTTGATTTGACACTTAAAGATAAATGCAGAAATGTTTTCAGATCATCCATTTCTGCAGTCAGAATGGACTATTTGCTGAGAAATATAAACTTCTGATCATTATTAGCTATGAATATGACAGATATTGTTATTTCTTCATGAATATGCTGATATAATTTCTTAAATATGTATTTTTTTAACAGTTTTGCATATTTTTCGATGTAAATATAATGAATTCATTGAATTAATGTGTGGAATCATAATTATCAGAGGCAATTACTTCTTAAATGACAAATGCTGGTACTGTCACAGACACGCCAGGCTCCACCTCACCACAGTACCCACGCACCCAATCACCAGCATACTAATCACCGCCACCTGCATCTCATTCACTCTGCAATCACCAGCACTTCAAAACCACCACACTCACACACACTCACTGTCCGGTCTCGTTTGCAATACCTTGTGTTTATGCTTACCTTAAGGACTCCCCTTCATCATACTTACCTGCTCCAGCGATCTCCTTCATCTCCTTCGTCTCCTGGTCCCTTCGTGTGCTTACCCTTCTGTGTGTGTGAGTGTCTCCAACGTCTCCCTCCATCTCACTTCAGCTCCTGGATTATCAACCATACAAGGACAGTATTACTCTCTATTCATCTCTCAAGAACCCGATAACAGCCATTTCCACTCTGTGTTCTCATATTGTTCCAATAAACTCACCTGGATTGCTTTTATCTCTGCCTCCGTGTCTATATCATAACAGAAGACCGGACCATAACAACTAACGGCATGAGTACAAACGATCCATTCCAGGAACTCGTGGACGTGCTGCGTCGAGCACTCACACCACAGCCCTCAACATCGTCATCCCACAACACGGCTGTCTCCGCACCCACCAGCACCACTCCTTCACCTGCATTCACCGCCAGTCCCATGGCCAAACCGGCGCCCTACTCTGGATCGGCGGAGGAATGCAGCGGATTTCTTCTCCAATGTGAGCTGGTCCTGGAGATTCAGCCGCACCTCTACACCACAGACACGGCTAAAATAGCGTTCATTATTTCACAACTGCAAGGGAAGGCTCTGCAATGGGCAGATTCGTTATGGACCCAGAAAGGCCCAGTCGTCCAATCCTATTCGGCGTTCGTCTCCCACTTCCGGGAAGTATTCGGGAAACCTCTGACTGATTCCTCGACTGGTGAGAAACTTTATAATCTAAAGCAAAGAAACCTATCTGTTAACGAATATGCCTTGCAGTTTCGAACGCTAGCCGCCACCAGCGGATGGAACGAGCAAGCCCTCATCACCACGTTCCGTCAGGGGCTGGAACCCTCTGTGCGGCTGCATCTCGCTGCATACGAGGACTCCATGGGATTAGAACGCTTCATCCAACTCGCCATCCGCGTGGGGTCCCGTATGCAGTCGTGCATTCAAGAACACCAGGGCCAGTCATCCACCACCAACCTCCTCCGTCGGTCCGAACCCGTCAGCTCCCCAGAACCAGCCAACGAACCCATGCAAATTGATCACTCTCGTCTCACCCCAAACGAAAGACAAAGAAGGCTGGCCCTGAATCTCTGTCTCTATTGCGGAACAATGGGGCATAATCTCTCCACATGCCCAATCCGTCCTCCTCGACCCGTGGTGAGTGCAATATTTCCCTCCATTCAGAAAATGAAACCACTCACTACAACTGTAACCCTTACTGCTGCTAACATCTCTGTTCCAGTGGTGGCGCTCCTTGATTCAGGGTCAGCCGGAAACTTCATCTCAGGCACCCTCTGTAGACAACTCAACCTTAAGATCTCTCCTTCACCGACGAGCTATCAAATCCACTCCATCACGGGCAAACCCCTAAGCCGCAGACACATCCGTCACTGCGTGGGTCCACTTCAACTCAGCATCGGTATCCTGCACACTGAACACATCCATTTGCTGGTTCTGGAGGAATCCACCGCTGACGTGGTTCTAGGGCGCCCGTGGCTGGAACAACACAACCCCAACATCTCCTGGCGCACGGGCGAAGTCCTGAAGTGGGGCGATCACTGCTTCCCAGACTGCTTCCCAGCGCTTCCTGTTCCAAAACCTCCACTCTCCAAGTCTCTTCTCGTGAATGCCACGTCCATCGAGAGCCCTGTTGAGAAGCGCTCCGTGGATGTTCCCCCTGACTACGCCCCCTTCAGCGACGTCTTCTGCCCGCAACGCGCCTCCAAGCTTCCTCCACACCGGCCATGGGACTGCGCCATCGATCTGCTGCCGGGTGAACCAGTGCCCAGGGGACGCATATACCCCCTGTCCATACCGGAGGAGAAGGCCATGGAGGAATACATCAAGGAGGCACTCGAACAAGGTTACATCCGCCCGTCTACTTCCCCTGCTGCTTCAAGCTTCTTCTTCGTGGCTAAGAAGGACGGAGGCTTGAGGCCCTGCATCGATTACCGTGCACTCAACAAGATCACCATCAAGTTCCGCTATCCACTTCCCCTCGTCCCAGCGGCCCTGGAACATCTCCGCGGTGCCACTGTGTTCACCAAGTTGGACCTCCGCAGCGCGTATAACCTCATCCGGATACGTGAGGGGGACGAGTGGAAGACCGCCTTCGTCACGCCCACTGGACACTACGAGTACCTCGTGATGCCGTATGGCCTGGTCAACGCCCTCCGTATTCCAGGATTTCATCCACGAGGTGCTCCGGGAGTTTCTCCATAAGTCCGTTCTGGTTTATATAGATGACATCCTCATCTACTCCCGGAGCTTGGCCGAACATCGCCACCACGTTGCGGAGGTCCTCCAGCGCTTACGGCAGTTCCATCTCTTCCTCAAGGCTGAAAAATGCTCATTCCACCAACCCTCCGTCCAGTTCCTGGGGTACGTGATTGATCACAGTGGCATCCGGATGGACGAGGGGAAGGTCTCCGCCATACAGTCCTGGCCCACTCCTACCACCATCAAAGAACTCCAAAGATTCCTAGGTTTCTCCAATTTCTATCGCCGGTTCATCAAAAACTACAGCACAATCGTCAGTCCACTCACCAACCTCCTCCGTCACCAGCCCAAGTCTCTGTCCTGGTCTCCATTAGCCACCGACGCCTTTGAGACCCTGAAGAAAGCCTTCACCACCGCTCCCCTCCTCGTCCACCCTAACCCGGACCTCCCGTTCATAGTAGAGGTGGACGCATCTACCACCGGAGTGGGAGCGGTCCTTTCACAGCAGCAGGGGACACCAAGTAGACTCCATCCATGCGCCTTCTTCTCCCGCAAGCTCAACCCGGCGGAGGTCAACTACGACATCGGTGACCGCGAACTCCTGGCCGTCAAGCTTGCCCTTGAGGAGTGGAGGCATTGGTTGGAGGGAGCTACTCACCCATTTCAAGTCCTCACTGATCACAAGAACCTCGAATATCTGAAGGCCGCCAAGAGACTCAACCCTCGCCAAGCTCGCTGGGCTATGTTCTTCTCTAGATTCAACTTCTCCATCTCCTACCGTCCTGGTTCTAAGAATACGAAGGCTGATGCCTTATCTCGCCTCTATGCTCCTGAGGAAAAGCCCGAAAAACCTGATACTATTCTGCCGGAGTCCATCTTCGTGAGCCCTATCCAGTGGTCCGAAGAAACCATTCCCTCCGCCAATGCCTCCACACGCACTCCCCCGGGTTGCCCACCGGGCTTGCAGTACATCACACGGGCACGTCGCACTCCACTCCTGCACAACGTTCACTCTTCACTTGGCACTGGTCACCCGGGGGTCAAGGAGACCCTCTCGTTGCTCAAACAACGCTTCTGGTGGCCCAACATGGCCAACGACGTCAGGAGGTACGTGCAGGGCTGCAGGGAGTGCGCCATCTCCAAGAGCCCACGCCATCTTCCCACCGGCAAGCTCTTTCCTCTGCCCGTTCCTGAGAGACCCTGGTCCCACCTGGGAGTGGACTTCGTCACCGACCTCCCCGAGTCTGACGGTCACACGTGCATCCTGGTGGTAGTAGACCGCTTCTCAAAGTCCTGCCGATTAATACCCCTGGAGGGTCTACCTACCGCCATGGCCACCGCAGAACTAATGTTTAATCATGTCTTTCGCTATTATGGATTACCTGAAGACATCGTCTCCGACAGAGGACCCCAGTTTATCTCCCATGTCTGGAAAGCCTTCTTCTCCCTCCTGGGTGTGACCGTCAGCCTATCGTCTGGATACCATCCTCAGTCGAACGGGCAGACGGAACGGAAGATCCAGGAGATCGGCCGCTTCCTGCGTACCTTCTGTCACGGCCACCAGAACTCCTGGAACCAGTACCTGGGTTGGGCCGAGTACGCACAGAACTCCCTCCGCCAAGCCTCAACTGGACTAACACCCTTCCAGTGCGTACTCGGCTACCAACCCCCGATGTTCCCCTGGGACGGGGAACCCTCCGACGTTCCGGCAGTCGACTACTGGTTCCGGGAGAGCGAGAGGGTGTGGGACTCAGCTCACCACCAGCTGCAGAGAGCCCTGCGCAGACGCAAGATGGCAGCCGACCTTCGTCGCTCAGAGGCCCCTGACTACCAGCCGGGGCAGAAGGTCTGGCTGTCCACCCGGGACATCAGGATGCGTCTGCCCTGCAAGAAGCTGAGTCCCCGCTTCATTGGCCCATTCACCATCCTTCGGCAGATCAACCCCGTCACCTATCGTCTCCAACTCCCGGCACAGTATAGCAGAATTCACCCTACATTTCACGTGTCCCTACTCAAACCTTACCACCCTTCTGTTGTTCCCTCCACAGAGCCTGACGTGGCAGCCGCCGAGCCCCCCCTTCCACTTCTCCTAGAAGACGGCACAGCCTACGTGGTCCACGAGATCCTGGATTCCCGGCGCCGTGGTGGTAAACTCGAATACCTCGTGGACTGGGAGGACTATGGTCCCGAGGAACGCTCATGGATTCCCAGGAACGATATCCTTGATCCTCTTCTGTTACAGAACTTCCATACCAACCATCCAGACAGACCTGCCCCACGACCCAGGGGAAGACCACCACGACGTCGGGGTCCGCGGCCCTCAGGAGCGGGCCGTGGGAGGGGGGGTACTGTCACAGACACGCCAGGCTCCACCTCACCACAGTACCCACGCACCCAATCACCAGCATACTAATCACCGCCACCTGCATCTCATTCACTCTGCAATCACCAGCACTTCAAAACCACCACACTCACACACACTCACTGTCCGGTCTCGTTTGCAATACCTTGTGTTTATGCTTACCTTAAGGACTCCCCTTCATCATACTTACCTGCTCCAGCGATCTCCTTCATCTCCTTCGTCTCCTGGTCCCTTCGTGTGCTTACCCTTCTGTGTGTGTGAGTGTCTCCAACGTCTCCCTCCATCTCACTTCAGCTCCTGGATTATCAACCATACAAGGACAGTATTACTCTCTATTCATCTCTCAAGAACCCGATAACAGCCATTTCCACTCTGTGTTCTCATATTGTTCCAATAAACTCACCTGGATTGCTTTTATCTCTGCCTCCGTGTCTATATCATAACAGGTACTAACATTACTAAAATTGTAAGAGATTGTTATTTATTTATTTGTTTGTTGTTGTTTTTTTTTTTACAGTTACTAGATGGATGTCAACAGTTTCTATGGTACAAGAACATGCACTCTTCAGGCCCTTGTCTCAGAAAACCCCCCAGATTCTGATGCTGAGCTCAGTGATGATGATGACCCAATAGAGGATCCAAATTATCACCCTGTCTGAGAAGAGAAATGTTCATATGTCTAAAAAAAAAAGAAAAATCCTGTTGCACTACCACACTTGATGGCGTTTCTTGAATCATAAAAGCCTAAAATGCCATTATATTACTATCTTTTGCTATTTTGTTTTTAGTTTTTGAATGCAGAAAGAATGTAATGTCTTTAGTTTTGTTACTTTTAGTTATTTGTGTTATTTATTTTTGTTTATTGTTAAAAAAACAAGAAAACATGTAATTTTCTGTCATAAAATGAAAATCTGAAATATTTTATAGAATATTTCAATAAACAAGATTCAATATATAAAACTATTTTATTTTGATTATGTTTTAAATAAATTAGTATTATAGTTCATATTTTCTGAATTTCATAGTATGTGTATGAATTGTTTTATTTTACCTTTACAGTTTTTTACGATTGCTTAAGCACAATTTTGAAAACAGGGCCCAGTTTGTCAAAACACTACACACAATTAATACAACCCTACACCAAAGTAGCACAACACTTCAGATCATTTGCAAAATGAAACACTTCATTCAAAACTTTACATTCATTTAACAAAACCCAACTCTGACACCATAAGGAACACACATGGTTCATACATCCTGATTCTGTTTGATTCATTTACACACTGCTGTGCTCAATCTTAAACACTTGTAACTTTTATACTTTTCTAATTATATAGTCTGGGTTTGATTTTTTCAGAGATATTGTTAGAGTAAATTAAATTTATATATATATATATATATATATATATATATATATATATATATATATATATATATATATACAGTTTTTTCCAATTGCTAACACACAATTTTTCAAACTAGTCTGGTTTTATCAAAACACTTAACACAATTCACAAAACCACACACCCAAACTGCAAAATACCTCATATATCCTGCAAAATGAAGCACTGCAACCGAAACTACACAGAGCATTATCAAAATCAAACTTTTGCATGAAATGGCACACACTTCATTCATATTACCAGATTTTTGCCTAACCACCTACACACTGTTGGGCATAATGAAAAGCACCCCCATCTTTAGTATGCTTTGCCATAATACTAAAATATGTATCAGATTGTTCACATGCACAGAAATATTTGCAGATACACACACATGCTGTTGCAACATTTTTATTTTTTTTTCCTTCACTACAGTAAACAAGTCAGTACAACATAAGCACAGCAGATATATTTACATGGGACTGAACAAAAATATTCTTACAAAAAAAGTAAACTGAAAAAGAAAATTTCTGAAAAACAATATATTACAGTAAAAAAAACAAAAAACAAAAAAAGGCAAGAAAAATAATTAGGCAGCATCTTGCCGCACAGCCGGGTCTGGCCACAACGCCTCGTCAACATCACAGGCAATATCTTCCCTTGCCAGACATCGAGGGAAGAAGCGCCTTGAGTGCCTTATCCATCCCTGAATTGCACCCACATCAATCTCATCACATGCCTCTTCCATGGCCTGCACAAGAGGCATGCGCACAAAGGGCTGCCGGTCGTATACCTTCCACCGCCATGCCGAAAAGAATTCTTCTATGGGGTTCAGAAATGGTGAGTATGGTGGGAGGTATTGCACGAGAAATGTTGGGTGGTCAGCAAACCAGTTTTGGACTGGGGCTGCACGATGAAAGCTCACGTTGTCCCATACTACAACGTACCGGTTTCTTTGATGGTCTGCATCATTCATACGCTCTGGTGGTATGAGAATGTTGTGAAGTCTGTCCAGAAATGTGAGAATATGGGCTGTGTTGTATGGTCCAAGTTTGGCATGACGGTGGAGGACACCATGCATATTGGAGATGGCAGCGCACATTGTGATGTTCCCACCACGTTGGCCAGGAACATCTATAATGGCTCTGTGGCCAATGAGGTTTCTCCCTCTTCTTCTGGTCTTTGCTAGGTTGAACCCAGCCTCATCTATAAAGATGAACTCATGTGGGATTGCATGAGCATCCATTTCCAGTACTCCCTGAAAACAAAGAACAAAAATCACTCAATATGGTGTTATCCAGTACACTGGGAAACAATGTTGTGTGTAGTGTACTGCAGTCAATATAGTACTTACATCCACATATGCTCGTCTGAACTCTTTGTTTCTTTGAGAGTTTCTCTCAAACGGCACCTTATAAAGTTGTTTCATTCTGATTTGGTTTCGCTTGAGAATGCGAGCCAATGTGGACAGACTAACTCGTTGAATGTTGTTGAATAAGCTGTTGTCTTGGATGATGTGGCTTTGAATTTCTCGTAATCTGATTTCATTATTTTCCAAAACCAAGTTTACAATGGCAGCTTCCTGTACCCCGGTGAACATTTGGCCCCTTCCTCCACCATGGTGTCGTCTCTCAGTCCTTTAGAAAAAATAAAATAAAAATATATATAGGGCTTGGACAATGCAGCCTAAATATTTTCCCCCACAGTAGAGTACATTGTACAGGAAACTTGTACAGTTCATGAATGGCTGATGTCATACACTAAGTAAACAGGTGTCACCCAACTGATACACTATGACATGGGGTATACTACAGGTGTACTACATGAAATTTTGGTTACATACCTGTTCTCCAGTCTAAAGGTCCGGATGACAGAGGCGACAGTAAAACGGCTCAAGTTTGGCTGCACTCTCTGTCCAGCCTCACGCATTGTCAACCCATGGTTGATGACATGATCTACTAAGGTTGCTCTGATTTCATTTGAAAGTGTTTGTCTTCTTTGGCCATGAACTCCTCTACCTGCTCTAACCCCTACCTCTCACTCTTCCTCCCCCTCTTATTCTCAACCTCCCTCTTCCTCTTCCTCTTCCTCTCTCTGCAATGTCTTCCATTGTTGTTGTAAAAAAAAAAGGTTCTAACCTGTGGTCTTTTCATAGTGCTTACATCCTGATTGAAGTGTTAACAATTAACCACTGAGGTGTTTGGCCAGGTAGCACATGTAATTGGCCAATTAGCTCATGTAGTGTCATTTTGAATGGCAGTGTTTTGAAATGGCAAACATGTGACTTTATGTCAGATTGTTGTGTCTTATGCAGAGAACTGTATTTAGTGAATTTAAAAAGTGCTATTTTGAAATGCAAAATGTGTGTAAAACAGAAAAGGTGTTTAGACTTTTGGAGACTTGAGAAGAAGTTTTGCTCTCTGTGTGTCAGTTTAAATAATTGTGCTGTGCATGTCATTTTAGTGTGTTAGCAATTGGAAAAAACTGTAAACACAAGATCAGTACTGCACATTGATGAAAATATTTATTTCTCACCACATTGTAAAACCATTCAATACATCAATGCCTTTCCAAAGGTTATATTTTGCACTGAAAATTAGAACATATTCTAAATATAATATATTACACGAACAAAAATATTTGTGGAGACAAAACACCAAAGCATCATCTCTTGGCCTAGCTGGATCTGGCCATAGCGCTTCATCCACATCTCAGGCGATGTCTTTTCACGCAAGACAGCTAGGGAAGAATCTTCTTGAATCCATCCTTGCACAGATCCTGCATCAGTTCGGTCAGGCCTTCTCCATGGCTTGAATGAGGCACATCCTGACAGAGGGCTGGAGATTGTAAACCTTCCATGCCAAAACAAACAAACAAACAAACAAACAAACAAAAAACTCCTCAATGGGTTTAAGGAAGGGACCGTATGGTGGGATGTATTGGAGTGAAAACTGTGGATGCTAATGAAACCAGTTTTGGACCAGAGCAGATAGGTGGAAATTTACATTGTCCCCATATGACAATGTATCTTATCTGCTCTGCATCCATTTGGTCTTCTGCTGTGATGATTTTGTGCAGTCTGTCTGAAATGTGAATACGTGGACCGTGTTGTAAGACCCTAAGTTGGCATGCTGGTGGAGGACCACATTCTGTGTGATTGCAACATACATTGGGATGTTACCACCGCATTGGCCCGGGACATTCAAAATGATTCAAAATGATGTTTCTCCCTCTCCCTCTTACTGCAACATTGCCTTTCATTTTGTTGAAGACTCATAAACTGACATTTTGCCTTTAGCAAAATGCCTACAGCACCTGATTGTTGAGTTTACAGTTAAGCACCTAAGTGTCTGCACACCTGACGGCTGTGTTTGATCAATTGGTTTATAGGGGTGGTATTTTGGAAAGCAGTGTCTTGAAATGGCAAAGAAGTGACATTATGTTAGATTTCTGTGTCTAATGTAGAGAAGTGTGTTTAGTGTTGTGCAAAACAATGTGTGTAGTGTTTTGCAAAAAGTGTGAGGCTGAGAATGTGCTTATAGTTGTGCAGATCTAGCCTTGTGTTTTGCTCCTTGAGTGTAAGGTTTTGCTAATTGTGGGAAAAGTTTAATTTTAGTGTGTAAGCAATCGTAAAAAACTGTAAGTGCCATCTCAACCATTTGGTAGAGACTGATATTTTAAAAATTATGGGATGTATTGAAAAAAAATACAGTGAGTGTGATAACTAGTGACATAATGAGATGAAAAATGCAAACAAATGCTTTCTTCTTGGTGGGGCAGTTAAAGGGTTCCATCCTGTGAAATAACTGCTTATGTTCTATTTGCCTGTCTGCTGTCTTCTGTTCTGTGACAATTATGTAGTTCAACACTTTCACATGATCACAAATGCTATTTATATTTAAAGTGACTTTCACATCATTCACAAATCAGAACTTAATCTAATCTAATGCAAAATGTCAGGATCCCATATAAAAGTTTAGACAGGATTTCAGCACCATGGACAGAGACACGTTATATTGGTAACTTTTCACATTATATATTATATTTTCAATCAAAGTGGCCAAATAAAAGAGGTGTGTGTGTGTGTGTGTGTGTGTGTGTGTGTGTGTGTGTTATATGATTGAGAGTAACTGCAAGTTGTATCTAATGTTAGATGAACTAAGGCCTAAACCAGCTGCTGGAAAGAGATAAAATAAGTCTGGTTTTTATTATGCAAAACTGCATGAGAAGACAAGGCCAAGAAGTAAACTGCACATTGATTGTTCATTTTTCTGCAGGCCTTGACTGTGTGATCCAACTAAAGACGAGCAAGTCTGAGACGAAAGATGGATGACTTTGCTGGGCAGAACAGTTGTCCAGGTTTAGCTGACCTCAATGAAATGTTTTCTTCAACTGTTGTGATGAGGACAGAATGATTGTTTTTTTTTTTTTTTTTTTTGTTTTATTAATGTTTTCACCATAGCAGTATAAAAATATGCTACATTGATATTTTCATTAACTGTTTGTATATTCATATATTTAGTTACACAACTTTCTCACCAACAATGAGCCTCATGATGTTATTCATGAGAATTATTCATGTGTTTTTCTGAATGATTGACTTCAGACACCATAATGTTAAATACTCATATACAAACATTAATGGTTACACTTTATTTTGATAGTCCATTCTACTATAAGTAACTTTGCAACTACATGTCAACTATCAGTCATTAGATTACAGTATTAGACTGTCTGCTTAATATCTGCTGACACTTTATTTTGATGTTCTTCCAACAAACATTCTACTGACTATAACTTTGTAACTATAATTTATTCTACTAACCCTAACCTAACAGTCTACTACAGTTTTTTCCAATTGCTAACACACTAAAATGACATGCACAGCACAATTATTTAAACTGACACACAGAGAGCAAAACTTCTTCTCAAGTCTCCAAAGGTCTAAACACCTTTTCTGTTTTACACACATTTTGCATTTCAAAATAGCACTTTTTAAATTCACTAAATACAGTTCTCTGCATAAGACACAACAATCTGACATAAAGTCACATGTTTGCCATTTCAAAACACTGCCATTCAAAATGACACTACATGAGCTAATTGGCCAATTACATGTGCCACCTGGCCAAACACCTCAGTGGTTAATTGTTAACACTTCAATCAGGATGTAAGCACTATGAAAAGACCACAGGTGAGAACCTTTTTTTTTTTACAACAACAATGGAAGACATTGCAGAGAGAGGAAGAGGAAGAGGAAGAGGGAGGTTGAGAATAAGAGGGGGAGGAAGAGTGAGAGGTAGGGGTAGAGCAGGTAGAGGAGTTCATGGCCAAAGAAGACAAACACTTTCAAATGAAATCAGAGCAACCTTAGTAGATCATGTCATCAACCATGGGTTGACAATGCGTGAGGCTGGACAGAGAGTGCAGCCAAACTTGAGCTGTTTTACTGTCGCCTCTGTCATCCGGACCTTTAGACTGGAGAACAGGTATGTAACCAAAATTCTTCGGATACAGCCTCTGCAACACTGGTTGAAACTCAGGGTTCCACGCTTTCTAGTCAAGGTCAATCAGGCCTGTATCACGGCCCTGAAACCTTGGATGAACCCCAGTTGGTTCAGACTTGGAGTTCCCTTACAGGCGGTGTCCAGAAGGGCGGTGCTAGCAACAGACGCCTCCAAACTGGGTTGGGGGGGGTGTAATCAAGGGCAGACTGGCCTTCGGCTCATGGTCTCACAAGGAGAGCCATCTGCATATCAACTGCCTCGAGATGCTGGCAGTGGAACGAGCCCTTCTCTCATTCCAGACGTTCCTGGAAGGGCGCCACGTCTTAGTCCAGTCGGACAGCATGACGGTGGTGTCTTACATAAATCTTCAAGAAGGCCTGTCTTCCAGCCGCTTATGCACCCTGGCGAAGCGCCTCCTCGAGTGGGCAGCACCCAGGCTGCAGTCACTAAGAGCAACACACATACCTGGAAGATCGAACCTGGGAGCAGACACGCTATCTCGGAGCAATGTCCCCTTGCACGAGTAGATCCTCCATCCCCAAATGGTTCAAAGGATCTGGGAGATCTTCGGGAAGGCAGAGGTCGACCTCTTCGCCTCAGAAGACAACTCTCAATGCCCAACTTACTTCTCAAAGGAGATGGATGCGCTGACTCACGACTGGCCCAGCCTTCTCCTTTACGCCTTTCCCTCGATCGCCCTGATCCCTCACGTCGTCAGGCAAGTCAGGGAAGACAGACACAGAGTCCTCCTGGTGGCCCCACTCTGGAGAACCCAAGTTTGGTCCTCGGAGCTGTTCAGGCTTTCCATGAAAGCCCCATGGCCAATCCCCCTGAGACGGGACCTCCTCAGGCGAACAGTACAATCTGGCACCCCCAGCCAGAACTGTGGGCTCTGCCCTCTGCTTCCTCGATGGGAGCCAATAGACCTCCCCAGGAACATACTACACACCATTTCTCAGGCTAGAGCTTTGTCTATGAGGCACCTCTACGCCCAGAAGTGGTTGGTCTTCATTGACTGGTGCTCAGCACACAACGTTGACCATGTGGAGAGTGATGTATCTCAGATTTTGTCTTTCCTCCAGGAGCGGCTGGACAGAGGCCTCATGCCCTTCACACTCAAGGTGTACGTAGCAGCCATTGGAGCGTTCACGCTCCCATTGCTGGCCAGCCAGTGGGAAGAAACAGCATTATTGTGCGTTTCCTGAGAGGTGCTAGGCGGATGAATCCCCCTCGACCACTCACCGTTCCCACCTGGGACCTCTCTACGGTCATTGCAGCCCTCAAAGGCCCTCCCTTTGATCCGCTGCGGTCAGCTGACCTCCGGCGCTTGGCGCTTAAAACCGCTCTGCTACTAGCACTAGCATCGGTGAAGCGCGTTGGCAACCTGCAGGCCCTCTCTGTGAGCCCTGCATGCCTTGAATTCAGGCCCAACGACTCCAAAGTCGTTCTGAAACCCAGGCATGGCTACATCCCTTAAGTGCTCTCTACTCTGTTCAGAGCACAGGTCATTTCCCTCTCAGCGATACCGCCTTCCTCAGACGAGTGAGAGGTGGAATTGCTCTGCCCCGTCAGGGCGTTAAGGACCTATATTGAGCGGTCGGAGCCATTTTGGCAGTCTGACCAGCTAACAGCTGCACCAAAGGGTCTCGGGTCTCAAAGCAACACTTCTCGCTTTGGATAGTCGCAGCAATCGCTCTATGTTACTCCTCTATGGGCCTGGATTGCCCGATAAGAGTAAGAGCACACTCCACTAGAGGTATGGCCTCTTCATGGGTGTGGTCTAGTGGTGTTTCATTCAAAAACATCTGTGAGGCGGCCGGCTGGTCCTCGCCGTCCACATTTGTCAGGTTTTACAACTTGGATATCCTGTCCTTGCATGCTCAGGTCCTCTCGTGCAGCTATGCCGCGCCGCCATTGGTTCAAAAAGTTTAATTCTTTGAACCAATAGATGTGCAGTTACACTGCGCTATTGAAAAAGGCTTCAGCGAGGAGGAAAAAAGGAGCTTTTCCCCATATGCAGTACTTGTTCCCGTATCTCAGGGAACCGAGGTTACAGTACGTATGTAACAGAGTACATTTTCTCAACAGGATAACTTAAATGGAAGTGTCATTTGGTCAGTAGTGCTTGTAAAAGTGATGAACCGATATTATGTATAATGATAGAAAAGATGCTTGGGAGTTTGTTGCGTTTCGATTGTGAATGAGTCAGTGTTTTTGAATGAATCTTTTAATGAACCAGTGAACTTTAAAGCCCATTCATGGAAGTCTCTCCTTATTGGATGAGCCACTGAACTTTTGAAGTTTAGTTGTGATTGCTTTCCTGTAATGACTGACTAGAATGAAAGACTGCAGCTCTCTTTCTTGGTTTTTGACAAAACAGAGGAGATCATCTTTTATTATTATATTATTACTGTGGTGGTGTTTACCCCTTATAGCTTAATGACAAATAAGTTGTGTCATGCACTTTGAATCCTTGTAGCTTTATCCTGCCTTTAAAGAGAATGGATGGTGAATGGATTCAAAAGAATTGAGTCACTGGGATGAATCATTTTTCCTGTCACTGTTCATCCCAGTAAGAAGTTTGGGACTCTATACTGACTCTACTGAATACAGCTGGTTCAGACATTCATCAGGGAATTCTCAACCAGGAATCATTTGCACCCATAATAACACGAGTGATCAATGTATGGAGATTGCAGAACGACTCTTCTACCCAGAGCTGTGTCTACAGTCTCCCTCAGCTTTAGAAAACAAAATTTATTTCTATCCCCCCTGAAAACACAGATAACTAGACTGAAAACACAGATAACTTAAATATGTAGCTTTAATATTCTTGTGATATTCTTGTGAATTTTTACGAAAATGTTTTAAATCTAAAATGAAAATGAAATTGTCTTTTGAAGATTAAAGGACTGAATGTGATATGAAAGGCTGCTGAGTCATTCATTTCTTTTAATACTAATGATGAGCTGAATGTGTCATGAGCCAGATTATTATACGTGTTTTCTTACGTGTTGCTCGGCTCTTTATGCAGAGAAAATCTCCATCTAACGTCTGTTGTTTTTTTGTTAGTCTTAGTCACTGTCCAAGTCTCTGTCTTTTCTGTTTGTTTGGCACTGCCATGTACGTCATACCTGTTCTCTGCCCAGTCTCGCTGCAGCCTGAGACCTTGTGGATCACCTGCCACCTGCGGTACACTCTCTCAAAGTCCGAGACGGAATCTCCACATTGCTGCGAGCCCTCTGCCACATCCAGGACCTCTTTTGTTTTTCCTTGAACTGTTTTCCAGCTGCAAGCACCCAAGAAGCTGGTGCTCGGCAGTCTGCCTGTGTTTTTGACTCTGTGATAATAAACTATTTCTGAACTGGCCATTCGCTTCTGGGTCCTCTGCTTTCCATGACAGAATGACTAAGGTATTTATATATCTTCAGTATATTCAACTCAAAAGATGACCTGATAAGTATACACCTCTTCCTTTTTATTTATTTATTTATGCAAACTAAATTGGACCCACCATTCAGTTACTGAGTGATCACACTATGTGACATTTCTGCTCATAAGTTTACATACCCCTTACAGAATATATAAAGATTGCATATTTTTTATTTAGTATTGTCCTGAATAAGCTTTTTGGTCCCACTTTATATTAAGTGGCCTTAACTACTATGTACTTACATAAAAAAAATAAGTACAATATTTATTGGGTTCATATTGAATTGCAAAACACTTTTGCTGCTATTGAGGTGGGGTACAGGTAAGGTTAGGGAAAGCTTTGGTGGTATGGGTAGGTTTAAGGGTAGGGGTAAGGTGTAAGGGATGGGTCAACAGTGTAATTATTATTGTAATTACATTAATTAATTACAGATGTAATTACATGCAGGTGTTTTAAAATATAAGTACAATGTAAAAACATGTATGTACACAATAAGTGCATTGTATCAAAGGATTAATTTCAATGTAAGTACATCGTAGTTAAGGCCACTTAATATAAAGTGGGACCAGCTTTTTCACATAACAGATGTTGACATATACTCTAAAAGACAAAATAATAAATGATTTACACAAATAAACCATATCAAAAAGACACAAAGGTGTGTGTGTGTGTGTGTGTGTGTGTGTGTGTGTGTGTGTGTGTGTGTGTGTGTGTGTGTGTGGTGGAGTGGTGTGGCATAGCGACGGCCCTCAACTCATATATTATTTATAAAGCATTTACAAAACTATATATGGACCAAAATGCTGTACATAAAAAAGCATTGAATCACAACATCTTTCACAACAGCAATCAACAGCACAACTAGCTACACACACAGTAAGTGTAATTAACACAGGCTGCGTTTCACTTTTGTTTTGTGACAAACGGTCTGATAATCTGTGGATCAGCGGGTGGCAGCATAAATAACATTTGGTTCCACCTCCCTCATGCCTCTTACTGGTCTTCTACTCTTCTTTTTGTTTAAACTTAGAGCTGCATAGTTCAAGTCTTCATCTTGTTCCTGGCAACATAAAAAATGCAAATAGGCTATAAATGAACACAATCAGAAAGGGGAAACTGGGGAGGTTTGTAACACTTTTTTTAGCCATAAAAACATGGATATCATTTTACGTTTGTGCATGCTTTAAGCAAATTTACTCAAAATAATTTTCATACCAACTCCAATTCAATCCACTCTCTCAGCTCCATCCCATTTGATTTTAAGAAATATATTTAAAAAAAAAAGTGAAAGAAAACTAAAATAAACAATCTGAAAAATATGATTGAAATATGTGCTAATAACTGAAACAAACACAAAGCGTGCATGTTAGTCACGGATTATACACATATTTTCTGCAATGTTTGTCTGTATAGAAAAAGTAAATATAAAAATAGTGTTATAACCCATAACCTGCCTTGTCTGCTCAGCCATATTTTATATTTAGATATAACATTTAACATTTTTATAACCTGGAAGTCTACTTTGACCTATAGGGATTTCATTGATAGCTCATTTTAAAACCCTGTGTTACAACCAGGTATTAGAAATAATTTGATTTGAAATACCTTTTGCTGCAACTGTTTGTTCATCTCTTTGTTACCATGGCACTGAGCATCTATGAAAAACAAGATGGTCCTCATTATTATTTACTATCCCAGGAGAACACTTATCATTCTTGCTGATTTAAAAATATCATTATTGATACCAGCAGTACAGAAATATTTTATCAATTAATCTAATGGTTAAGGATTTTACTAGTATATTTGTTATTACGTATGTGCTGCTACTGTGTTGTTTACTTGCCTTGTCTCTGCTTATTACTTTTCTTCAACCTGATTAAGACTACAATCGCAAAAACAGTGGGAAGCAAAACCAAGCCACTCAAGATCAGTGTCAGTGTATAATAGATGTAGCAGGATCTTGATGTTTCTTCAGTCGCCCCTATTAAAACCATTCAAATAATTTAAAAAAAAAAGAGAGAGAGAGAGACAGAGAGAAGGGGAAAGACAGAGAGAACAATACGGTTATTGTAAGCTAGAAATAAAGAAGCTGGTTGCAATAAATGAGTGCTAAATTTAGGTTTTTTGTTTGTTTGTTTGTTTGTTTGTTTTTAAACTGGATAACACATACCACAATCTGCATTTGCAGTATCCTCTTTAAACTGATTAGTCTCTTTGAAGATAAAAAAAAAAAAAAAAAAAATGAATACAAAATTATTAATAGTAACTGAATAGCAACAATACTGAATCTGAATAATTTTGGAATAAATAAATGATACCAACAGATCAAATGAAGACTCAAATATTACCATTTACTACCACTAACTGTGTTTTGTTGTGAAACTTCATGTAGTTTGTCAAAAAACTTCCACAGTAATAAAATCCAGAGTCAGAGACGTCCACATTGACAATCTTCAGGGAGGAAAATGTTCTGTTCACTGACATCTCTATATGTTCCTTCTTAAAGCCATTCAAATATATGGAGTCCACTGGTTTGTCACTCACATATTGAGTAACAATGCAAAGTGGTAGAGATTCATTTATCTGCTTGAACCAGGATATGTAACTGGGCTCTGTCAAGATGTTTGGACACAGAAAAGCAACAGTAGTTCCACTGTTCACTGTTTTCACCAAAGTTAAAGATGTTTGTTTTATAAAGATGATACCTGAAAACAATCAATAATGTCATAAGAAAAAAAGTAGAAGACATTGATTCAGATTCAAATGTAAGCTTTTGCATTTAGTCTAAAACATTGTGTTGTGTCATGTCTGAAATCACAATGTAATAACAAATGTTACAAAGAACTTTCAATGATATGATGTGACTTCTGTGGAACTCAAAAGAAGATATTTTGAGGAATGTCTCTGTGTATTTATTATTATTATTTTTTAAAGGCCTCCAACAATGTTTTTTTGGATCCCAATGGCCTTCATTTTTTGAGTTCCACAAAGATGAAAGTCAGTCATACAGGTTTAAAACATGATTGTATGAACTCTTCCTTTGAAACTATGAAGAAAACATATGAATGTAAATGTCTAATAACAAGATTGTTCAGAATCTAGCAAACCGAAACCCTGAAGAGTAAACTCAACACTGTGATGTGTTTATACTTCTTGAAAATAGCTTTGCCATGATTTTTTAAAATCAGTTATTTAATGAAAGTCAAATGACAAAACTTTGGCAAATTATATCCTATAAACAGATTTTATAGAACATATACCTATGTTTTTGTGCTGTAGTATATTACGCATGGAACAGTATAGTATATAGTAGGTACACATTGTTATATATTATTTATTAAATTTTTGGCAAACATTAATTGTTTCATTGTCCTAAATTCTATAGCAAACATCATAAATGTATATTTACCTATTAAAAAGAGCATCAGAGGATGTGTTGCAGACAAATTCATGTTTACGTTCCAGTCAAATCGACTCAACTGAGAAGAATTGAATCCAGCTTTATTTATTTGAAGGGGGAGTGGCTTTTACACAGTACATGCTCCCATCTGTATTTTACACAGTATATAACAACATTTTGGAAGAGGTCTTGTCTAAAACATGCGTTGCAATGTTATGAAATAATAAAAATTATAATAAACTCACTTCTCAGAGATCTTAAATTCTCTACTTTTTTAAAATGTCTACATTTTTCTTTTTGCAAAACAAAAACAAATAAACAAAAAAAATAATAAAAACTGACATCACAGCACTAAGTAGATCTGATCTAAGTAGATCCATAGACCTTGCTGTACCTTAATTTTATGCACATGTAAAAAAAATAAAATAATAAAATAATAATAAAATAAAATACAAACGCCAGTTAAAATCTCACATTTGACACCATCACAATGAACTGAAGTCTAAAGTTCTGAAATAATGATGTATGGTGTCAGTGTCTACATCCAAAAATATATGGCAGATTTCAGTGCCTCTGCTTCACTTGCTAAATCTTGTGCAAGTCTTACATCATTCTCAAAACAATTAAAATAAAGCTCAGCCATTAGGTGGAGACATTTCTGCCATAGTTTCATTATTAATTTTTGTTTGAAATGCATGCTTGAAATGTTGGAGGCCGTCAGATCTGGCCAGCTTGAAGGGTTATATAAACAGCAAAATGATTTTTTTTTATGTTTTATAAAATGTTTATTCAATATAAATTGAGAAACCTGTAATGAGGAATGAAATACATATAAGTAAAATATATAAGTGGGCTACTAGCTAAATAACACAATTTTGAACAATAAGTCTGTGGAAACATCATGTTTTTAGAGCATTATTAAACAAGTTGGATGTAGCTAATCATCCTTTTTTTTATTTTAAGAGATATGTAAGCACAACAATTGTAGACCAGCCACACCACAGACCACATGGCTGAACATAAGCAGCCTCTCATCAGATAAAATGGCAGAGGGGTTGGAAACAAAGAATCATTTCCTGTAGGGAGTGACAGGAAGTAGCAGTTCAGTGTAGAACGAGCCGTGGTGAGGTGAACTTCAGCGGACCAACACACGCTGAATGAGCTTTACTCTAGTTTTACCTTAGCAATAGTTGTTACATTTTATTATTTACCAATATCTTAGCAATAACTGACACATGTGGTTGGGTCTAAACTAAAATTATGATTGGTTGTTTAGCTTCATTGTGTCCTGCATGCGCACAGTACACTCAGCTATTTTAGTGAACAGGAATACAAGGTGTTATTTAGTGTGTGTGTGTGTGTGTGTGTGTGTGTACTGAGATGTATGACTTAATTACACGCAAACCATTTTGCAACACATTTTTTCATTGTATTTTTTGCTATATTTGTGTGGCATGTACAATTCCACCCACTTTTATTAAAAAAAAAAAATATATATATATATATATAAGTACTGGTTCTGAATTCCTTGACTTGCACTAATTTTAGAATTTGAAGGGAACCCCTGGTATTTTAAGTATGTTTTACTAATATCAGTATGAATGTGTAAGAGAAAATGTATATCTTAGATCTGTCACACATGCTTGCAGCAAATGATGAGTTAAGATCTAAGTGCAGCAGTATAAGGTTTATTAAAAAGAACTAGAAACAAGACATTTGACTGAGAAAACAAACAGAACAACCAGCTATACACAACAGAGAACTGACCACTGAACTGAACAAACACAGGGCTTAAATAGAAAGAACTGAGGAGCAAATTAACAAGACACACCTGAACTCAAACACTAATCAAATCAGAAACCATAGTAACAAATAAGTGTTGGGAAACTGAGAACAAAGGAGAACATGTGACTAATGAAAACAAACTCTAAACATGAACTACTAAACAAAACAAAACACAACTCAACACATGACAACATCCTGCAATTGATCACAATTTGTTTTAAAATGATCGCTATTTTTATGTTTTAAAGTGTGACAAATAAATATAAATTAATAAAAGTAAATTAAATAAATGTAAAAATAAATGTAAACAATTTCCAGTAGCCTCTCAATCAATATAAAAATCATACAAAATATGTAATTATAAAAAAATTAGCAAAATGCTGTTTAAAATAGTTGGAATAGTTTTCTTCTGTTGTCTGATGTTGGTAAAGCAGCAGCATGATACTTTATACATGTGTGGTTTTGGACTATGAGCCCAGGCCACCAAAAAAACAAAACAAAAAAAAACCTTGCAGTCACCTAGTAAGATCAAGAATGGAAAGAAAGCGCTTGCACCTCAGCGGCTGAAAGTTTCCGTTGAACCTCTTATGATTAAAGTGTGATAGTGACTGACTAAATTGAAACTCAGTGATGTTTGACCTCCTGTTTTAGGCTGGTTGTGTTAAATAAAAGGCCTAGTATGTAGTTCAACAATTTCACATGATCACAAATGCTATTTATATTTTAAATGACTTTCACATCATTTACAAATCAGGACTTAATTAATTAATCTAATCTAATGCAAAATATCAGGATCCCATACAAAACATTAACAGGTGGAGGTGTTCTGTTGCAACACACCTCTTCATGGACAGGATTTCAGCACCATGGACAGAGACACGCTATATTGGTAACTTTTCACATTATATACTATATTTTTAATCAAAGTGGCCAAATAAGAGATGTGTGTGTATATATACTTTGATGGATGTTATATGATTAGATACAACTTGCAGTTAATCTCAATGTTAGATGAACTATAAGGCCTAAACCAGCTGCTGGAAAGAGATATAATAAGGTCTGGTTTTTATTATGCAAAACTGCATGAGAAGACAAGGCCAAGAAGTAAACTGCTCATTGATTGTTCATTTTTCTGCAGGTTTTGACTGTGTGACCCAATTATGAGCAAGTCTGGGACGAAAGACGGATGACTTTGCTGGGAAGAACAGTTGTCCAGGTTTAGCTGACCTCAATGACAGATTTTCTCCAACTGTGGTGATGAGGACAAAATGATTTTTTTTTTTTTAATTATTATTATTGTTTTCACCATAGCAGTATAAAAATATGCTTCATTGATATTTTTATTAACTGTTTGTACATTCATATTTTTAGTTACACAACTTTCTCACCAATGATGAGCCTCATGATGGTAATCATGGGAATTATTCATGTGTTTTTCTGAATGATTGACTTCAGACACCACAATGTACCATAGCATCTATAAAGCACTCATATACAAACATTAATGGTTACACTTTATTTTGATAGTCCATAAGTAACTTTGCAACTACATGTCAACTATCAGTCATTAGATTACAGTATTAGTAGACTGTCTGCTTAATATCTGCTGACACTTTATTTTGATGTTCTTCCAACAAACATTCTACTGACTATAACTTTGTAACTATAATTTATTCTACTAACCCTAACCTAACAGTCTACTAATACTCTGAGAGTCACTTGACATGTAGATGCAAATTAATGAGTGATTTGACATGTAGTTGCATTCCATGTCAAATACACGTAGTTGCAAGTTACTTATAGTTAATAGAATTCCTAAAGTGGACTATCGAAATACATGAATTTTCATCTTCAGCGAGCAGGTTTGGTTAGTTTGCACTTTGTTTGCTGCAAAGCACAAGAAAGCCTCCAGTGCATACAGTTTTTGATTCATCTAAGTAGTGTTATGTACGACAGGGGGAATTTGCCCTTTACTTTATTTATTTTCAGAAAGTGTGTGGTCATGATGTCAAACTGATACTTTTATCTTGTGTGCCATACTTATGTGACTCGATGTCACACACATGTTTGAGTTAATAATTTTTTAATACCAATTCTCAACAGTAACAAACAGCAAATGAACACCTGCACATAAAACATCTGTGCAGCTCAGTTTATCAGATTTTCTGATCATCCTGAGACATCTGATTTGGGTTTATTTTAACATCAGCATTAGACCAAACCACAATGCATAGGATGTGACAGTGACCGAGGCTCCAACCAGAAGACAGAGATTGTTAGCAGCATCACTTCCTGTGGAGGAGTGAGAGAGAGAAGCTGCTCAGTACAGAGTGAGACGAGTTGAAGTGAACTTCAGCGGACCAGCATTGACATTCACCTATGTTTTAAATATTGATATAACAAACACTTTTAAAAACTTAATTTAAAAATGTATTTTAGAGCAGAGTTTATGTTTAAAGTTGCTTTCCAAAGGAAAAATAATTTATTAAAAACAGTTATTTTAGATTTTGTAATCAAATATATATTTTTCAATTATTATTAAAATAAAATGGAAAAAAATAATATTACATTTAATAAATATCTACAGATAAAAATGAAGAAAAATGAGATCATGAGATGTTTGTTTGCACTTTGGCATGTACTTTTGTACATGCATTGCTTGCGCACATTGTGGTTTGTGTCATTTTCCAACCACAGGACTGACCTCTTGCTTGTTTTGCAGCCCCTCTCTGTATCAAAACCACAAAAACACCCTTTTCAACAGACAAACATTTCTGTTTAATTAAAGAAACAACCCCCACAACTGCTTACTATGACATTAATGTCTATTTATTTATTTATTAAATGTAAACAAATCATACAATATTTTAATATATGTTGGAAACAGAATGTACCCTTACTCTTGAGTAATCTATCATGTGTTTAGTTTTTAAACAAATAACACTACACTGATAAATGTATCTGCACTATTTATCTCACAACCAGAGATAAATGGACATCCTAAATCCTGAAATTGCATGCAGAGCACTTTGAAATAAGGAAAAAGGTGTGATTTAGGAAGGCAAATTTTATCTTGTAGTGTTTATGCTGTAGATTTTAATTTTTCATCTGAAGATTTTAAAAGCAATGTCACTCAGCAGTGTAAAAAGTTTTTTGTTTCTGCACATGAACAGACATGTGTCAAAACTGTATAAATGATTGTGCTATATAAAATATATATTTTGTTACAGATCACTACTGCAAACTTTCACATGTTGACCTCTTCTACACCACAAGAAAAGAGGCCGCTCTCTATCACAGCTCTATTAGCAGAACATCACATAAGAAGTTCTCACTTTGCACTGAGTAGCTTCTTCCTGTCTCAGTTTCTACAGGAAATGATGTGCTTTATAGCTCGCTCTCTGACTGGAGCCTCATTGTTGCACAGTCACGCTTGTGTGGTTGAGAACAAACCTATCAAAAATGTATCCGAAACATACTCACTTCAAAGTCTGAGATCACAAACATTATTGTGTTTACTGTAGTAATCTACAGAATTAGAAAACTGCAAAAGCTTTGTGAATTTCTGTAAAATATTGCATAATAAAAGTATAATAAAAACTCAGTTCTCCATTATTTCTGTCTATAGGCTAACAGTCTGTGAGTATGAATATGTCGTTCTTTTACATATGACTTTTAACACTGAGTTTGGTATCATAGTTTAATTCAAAAAGTGTTATGGCTTTGGCAAAAAAAAATTTATTTTTGATTTTAGACATGCTCCTGGATCAACAAAATATGTTGATATTTTGTTGATCCTGGAACAACATTCCAGTCTGAAAATTTAGTCTTAACCCTATTCCTTCCCCTAAACCTAATCCTACCCATAACTTATCCCTAAACTCGGAGGGGAAAGATAGGTGAATAACATTGATGTAGAAGCACCTAACTCTGGTTGTAAGCCTAAACTTGACATAAACAGTGAACTTGACCCTCAAATCTGATTGGTTGATTGGAATGTTTTTCTAGCATCAACAAAGATCTTACTATATTTTACTAGGCAAAATCACGGTGAAAGTACAATCGGCTACTGCCCTCTATTGATACTTATTGTCACATAGTGTCAACATCAAAAAAACAGTGGGGAGTATAGTTTTTCCTTTTTTATATGCACGGTAAAAAAAAAAAAAAAAAAAAATAATAATTCCTGTTGCTTTTAAAATATCTGTGGCAACATATTTGCAGAAGCACCTGTAAATTTTACAATTTAAATCAGTAATTTACAAAAATTTGAATAAATCCAACAGCTGTTTGTTTTGTCTGAATTAGCAAGGCTATACCTATTTAAATCTGTATTGTACCACATCCATATAACAAAGAGAGAAGAGAAAGCCACATGATGAATCAATTTTTTACAATTAGCTTTTCCACAAGCTTAGGTAAATACTAATATAAAGAAGATGCACACAGTTTTCGATTTTTCACTGTAAATTATAAGATGATTTGTTCTAAAATCCATGTTTATGGTGAGGGCACACGCTGAGTGCTTCGTGTCCTTTCTAAATCCAATTTGAGTATCGCTACCCGTACTCCCCCTAGGGTGATCGGGGTGACGTTCGCAGCTGAAGCCTTCAAAGGGTAAAACGGATCTGAGGACTGTTATTATCTCTAAGTAGGCTTCGACAAAGATGTCTGTGGTGTCAGGCTTCTAAGGGCAGATGGTTTCCACCTCACTATACGGTGCCCATCTTCTTTCAGTGCCCTCAGGGGGGAGCTCTGCCAACCCCGCCACAATGCAGGGGCGCAGAGGGTCCCCGCGAGTTACCCGAGGGTGGCTTGTGCTCTCTGAGGAGAGTTTTACTGTGGTCAAACCAGTTGTTCCCTGCCGGTGCGCCACTTCAGGGCATTGTGCTGACTGCTCAAAGTATACCAGAGGCCGATCTCAAGTAGATTTTCTGGCAGAATGGAAATGGCATCTCAGTGAGTCCTGCACATAATAGAAAAGGGTTATGCCATTCAATTCAGGTCTCATCCGCCCTGATTCAGCGGTGTCCTGTCCACAGCAGTGGACCCTGAGCAGGCTCTGATTATGGCACAAGAAGTAGAGACTCTTCTACGAAAGGTTCCTTCTCCCGGCAGGGAGTCAGGGTTTTACAGCCAGTACTTCATTGTCCCAAAAAAGGATGGTGGGTTGCGTCCAATTTTCGATCTACGCCAACTACATCAAAATGCTCACTATCAGACAGATCGTGTCACAGATCAGACTGGTTTGTCATGATAGATCTAAAGGACACGTACTTCCACTTGTCCATCTTCCCACAACACAGGAAGTTTCTGAGGTTCGCTTTTAGGGGCAACGCGTACCAATTTTGAGTTCTTCCTTTTGGCCTAGATTTGTCACCTCGCACTTTCACAAAATGTGTAGATGTGGCTCTGACGCCCCTGCGTATGCGGGGCATTCGCATTCTCAACTACATTGACAATTGACAATAGTCTCTATACCTCACAGTAGTTTATTAATGCCAATAGAGGGTTTGCTCTGACATAAACTGTTAGTAAATCTGGCCCTAAATCTATCATGCTTGGTCACCTTGGTCAACAACACCACCAACAATAAGCCCAAGTTAAAATAAAACAAGCTTTCTCTGTACATGAGGCCATTCCCAAGAGATGGAGACAAAGAATAATACAACTTCAGTGGACCAACACACACAAGTCGTTCACTTAAATAATAGCTGTATTAATTGGTTTGGCTAAAATACCATTGCCAATACTTTGGGATAATTATGGAATGATTTCTATAACACATGTATGTGTATATGCAGGTACTGTAAATACATTCAGAGTTGCATTAAGCCTTAATTAAGCTATACTTAAAATGTATAGATGAAATCAATGTGGTTTGCATCGTTTGAATGAAGATGGTCATCAGAGTTTGAGTCTTTCCGACCCACAACAGTGACCTCTTTTTATCTCTCTGTGTCAAAACCACACAAACTCAACTGTTTCCAAAACCTTTTCCATTACCAAAACTGCGTTCTATGTTACAGCCTATTTCACCAGTTGTGATTAAAAATGTTTTAACAACTGTCAGAACATATAACTTGGATTCAGTGAATTTGTTGCAATTCTACATCCATTCTATTTTTCCAGTTTCCTCTGTTGTAAGTTTGAACACCAGAGCATGTGGCATAAGAGAATATGATCCACCATTTTGTTTTTTGATGCTTGTTGTTGTTTGCATAAAGATGTGACGCTACATGCAGTTCCTCTTTTGTACTGATCTCAGGCCACAAAGCGTAGCCTGCAAGAGTGAAAAAACAAACCTCAGTAAGACTCTGTCAGAGCTAACATTCATGTGGTCAGACATTTCCTGAGAAACCATTCACAATGTTCTTGTAGTAGGCTATAAAAGATATTTCCATAATGCCAAATAAATTTCAAAATGCACATATGTCCCTCATGATGGCAGGTAAAATGGATGGATGGATCTAATAAAACTCATTGAAGGTAGCACGTGTTATTTTTTCCAACCATTAATTTAATAATTTATTAACCTTAATTTAACCCTAGAGTACTTAAATTAACTACTATTGATTTATGCCTTCAGCACCAAGGACAAGGACATGCAACCCCCATATTTCTTTCACTGCAAACTTTGAAAAATACTTTAATAATATTGCAGCTATTATTATAATGTATTTGAAAGAAAGAAAGAAAGAAAGAAAGAAAGAAAGAAAGAAAGAAAGAAAGAAAGAAAGAAAGAAAGAAAGAAAGAAAGAAAGAAAGAAAGAAAGAAAGAAAGAAAGAAAGAAGTTGGACTTGTCATGCTGGTGCATAAATCTGTGTAATTTTTTAAGATAGCCTAATATTAATTACATATCATTTTCAAATATTTTATCAAAAATTGAGAATTTACTGTACATAATAGTAGATAATTGCATTATTTTGGAGGCAATGATTAAAAATCTGGACACAGAACTATATAAAATATTAAACATAAACATTAAAACAATAAAGCCAGTTTCACAGACAATGCTTTGATTAAGCCAGGATTAGGCCTTAGTTCAATTAGTGCATTTAAGTAGCTTTTATAAACATGCCTTTAAAAAAAAAACAAAAAAAAAAAAAAAAACATTACTGATGTGCATCTTGAGACAAAATAATGGCTCTGACATATTTTAAGATATTTAGAAGTTTCTTTCAGTTAAAACAGCTCAACTCTGGGACTAGCTTAAACCTTGTCTGTGAAACTGGGGGTAGATGTTTAATCTCTAAAGACAAAGTTTACATGGACCTCTAAATTTACAAACGTATCAATTTCGAATTTAATTTATGTTGATTTAAATTAAGAAGAAGGGCATTTGCCCTAAGTGCACAAATTAACATGTAATTATTTCAAATACTGATGCTTAGATTTCATTAGAATAAAATGGGTCATTTCCACATTAATATAAGAAATTAATTTTTAGAATTCCATTGATAATTTTTGACATGTATTATGATTAAATGTTGTCATTAAAATGCTTCTCAACCAGCATTTAGAGCAAACCCACACCTGTGCACTTTGCTCTCCTTGAGCTCCACTGTCTGCACTGTACTGTAAATGGCGTCCTATATAAAGCTCAGCTCAAAGCCTCCCCCTTCAGAACACTGACTGTGTGACGAGTTCTCGCCGCCTGACACTCAACTTAAAAGATATGTAAGTCAGTTTTCTATCAAACTACTTACCCAAGGTCAGTGGATATTTGTAAATGTTAAAAAAAAAAAAAAAAAAAAAAAACGTTTATTGACATTTAAACATACTATTATGTCTCCCTGTTCTAGGTGACAAAATGGCAGGTAACATTTCTAAAATATCTTCAAGTTTCTGTACTATACATAATAACTTTAATTTTACAGTTGCAATGTAAATGACTATGGTCCCACATTATTTTAAGTGGCCTTAACAACAATGTAATTACATTTAAATTAATAATTTGATACAATGCACTTATTGTGTACATACATGTTTTTACATTGTACTCATATTTTAAAAACACCTGCATGTAATTCATTTCTGTAATTACATTTATAATTACACTGTTGACCCATCCCTTAAACCTTACCACTACCATTAAACCTACCCATACCACCAAAGCTTTCCTTAACCTTACCCATATCCCACCTCAATAGCAGCATAAGCTTTCATTGTACTTATTTTTTTTAAGTACATAGTAGCTAAGGCCACTTAATATAAAGTGGGACCATGACTATTGTTATTTTTATTATTATTTAAATACAAAGCATTAAAATCCAAAATTTACAATAATCACACAAGTAACTTGATGATAGGATACAGCAATCCATCCGAACAGAAACATAAAAATTAGCAAATGCCAGTGTTCTGTATTTTTATTAGGATTAGTGTTATTTGCTAAATATCTGACTGATAATAAGATCAAATGTATACAATTATTCTCATGCATTCCAAAAACAACAATTTTTATTTATTTATTTTGGGCACTTCAGAATGTACAACACTCTTCCAAGTGGTGTTTGTCTGCAATATTCTGATTTTGATCTTCAGTGGAGTAGTGAACATAATTCTATGTGAACGGCTGAGGAGAAGAAAATGTGAACTGTGTGCTGGTGAAGTACATTTTCATTTTGTTACCTGAAATGCTGCATAGCAATATTCTAATCTTAAAAAGCTGTGTTACACTTTAATGAAGTGTTTGATTATAATGAAGAAAGAAAGAGAGTGGCTCAGCAGTGGCTATTCATTCAATCAGTGTTAGAAATTCAGTCTTGTTTTTCTTTACCATTATTTTATTTTATCCCCTTCTTGATTTTTGCAGCACATCAGAGAAGGTTTCATTCTCTGTCTGTCTCTCCTCAACCAAACTCACCAGCATCTGATGCCAGTAGTAATCATGTATGTCATAATATTGTCATAATTTGTTTAGTTAATTATTCAGCTCTAACTTTCATGCGTTTATAGAGAAAACACATATTTTTTTCCCATCTCACAGGATCGAGAGAGTATGGACCTTAACTACACAATGCTACAGTTCCCTGAAGACAACACGAAAACAGAGAGCTCAGAGAATGAGCAGAGAGAGAAGAGCAGAAAGGAAACGGTCTATTCCAGCCTTAAATGTCAAATCTCAAGCATCACTGAGGAAAACTAACATTTGTCAGGTGACTATACAGGTTCTAGAGCTGTGGACACAATAAACAATTTATGCATAACATAGATCATGAATTTATTTATGATTTAGACATAATTACAAAGACGTAGTTTCACAAATGCATTGCTTTTCTTTATCCATGTCAGAACATACTACCATCTATAATTTATTCAAATATTCAGGTTACATCATATTCATATATTTTTTGCATTATTTTGGACTATTTAATAATGGTTAAATAAACTGTTGCAGCATTAAGCATATAGGCCACTATATATATATATATATATATATATATATATATATATATATATATATATATATATATGTGTGTGTGTGTGTGTGTATATATTATATATATATATATATATATATATATATATATATATATATATATATATATATATATATATATATATAAAATTCACTATACACAAAATACACACACACACAAATGCAAATTACAATATGCAAATGCAAAACCTGCAAACTGCAAATCCAAAGTACATTACAAAATGTACACCTAAAAGTAAGTTTTTGTAAATTTGTGTTTGTAAAATCACTTTTTAATAATTTAATGTGTAATTACTTGCCAGATTTCTTTCTTTCTTTCTTTCTTTCTGAACATTAATGTCATATAATATTTATAAACCAAGTGGTTAATTACAGGCTATATTGGTTATATATATATATATATATATATATATATATATATATATATATATATATATATATATATATATATATATATATATATATATACATATATATATATATATATAAATAATGGTTAGTTCCTGTCCTTGATTCTGATTGGTCAGTATTATTCACGATAACCCACTGGTTCTGTGTATCACTACACAGCACCCTTAGCAACCACTCTTAGCAACGTAAACTATTTGTTCTCAGTTGATATAGTTCATTGAAGCTAACTGTATTATGTAGAAGAATATTGTGAGAAAGAGATCGATTGAACGAGTTTATTACCTGCATTCAGATTTAGCATTTTTCTTCAGGTCAGTCCTATGTTCATAATAAAAAAAAATGTTTAAATGTCTGATGTATTATCTTGTCCCTTTAACAGTTAAGGGGTTTTCCCGTGACTGACAGCGCTAGTCAAAGCATTTGTCAGTTTTGTCTTGTTCCTTGTTCACAACAGTTCAGCCTTTTCTGTGTAAAAGTCTTCACTATTGACTGACACACTCATAAAGACAGTCTTTGTCGCCATCTAATGGCGTAATAATGTAACTTCTGTTGCTGTTCACGGTCAGGGACTATTTTTTCCAGTGGAAGGAAGACTTTTAGTGACAGTTTACTTCATGAAAGTTGCATTGATACATATTTTTGGCTTTAATATTTGTATTGTGTTGTGACCATTTTATAAAGGTAATAAGGTACATATTTGCTTACATAATTTTATTTCAGACGCCAGCATTTAGGCTACATAATATACACAAACTAGAAGTGATAATGCATGAGGTTCGAGTTTAAAACCCCAAAAGATACTTTTAGTAGTTTAAAACCAACCTGTCGATAATTTTAATATTAACAATTAAGCCAAATGGACGCTGGATTTCACATAGCCTACCTGATATGGCCACCGTGATAATGGAGTACTGTAGCACTTTTTTGAATACTACTTTTCAGATAAAACTAACAAATTCAGTCTTTAAATATAATCATCAGTAAACAAGTGTCATTCAGCACTCACCCATGTCAAGAGAAACCTATTTATCTATAGTTATTAAGATAACTATAGATACCCCAAAACAAAACAAAAACAAAACAAAACAAACAAACAAACAAACAAACAAACAAACAAACATGATACTGCATGCAAAGAAAAACAAACTAAATAAAACATTAAATGTAATATATTTGCTATGTGTTTTGAAACAATTACATAATTATGGCAAAAGTGTAAAAAGCGTATCAACTATGCATATAAAGACATCATCTAATGATAACATGTTGAAGTTCTTATAGTAGATAAAGCAGTAAATACAGTATACATTTCTGCTAAATATAACCCAATGTCTGAGAAAGCAGGAATTAGATTTCAGGTAACAAATACCAAAACAATCGATAGCAAATGACTTTAAGTAATATGACAAGCAATGTATTTGTCCGAGATTGATTACTACATTCATGTACATTTATTTTGTTTTTGCAGAATGAAAGGGAAGATCGAGCTGGAAATGTAACCATAATGATCCACAATGTCATAAAATATTGTATACAGCACTTCAGATGCAATATATGTTTTTTTTTTTGTTTTTTTTTCGCACTTTATGTTGAGTTTCTCACAGTCTATGGGTTTCCAAACCTTCTCATCTCTATCTAGAGCTCCACAGCGTAGATTTCTGGGAGGACACTGAAGCTCCCCCTCCACAGACCAGGATTTATATTGAAGATCATCACCACTGACCCAGAACCAATGACCAGCCATAAAACGCAGGCCAGTCCACCCATAAACTGTCTGGAAAGTAATGTTGTTATTTATCACCTCTGTTACAATGATCATGGAGGTTAGACTCATCACATCAGTGTTTTTCGTCTGCAGTAGTCCATGGCATCATCCCGCATCTTATTCTGATGCACCAGAATGGGCTCAAAGACCTTCATACGGTAAAATGGTAGAATCCAAAAGCACAGAGCATTGTACAGTTTAGAACTGACTTCTCTAGTCCAAATCCATATAGTCCAACCAAAAATCAAATAAAAAATCAGACTCATAAATAAACACAATGACTGTAGCTGTTACAGATCCCTTGTTTCCCTGGACTCCATTTCCCAGTATCCTCCTGTTCTCCACACCTGCACTCACTTCCCTCGTCAGCTCCTCATCATCACGGATCACCTGCACCTGGACTCTATTGTTAGCACTCCCTTTATATGACACTCACTCCCTTCACTCCTGGTCCGTTCTGAATGTTGTTTTCTGTTTTGTTAATGTGTATGTCTGGCGTTCCTTACCTTTGTTTATTAAAAAGCATCTATTATTGTGGAAATCCGTATCTGCCTCATCTCTGCACCAGCATACCGTAACAGAAGAACGGACCTTATACGACCGGATTTTCCACAAAAAAAAAAATGGAGACTTCCACCAGCTCCCTGGCTCCTGCTCCTCCAGCGCCTCTCACTCTTCTAACAGCCAGCGAACGCATTATCGGGCTCCTGCAGGTAGGACGTTCGCTGGAGAGGTATGTGGAGGAGTTCGTGGAGCTTGCTTACTTGTCTAACTGGCCCGACGCTCAGTTGATCTCCCTGTTTTTGGATGGATTGGATGACGACACTATCCGTTTTGATGAACCTGTTTTTTGTTTCTCCTTAAGCGAAACTATCAATTTAATTTTGTGGTTGAATGGCTCCAAATTCTTAGTGAAAGAGGTTCAGGATCAGTGTTGTCGTCCGGTCCATCCAGAAACACGGTTGGCCGGGCCAGTCAGTCAACCTCCGGCTTCCTCCGCATACCGCTCCAGCGAACTCCCTGCCTGCCCCAGGCTGGACCCATATTCCGCTACTGGGCCCAGTAAGCGGAGGAGGAGGAAGAAAGCGGCCCCAATGTCTCCAGAGCCCGCTCCAGTATCTCCAGAGCCCGCTCCAGTATCTCCAGAGCCCGCTCCAGTATCTCCAGAGCCCGCTCCAGTGTCTCCAGAGCCCGCTCCAGTATCTCCAGAGCCCGCTCCAGTATCTCCAGAGCCCGCTCCAGTATCTCCAGAGCCAGCTCCAGTATCTCCAAAGCCAGCTCCAGTCCCCACAGAGCCAGCTCCAGTGCCTGTGGGGATTTTAATTGTATATGAGGGGATGGATAGTACCCATCTTCCAGCCTCACACAAGCCGCCCAGTCATGCGGCCTGGCTTATAGACTTTTGGGCCGAGCCAAGTTCTCCAGTCTCCGCCGCCGAGCAAAGTTCTCCAGTCTCCGCCGCCGAGCAAAGTTCTCCAGTCTCCGCCGCCGAGCAAAGTTCTCCAGTCTCCGCCGCCGAGCAAAGTTCTCCAGTCTCCGCCGCCGAGCAAAGGTCTCCAGTCTCCGCCGCCGAGCAAAGGTCTCCAGTCTCCGCCGCCGAGCAAAGTTCTCCAGTCTCCGCCGCCGAGCAAAGTTCTCCAGTCTCCGCCGCCGAGCAAAGTTCTCCAGTCTCCGCCGCCGAGCAAAGTTCTCCAGTCTCCGCCGCCGAGCAAAGTTCTCCAGTCTCCGCCGCCGAGCAAAGTTCTCCAGTCTCCGACGCCTACGAGCCCTCAGCTCCAGCCGCCGCCTACGAGCCCTCAGCTCCAGCCGCCGCCTACGAGCCCTCAGCTCCAGCCGCCGAGCCAGCCGCTCCAGCCGCCGCCGCCGAGCCAGCCGCTCCAGCCGCCGCCGCCGAGCCAGCCGCTCCAGCCGCCGCCGCCGAGCCAGCCGCTCCAGCCGCCGCCGCCGAGCCAGCCGCTCCAGCCGCCGCCGCCGAGCCAGCCGCTCCAGCCGCCGCCGCCGAGCCAGCCGCTCCAGCCGCCGCCGCCGCCGCCGAACCTACTGCCCCTATGAACTGTGTTTTTGAACCCTCCAGCCCAAAGACTGTTTTCCCTCCCTGCCTCCCTCTCCCACCTCCATCCAGTTATGTTTGCACTGAACCTTCACCTCAAGCCCCCTCGCCCAGATCTCCACCTCGGACCTCTGGGCGATTACCTACACCCTGGCTCCAACCTCCCTCTGCTCCACCGTTGCCCATCAGTCCTCCAGCCTCACAAGTCTCCATCCTGCCCCCGTTCACACCTTGGTCCCTCGTCAGCCTGCCCTCCCCTCTGGACTGCACTCCTCCGTCTCCGCTCCGTCCCTCCATCCCTCGTTTCCAGTTGGCTTCCTCACTCCCCCTGGTGTTCACTTTGTTGTCTGTCGTCTGTGTTCAACTGCGGCCTTCTGGAGCACCGGCTGCGCTTCGGTCGGCAGAGCCTTTCGTTCCGCCATCTCCCGCCGGTCCTTCTGCGCCGACTGGGCTTGACGGCGTGAGGACTTCAGCTCCTGACCCACCATGGCGGCCCGCTGCACCTGACCCGCCATGTCTGCCCGCTGCACCTGACCCGCCATGTCTGCCCGCTGCATGTCTGCCCGCTGCACCTGACCCGCCATGGCTGCCCGCTGCACCTGACCCGCCATGGCTGCCTTCAGCCCCTGACCCGCCATGGCTGCCCACGGCTCCTGACCCGCCATGGCTGCCCACGGCTCCTGACCCGCCATGGCTGCCCACGGCTCCTGACCCGCCATGGCTGCCCACGGCTCCTGACCCGCCATGGCTGCCCACGGCTCCTGACCCCCCATGGCTGCCCACGGCTCCTGACCCCCCATGGCTGCCCACGGCTCCTGACCCGCCATGGTTTTTGGACCTGCCCTGGAGACCTCCACTCCAGTTTACTCCTCCCCCTGCTCCGGTTTGAGGTCTCCAGGGCGCCCGCCCCCCTCCCGGTTGTTACATCTACGGCGCGAGGACGCGCCTACCGGGAGGGGGAGGTACTGTTACAGATCCCTTGTTTCCCTGGACTCCATTTCCCAGTATCCTCCTGTTCTCCACACCTGCACTCACTTCCCTCGTCAGCTCCTCATCATCACGGATCACCTGCACCTGGACTCTATTGTTAGCACTCCCTTTATATGACACTCACTCCCTTCACTCCTGGTCCGTTCTGAATGTTGTTTTCTGTTTTGTTAATGTGTATGTCTGGCGTTCCTTACCTTTGTTTATTAAAAAGCATCTATTATTGTGGAAATCCGTATCTGCCTCATCTCTGCACCAGCATACCGTAACAGTAGCCTTCATTTGATAATCTACACAGTGAAAGTTTAATGATAAAGTTATTGCATCTCTCCAATGTTTGTACTGGTCAATCAAAAGATCACACTCTTTAAGAATTTGTGTAGCAAATATTTAAAGAAATTATGTGCTTACCAAAAGCAAATCTGCTGAAACAGAAAAACAGAGCATCCGTTTATGCAAAATTCCAAATTGTGCATGACATGTTGACATAGGCCTACTTCAAAATGTGGGCAAGCAATTGAGTTAGTACGCATTCACAGGATGACCTACTGTATAATTAAATATGATATACAATGTAGTCACTGTAAAATTAAATAAAAACTATATCTATATGACAGTTCATCCAAAAAAAAAAATAACATTTTATCTCACCTTCATGCCATTCAAAAGCTGTATGACTTTCCTTTTGTGGAACACAAGAACATATTTTGAAAAATGTATTTGTTTTATTTTATTTATTTATTTATTTATTTTTATCCACACTTTCATTGTGTGGACAAAAAACTTTAAACATTGTTCAAAATATATTCTTCAATGGTCAATTTTCTATGGTCCATTAATTATGGAAGCATTTTCATTATTTGGTGAAACATGAATTAATAACAAGAGAATATTATTATTATTATTATTATTATTATATATTTAGTGCACTAAGGTTTTTTTGTGCATCTAAGAGCTACTAATACTAATGTTCTTATTCTGATTCTCATTTTTCTATATAGTTTAAATATTTTGAGCAGAGAGATGTTTATGATACTGAACAATGTCTGTACACTTGTGTATTTTGCAATATATGTAGAGTGGAATGATTTCTGAAACATAAAAACATAGAAAGCAATTGAGATGAGTAATGTGTAGTCTTATGATGTTATCACCTCTGCCATAATTGACTCAGAACTTACACTAGCCAGATCTGTGTATTTTATTCTGCAGTAGTCCAGGGCTTCATCCCACGTCTTATTCTGATGCACCAAAATTGGGCCAACAACCTCCATACAGTAAAACGGTTGCATCTGAGAGCACGGAATATAATGCAGTTTAGAAGTGGATTGTTTTAGCCCGCCACGCTATG
Source organism: Chanodichthys erythropterus (assembly GCF_024489055.1). NCBI lineage: Eukaryota > Metazoa > Chordata > Actinopteri > Cypriniformes > Xenocyprididae > Chanodichthys > Chanodichthys erythropterus. The sequence goes on from NC_090231.1 coordinate 38,578,561, forward strand.
CAAAATCATCCGGTTGTCTGCTATCCCAGTTGTCAATTGCTTCCACCTCACCTCCAGACCAAATTCATTCTCCTGGGTTGTTAGGGCTTATGTATAGTCCAATCCAGTTCAATCGATAAATGAAATCTGTATTACCAGAGAGCAGTTGTGCCTCTTCTTTGTTGACAGTGGACAGGTCATCATGGTACTTTCTGCAGTACATCTGTGCATCTTTCCAGGTCATTTTTTCGGTCACAATAAAGTGTCTTCTAGTCTTTTAGCCTAAAGAGACTCAAAACAAAGAACACAGTGAATGCAGCCTTCATTTCTATACAGATGATGTACACAAGTAATGCCTTTGTGTGTGCTCAGTGATAACGCTATCAGTTTTGCATATGTAAAGTGCATGCCCCACCAAACAACACTAAGCTATGTTTATGGTAATGCCATGATACTTTCAGTGTTTTCATGTACTGTTGTTGCAAAAAATGTTAAACTCTTTTGTCTGTTTAAGTGTACAGAATCATTCAGCGGCTGTACAAGCAGAAGATCTTTTTAATCGCTGCCAAAAATATGATGCTTTTGCAGGTTAGTTTCAACTGATATTCATTTTAATTGACTGTTATAAAACATACTCAGGGCTCGATTTGAGAGGGGATGCGGGGGGATGGTATCCCCCTTGTTGAAAACAATTACATAAAACATCACCTCTGTAAAGCCACCATCCCCCCTTAACATCCCATTTAGATTAATAGTGTTATGTATATTTTGTAAATCTTATTATGTAAACAAAATTTTAAAATTCACTTTATGAAAATTAACAAACTATACATAACAGTGATTGACCAATCAGAACTCAGAATTGTAACACCCTGTGCACAGTCATGCCAGAGCTCTGATTCAAGCAAGCTCGTCCTTTTTCAGGCTTGTTAAAAACAATCAGGAGAACGGTTCAAGCACATCTTTTGACGTTCTTTAAAAAAGAAGAGAACAGAAGGTGTGATATTACTTTGATTAGTGTTTTAAGAACATTTCCCTGACACATAAGACTGAATAACAAACATAACTAAAGTGCATTGATGCCATAAGGGATTGTTGTTAAGGTGAATTACTGACAGTGAATGTCATCACCGAGGTGATAATGCACACATGCATATAGGCTATGTTACATGCCCTGCATCTCAATCAGCTCCCTAGCTCATAGCTGTCAACCCTCCCGTTTTTTCCAGGTTTCTCACGTATTTTAGCTATTTTCCCGCTGTCTTCCCGTTTTAGTATTTTCCCCTAAAATATCCCGTATTTTTACGCTCTGATTGTGTTAACTCAGAACACGCAACTATCTGTGTCTGTGAAGTGGCTTGCACTTGGGTTGCTAGAATTCCAGTCAAGCAGGTGGCAGTATACAGACAGTAGCTTAGGCTACTATCGAAGAAGAAGAAGAAGACAGTTGCAGCAGCGGGCGGGAGGAAAAAGTAGCGGGAACTGAACTTCAAGGAGAGTAGGGTAGATAAGTGTGATGTGCGATGATGGATCAGGACGCCGACGGCCAAAATCAAAGAATTACCCACCAACCAAAACCGCGATGCAGGCACGTCTGTCTCCTGCTCGAGTGAATTCCATTCTCTCATCCGTGAATGGGGTGAAATTAGGCCAGTCAGTCACTGCAAATCAGTTTCAGAGACTGTTGGGTCTGGTGGCAGCTGCGTCCAATGTGATACCTTTTGGCCTGCTGCACATGAGACCTTTACAAGGGGTTTTCTTTGAGGGGAAATCCTTTTTGCATGATCAAGGTCACGCGGCAATGCCTTCGTGCATATGTGGAAGAAGCCTGGGTTCCTGTACCAAGGACCTGTGTAGGGGGCTCCTTGTCGTCACGTAATGCTAACGACGGATGATTCCCTCACAGGTTGGGGGGCAATCATGAGTGGTCGCTCAGCTCAGGGTCTTTAGGAGGACCATCTACTTTCCTGGCACATAAATCGGCTGGAAATGATGGTGGTATTTCGAGCTCTCAAATACGTCCTCCCAGACCTTAGGGGCCATCACGTGTTGGTCCGCACGGACAACATGTCGGTGGTCTCTTTTATATCAACCATCAGGGGGGTCAGCATCAAAATGTGAGGGCAGACATCCTGTCGAGGCAGGGGCCGAGGCCCGGGGAATGGAGACTCCAGCCCGAGGTGGTGGAGCTCACATGGAAAACTTCAGTCGTGCAGAAGTTGATCTATTTGCTTCGAAAGAAACATTTCGTTGCCCACTGTGGTTCTCTCTGACTCATCCAGCTCCTCTGGGGTTGGATGCCATGGTGCAGATGTTGCCGAGGCTACGTCTGTATGCATTTCCCCTGATTGCTCTGCTCCCAGGAGTTCTGGAGAGGGTTCGTTGGGACAGGGTCCATCTCATACTGATAGCCCCGTTCTGGCCGACCTGAGTTTGATTTGCAGACCTAGTGTCTCTTCTAGACGGCTCCCTCATGGAGATCCTCATCAGACAGGACCTTCTGTCTCAAGCGGGCGGCATGATAATTCACCCCCGCCTGGAGTTGTGGAAACTGTGGGCCTGGCCTCTGAGGGGGCTAGGCTCATAGAATCCTGCTCCCAACTGAGGTTATCAAGACCATACTCCACTCCAGAGCTCCCTCCACGAAAAAGCTATATGCACAGTGGTGTAGTCTACGTGATATGCAGGTATACGCCATATACCCACTAAGAAAGGTTAAGGATTCCTTAAGTGAAGTTTAAATTTGTATACAGTTCATTTTAACCTTCATTATTAATGTAGTACCAAATGATTCCCATTTATATACAGCATTAGTTGAGTTTTTTTTTTTTTTCTTGAGAAAATTTGCCATGTACTGATATACAATATATCCAAAATAACTGATATTGAATCGAATTTCAAGTTAGTGAATTGAAATGCATAACTATGATGACAGATTGGCAGGAAATCACAGAAAAACTACAGAAAAACAGAAAATAAAGTCCAAACGGGGTGATATTGTGACATAGTAATGGAAAGATGAGGCTTATCAGTACTGTTACACTCTAAAAATGCTGGGTTAAAAACAAGCCAAGTTGGGTTGAAAATAGATTGGGTTGTTTTAACCCAGCAGTTGGGTTAAATGTTTGCCCAACCTGCTGGGTAGTTTTATTTAATTCAACTATTGTTTAAAAATTACTATATGGCTGGCTTAAAATTAACCCAAAATTTGGGAATTAAAAATCAGATACAATTATAGAGGCAACAATAATAATCTAAAGGATATAATTTAGTAATAAACAATTTAAATGTTTATTGTTTAATTATTATATTTAATATTAGTCAATGTTAATTTCCAATCTATTTGAGGTTCATTTTAATAAGCAAGCAATACAGCATTTTTTTTTACACAATAGTTGGGTTAAAACAACCCAGTTGCTGGGTTTGTCCATTTTCAACCCAACTTGGGTTGTTTTTAACCCAGCATTTTGTAATAATAGTTGCAACTTGCACTCTTAAATGTGCATTGAAACTTGCCAGCTGATAAAACCTATGATCCAGGGACCATAATCATATAATTTCTAAGGCTATCTTAACTGGCTGAGTTTGATGGTGATTGACACTAAACAGTAGAAAATCATCCAGTCTCTTCAGCTGTAAATGCCATTGGCTGTTGTTGTTTTGCCCAGATTTAAGTCTTTCAGAATGCTCTCAATTGCATGTATAGCTTAGATCAGATACATGCATTAGTGAGGGTGGCAGTGCTTATGCGGTGTCGATCTGGGACGGGAGGGAAAAATCACAGTATACTAGACTACACCACTGTATACGTATATACAAGGAAGTTGTTTTTTACTTGGTGTAGAAAACGTCAGCTGGACCCGTTCCACTACTCTATCTAGTCTTGTGCTGCAATTTCTCCAAGAAAAATTCTTGGATGGTTTATATAGCGGCTATTTCTGCTTATCATGCTCCTGTGGGGGACTCTTCTGTGGGAAGAGACCTCCTGGTTATACTCTTTCTCTGTGGTACCCAGAGGCTGAGGCCTTCTGTGCGTACAAGAACTCCGCCCTGGGACTTGGCTATTGTGTTGGAAGGGTTAGCTGAGGCTCCCCTTGAACCATTAGAGGAGGTGTCTAAGAGATTCCTCACTCTTAAAACTATCTTCCCGTTGGCAATTTCATCTCTCAAAAGAATTGGAGATCTTCAAACACTTTTGGTTGCTCCCTCATGTTTGGAATTTGCACCTGGTATGGTCAGGGCTTTCCTTCATCCTAGACCTGGTTATATACCCAAGGTCCCCACCAACGTCCCAGGACCGATTGTACTGCAGGCCTTTTGTCCTCCTCCTTTTACTAATCCGGATCAGGAGAATGAGCAAGTGGGTGGTCGAGGCCATTTCTCTTACTTATGAGTCCTCTGGACAGCCTTCAGGTGATTAGGGCTCCACTCCGGGGTCCTAGGTGCTCTCGTCTTAAGGATAACAGACAGGCACTTGGCATTATGTTGTAGTTGGGGATAGGGTTCCCAAAGCATTCAATGCAGCGTCAATATTACCATGAAAGGCAACATCTCGGGATATGTCTGTAACCCTGGTTCCCTGAATAGGGAACAAGACGCTGCATCGCCTTGCAATACTCCCTGCACGCCTGTGAGTGTCTTGCTTCAGCCGATCAGAAGCTGGCGTTCTTTGTTCTCGGGAGTGCTTTATAGTTTCCTGGTCCATGACGTCAACCGCTCTGATGTCCCGTCATCCTATTGGTTCAATTTCACAAGTGCTTCATAATGCAATCACGGGAGTTATTCCCAAAGCGTTTGACGCAACGTCTCGTTCGCTATTCAGGGAACCTGGGTTATAGACGTAACCCAAGATGTTTTGTTCCACTACCAGATTTCAATGATGGTCAATTTTGTTCTGTTACGAGATTTCAATGACGGTCGGTTTTGCTGGGTTATTGAATTTCAATGACGGTCAGTTTTCTTCTTTTGCGAGATTTCAATGACAGTCAAATATGTCTTTGTTCTTTTACAAGATTTCAAGGACAGTCGGTTTTGTTTCATTACGAGATTTCAATGATGGATGGTTTTGTTCCGTTACAAGATTTCAATGATGGTCTGTTTTATTCAGTCATGAGATTTCAATGACGGCCGGTTTTCTTTGATTATGAGATCTCAATGACAGTTTTGTTCCTTCACGAGTTTTCAGTGACAGTTGTTTCCCTTTTGATACTTTTGAACCAATGACAGTGCGGCAGAGCTGCGTGGGCCCATGGCGATGCAGCATGCCAAAACCCGCCAAAATGGGTGGGGCATCTGGCTATATAAGCGAGCATTTGCGCCATAGGATTTCAGATCTTTCTCCTTCAGCGACGACAACGCTTCTCTTTGCTGGACTTCGAGACTGAACACCTTCGCCTTCCCTTGCCTGCTGGAACGAGCTCTCTCCTCGCCTTTGAAGAGGCAACCCAGTGGACCAGCTGAGACCAGCCGACCACCTGCAGCGCCGGCACCGTCGCAGACTGCCCACCCTCTTCGCGCCACTCTCAAGCCGCCCACTTTGCGCTTCGCTTTCTCAGCGATTCCCCTGCCGCCATCCGGTGTGCTTTAAAAGAGCATATTTCAACGGTTTATTACCGCTCTCTGAAAGAGCATTTCCAGCGGTTTTCACCACTCTAAAAGAGCACTTCAAACGCTGTTTTCACGGTGCCGCATTGTTAAATGTTGCGCCACAGCTGTGGCACATTTAGAGCCCTTCTGCATCAGGATGACGGGCATGGTGAGTGTATCTTTTGCCTGGGCAAGCTCCGTGCAGAGGCGGCGCTCACCGGGACTTCATGTTCTCATTGCAAGAACATGAGTCTCACTTCTCTGTGCTCGCAGATCGCTTTCTCCCACGAGCCTGCAAGGAAGAAACAGCAGGGCAGAGGGGCTCAGCGCTCGGAGACGAGTGAGCTCACGCCGGCTCAGCCCCCGCGTGCCTCACTCTCTCCGCCCAGAGAGCCTTCTCACGTCCTGTTCTCCCACCCCGACCAGCGTCCCTCAGCTGAAGCAAGCGACCTCGCATTATTTGGCGGTTCTGAGGACAAGCCGCTTGATGACAGCATGCCAATGGCGGCTTCTGAAACAGAGGAATGGGCCGCCGATTCTGAGGACCCCGCCCACCTGCCACCTCTGGAGCCCATCGACACCAGGGCAGGTATGGACGCCGAGTTGTTCCGCGTCCTCTCCAAGGCTGTTGAGGAACTCAACCTCGAGTGGGCTCCCCCTGAAGAGCCAACACGCAGCAGACTGGACGAATGGTTCCTGCCGGGACACCGCCATGCCCCTCCCCAGCACTTTGCACCATTTTTTCCTGAGGTGCACGATGAGCTGACTAAGTCATGGCGCATCCCCTACTCGGCTCGCCTACGCACTACCACTTCTGCAGCTCTATCCACCGTGGATGGCTCTCACCAGAAGGGATACGAGCAAATGCCACCCCTGGACGAGGCCGGGCTGCTCATCTCTCTGCCCTCCTGTGGCCATGGGATGGATGAACAAATGGGCCCTTCCTTCTAAGCCCTGCAAAACTACCTATGCCCTGGCTGGCAGAGCTTATTCTTCTGCAGGCCAAGCTGCCTCTGCGCTACACACCATGGCCATTCTCCAGGTGTTCCAAGCAAAACTTCTCCGTTCACTGGACGAGTCTGGAACTGATGCACCTGCCTTTCACGACCTGTGTGCCACGAAAGCCACAGCCCAGGCCATCGGTCGGTTGATGGCCAGCCTGGTAGTGTTGGAGCACCATCTCTGGCTCAACTTGACGGAGATCAAGGAGATCGAAAAAAATGGCCTTCCTAGATGCCCCTGTCTCTCCTGCCGGTCTCTTCAGGCCAGCCATAGAGAGATTCACTGAGCGCTTCACCACTGCACAGAAGTCATCCCAGGTTATGCGACACTTCCTGCCCTCCAGCTCAGCCATAGCCTAAAGTCGCCCCAGGACTGCGCCGACTCAGCAGCAGAGCAAGCCCTCCCCCTCTACCTCCCAGGCAGCGCCCCCTAAGGAGCAACGTCAGCGATCTTGCTCCTCTAAGCGCCCATCTTTCCTGAGACGTCAGGGCCCCTGGCCAAGGATAACGCTGGACCCGACGCCTCCAAAGTCTTCCTGATCTAACAGGAAGGAAAAGGAGGGGCAAAGTCCCGCTGCGGCCGGACCACCCCCAAAGCTGCCTCGTTTAGTTCCCCCACCACCCGTTCAGTTCTGGGTGTTGGGGACAAAATGTTTGTTTTGTGCCCTGGGCCCACAGTGAGTCGAGCCCTTCACTCTTTTCAGACAGTCCTGACGGGACGCCACATCTTGATCCGGTCGGACAGCATGACGGTGGTGTCCTAAATAAATCACCAGGGCGGGCTTTCATCCAGTCACCTCTGTGCACTGGCAAAGCAGCTTTTGGAATAGGCCCTGCCCAGGCTGTGATCGCTAAGAGCATCGCACATACCGGGCAAATTGAATCTGGGAGCAGACGTGCTATCTTTGAGCAATGTTCCCTCAGACGAGTGGATGTTCCATCCCCAGACGATTCTCAGAATCTGGGAGATCTTCGGAAGGGCAGAGGTCGGCTTCTTCACCTCAGAAGACAACTATCACTGCCCAATCGTCTTTTCGAAGGACATAGATGCGCTGGCCCACAACTGGCCCAGCCTCCTTCTTTATGCTTTCCCCCCGATCGCTCTGATCCCTCAGGTCATCAGATGAATCAGGGAAGACAATCACAGACTCCTCCTGGTGGCCCCACTCTGGAGGAACCAAACTTGGTCCTCTGAGCTGTTCAGGCTTTCAACAAAAGCCCCAAGGCTGATCCCCCTGAGACGGGACCTCCTCTCTCAGGCGAACAGGACAATCTGGCATCCCCAGCCAGAGAATTGGGCTCTGCACCTGTGGTCCATCGATGGGAGCCTGTCAACCTCCCAGGGGACGTGCTGAATACCATTTCTCAGGCAAGAGCCATGTCTACCAGACACCTCTATGCCCAAAAATAGTCAGTCTGAGTACTCGTTCCGTATCTCAGGGAACCGAGGTTACGAGTACATTTTCATTGTCAGTCAGTTTTGTTCAGTTACGAGATGTCAATAAGGTATGTTTTGTTCTTTTATGATATTTTAATGATAGTTGTTTTTATTCCATTACAAGATTTCAATGATGGTCGGTTTTATTCGGTTATGAGATTTCAATGACGGTCAGTTTTGCTGGGCTATAAGGTTTCAATAATGGCCATTTATTTCCATTACAAGATTTCAATGACTGTCAGTTTTGTTACCCAACTATATTTTTTTGATGGTCGGTTTTGTTTGGTTACGAGATCTCTATGACGGTCTCAATGACGGTCTTTTATGAGATTTCAAAGACATTTGGTGTTGTTTTATTATGAGATTAATGAAGGTTGGTTTTGTTCCTTTATGAGATTTAAATGATGGTTGGTTTTATTTTGTCATGAGATTACCAGTCATGATTGTCGGTTTCCTTCCTTTGTTCTTTACAAGATTTCAAAGACAGTTGGTTTTGTTTCATTGCAAAGTTTCAATGATGGTTGGTTTTGTTTCTTTACTAGGTCTCTATGACAGTCAGTTTGGTTCCTTGATGAAATCTCAATGGTTGATGGTTTAGTTTTGTTATGAGATTTTAATGACGGTTGGTTTTGTTTGGTTATGAGATTTGATGAGGGTCGATTTTGTTTCTTTGTTCTTTTTTGAAATTTCAAAGACTGTCGATTTTGTTCCTTTACGAGATTTCAGTGATGGTCAGTTTTGTTCTGTTATGAGATTTCAAAGACAGTCAGTTTTGTTCCATTATGACATTTCAATGATGGTCGATTTTGTTTTGATACAAGATTTTAATGACGGTTGGTTTTCAGTGTCGGTTTTATTTGGTTAGAGGATTTCAATTACAGTTTTTTTTTTTTTTTTCGTTACGAGATTTGAACAACGGTTGGTTTTGTTTCTTTACGAGATTTCATAGATGGTTGGTTTCGTTCCTTTATGAGATTTCAATGACGGTCAGTTTTGTTTTGTTTGACAGACAGTGACAGTGACAGTTCAACAAATCTGATTCATGTGTCAAAACAGGGGAATAGTGTGTATAGTTTAGGGAATTGGCTGTGCTTTTTGATAAATGACATTATCGTTTTGAAATTTTAGTTCAAAAGCCTGGTTATAGTGTTTTAACAATTGAAAAAAACTGTAAAAGAAAATAAGCCAACAAGATGTCTGAGATCTACAAAAAACTGCTCTTTGTCTCAGCCTAGATCACGGTTAAAGGCAAGAGGTGATTGTGAATTTGCTATAGTTGGGCCTAGGCTATGGAACAGTCTCCCTTTATCTGTGAAAACATCAATTTTGTTTATAAGTTTAAATCTAAATTGGAATCTTTTTCTTTTTCTTTTTTTTTACTTTGGCTTTTTAAACCTTTTATGTTAAATTTGCTGATTTTATTAGTATTGTTTTTTTCTAATTGTTTTATTTTATTTGTACAGCACTATGGTTCAGCTGCTGTTGTGTTTATCAGTGCTTAATAAATACATGAATGAAATACATGAATGAATGAATAATCATCATGTAGTCTCTTGATTCACTGATCTCATGTCTTATCAAAAATGTTTTACTATTACTACCACTGTGAAACTACAGCAAGAGTTTCAAAAACAATCAGTTATTATGAAAGATAAAAAAACAAACAAACAAACAAAAAAAAACTACAGTATCAAAAATCAATATATGAATCTCAACAATGGTGGCAATAAACAAAAGACTGAACATCACAAAGAGTTACTATATGATCAATAAACTGATTATAAAGTCATAAAGTCACACTTCATGTGTGGTGCAACATTTGCTATAATTTTAAAGGAACTATTCAATGGACTGGCACTCATCACTGAAAACAGTAGAATATCACTAATAGAACTCTTGATATAATACAATACTCCCACCTTGTGGACTATTACATTACTTGAGGCTGAGTAAATGTTGATAGAATTTTCATTTTTGGGTGAATCCCTTTAATACCAGTTAAACTTTTATAAATCTTTTTTAAATCAGCCTTCACCTTTTTTGATTGGGTCTGCCTTGATTCTGAAGCATTACTTCTGTCATGCCTTTATTTGTACTATATTTCATGTTTTTTGAAGTAGCCTATAATTCCATTGTTTTTCACTCGTTTTTTCAAAATGTAGCCTATAATAAATAAAATCAGATGAGCAGTTTGTGGTTCTCTGTCTTTATTCAACATTATACTCCAGTTGGTCCGTTTTGCAACATTATTAAATTAAAATCACAGTGCTGCACAGGCCTATAGATGCAGTGGCGTAGCGTAAATCCGTGGGGCCCCCCGAAGGGTTAGCCTATGTCACAATACTGTAAATCTTTCTGTTTTAAACCATGAAGGGGAGCCAATGGATATCACACAAGAAGCAATGTGCAAACTTTGCGCAAGAGTTATGCTCACTTAGTAGGCTATTCAAAGTTAAAGTAAAAAGTGACGGAGCTGCTAACGCTGCATTAACTGAGCATATTCTCAGAGACGAATTTCAACATAATATGCTGATAATGGTACGGTAGCCTGTCTTAATTTATTCGATTATTTCTCTTGTGGCCCGTAAATACAGTGAAACAAATGAGAATAATAGTATTTCATTTTTTTTTTTTTTTAAGTTGGTGCTTAAAGTAGCTTAAAGCTCTTAATTTTCATTGACGACTGTAGTCATGTTAGGAAATATCATAAACTGTTAATAATTTTAATTATAGGCCTGTAATTCATTATATAGCTATAGACCTAAACATTTTCAAAGATGAGCTAATAGCCTATTCTTTTATCATCCTCACAGAATTCAGTTAGGCCTATGCGGTGATGCGCTATGAAATTATTGCGGGGCAAATTTATTATAATATTAATGTAATAATAAAAGTAGCCTTACCTAATAGTAATAATAATAGACTAGAAGAATGTAACAGGCCTACGTTAATTGGAAATGCCAAATTCTCTTAATATTACCAATATTTTATGCTTTTGACAATATCTCTGGCTATCATCGATACATGATCATCGTCTGTTGACGCAATCTGTTTCCAAATTCACTCATTTTCATTCACAACTTCAGGTGAACTGTATCAGTGGAGTATGGTAAGGAATAGTAAATGAGGGTATAGGGGGCAATTTCAAACACAGCCATTATCAACAAGAGCAGGGGAGGAGCTCTGGTGTTGGGGAGGAGCTGAGTAAATTCAGTCGCACATCACACAACAGCAGATTCAACTAGGAGCAGGTACAATTCAGATATCTTAAAATATAATTTTGACTAGTCGAAACTGAATTAGAGATATTGAAATTCTTACTAGTGCAATTAATACTGCAGATATCTGACTAGTCAAATTATAATTATGATTTTTAGAAATACAATTGTAACTCTCTAAAATATATTTCAAACCAGTTTTATGCTAATTTCGCCTGCCATAATCAGTGTAGGCTACCCCGAGTTTACAGGTCGAATGTCCGACTTTGATCTGCGTTCCAGATGTTATTTCCAAGAACTAGATGGGAAAAATCCAAATTCCAAGCTGCACAGCATAACACCATAAAAATATTAGTTTCATTCAATGCACCTTTGAAGATGAGCCAGAATAACCATACAACACTTCTGGCAACCAGTATTTTATTTATTTTCATTTTACAGCACTTTTTTTTTTTTTTTTTACAGTGTACATTTATTATTATTACATATAATTTATGCACAAAAATAAGATTCAAAACAAAAAAGTTATGCTTAAAGTTACACAATGACATGTTGGTGTATCGATGTTTAGATGTTTGCAACCACAAGATTGACGCCCTTTCACAGCAACAAAACCACACAGTCTACCAAGCAGTATTCTCACGAGACACATCTCTTTCAAATGCCCCTCCTTCTTCTCAACAGACTGAAACTGTAATGGAAATAGCAGAATTAAGCTTCAAAAACAGCCTAGAATTACGTGAGAACTAATCGATGTGTTTGCACACAGAAGTTGACATAAACATTACAGATAAATTGTATGATTTTAAAAATTAATCTTTTCTGTGTCTGTGGGAAAATAAGTGAAATTTAGTTTTTTGTGTTTTTGGCAGATGGAAAGCACTTTTAATAAACACAGGCAATAATAGTTAAAAGTTAAACCAACAAGACAAAAGTCTACCCTGAATACAGAGCACAAAGCTATCAAGTAAGAGCAAAAGGCAAAATTTGATCTATGAATTTCATTCATAACAATAAACCTACCTTATATTTAGAGGAACAAAAAGACCTTCATGAAGAAAAGAAATGTGAGAAGCCGTGCTGGTGTTTGTTGTTTGCAGAGGCTGCAGCTGATGCAACATGCACTTGTGGTTTTGTACTTTGAGCCCACCTATTGTCAGTTTGCAGCCAACCTGTAAGAATTAAAATAGAAAAGAGCAGTCAAAGCCCCCAGCAGAGCTCACATTCCTGTGGTTAAAGTTTCCATACCAGCAGTAAGTGACAGTGTAAAAAACTGTTACTTTCAGAAGTATGACAATGGTCCTCATGACTCCAAGGCCTTAACCATACACTGAATGTCAACAAATGTCTGTTTTACAGTTAAAACATATTACATAGAGGCATCAAAACATTGTGAATAAATTCATCACATAAACAAGATTAATTACCTATGTATAACATAATATAACATGCATAAATCCGTAATTAACCCTAAAATGTATCTAACTTTATCCATTTAAATGTGCAACTTAGATGCATTATTTCTTTTATTCATTGTTTTATTTAATTTTGATTAATACTATAAATAAAATATAAATAATAAAGTATATAAAGTATAAATACTTACTAACAACAAATTAAAATAAAGCAGTAATGCAATAACATTTGGAACTAAAACTCAAAAAGCAAGCAGATGCTGTTTGGAGTGACTCTCATGGTGAAAGAAGAGTTGGTTGTTGAATATGAGATGAAATGAACACATCTTGTTAAATACATATATGGCAAATAATAAATAAATAAATAAATAGGAAAATAAATTAATTATGGGGTTGTACTAAAAATATTATAAAGAAAAACAACAATTGGCTCAGTTCAGTTGGCTATTTTTTTATAGTTTAATATCTTCATAAAAATATAAAGAGCACAAATAAATTATTTATAATAAACACAATATTCCATAAAAAATATACACCTTTCATATGGACTTTTTTTTTTAAGTCCAGAGATGTAGTTCATATTGTTCCACTATGTTGGTCTCTTTAGGATATCTTTGTGATTATCTCCACCATTACATTTTGGCTTCAGTGTTGGTCTTACTATTTGTAACTGTCGTGTTCATCAATAAATGGTAACTATTAAAGCATTATTTACTGAAGCCATAAACATTGTTGACATGATTCAGCACCATGGACAAGGACATTTGGAACAATACAACACTCCAGCTCTCGTATTGTGTAAATATAATTACAAAAAAATAAAATAAAAAAAATAAAAAGAGATTTAGATTTAAAAACAACCCTGATTAACACTAGAAGTCCCAGAGAGCAGCCATTTGGCTTTTCTACCTATAAAACCCGCAGGACAGCCGAATGGCTGGAAGGCTTTAGGCTAATATCCTTAATCAGCTGTGAACAGTTGCTTTTGTTATGTAAACAATGTGGGGCCATGCTGAGCCACTTCAAGGAAACTTGTGTTTCACTTTGCCATCTTAGGGAGAAATCAACACACATGTTTTTTTTCCCTTTGTTGCTGAGATCTATTGATAAAAATAGTACAAAATAAAATAAAGAAACCAACCATTTGTACACATATTTACAAATAATATTAAAAAGTGAGTGAGTACATTCCAACAATCACTCACAATCCTGGCACTGCCTGGCAATATATTATAAATACATTTTGTATATATTCATTATACAGCTATGGAAAAAATTAAGAGATCACTCCAAGTTCAGAAATCAATGTTAAGTGGTCTCTTATTTTTTTCCATAGCTGTATATTAATCTTATATTTGAAATACATCATAAGTCCATTTTTAAAAGTGTTTGAAAGATGGGTTCAAGTGTACTACAAGTGGTAACTAAATACATTTTTCTATACAGAGATAGTATGTTAAAAGCACATTTTAGTTCAAATTCATGGTGTCTCAAAATAGCACAATTAAGTACACTTAGATGTTCTTAAGATTATCTTAAGAAGTACTAAAGAAGAACTTTTAGCATATTAAGTACAAAATAAGTGCACGGAAATAGAGCACTGTACATTATGGAAGTGTAAAAGTGTACTAAAATAAAGTGTATTTTACTGCACTTTTTTTTCACCTGGGTAGACACTCCAACACTTTCCGTTTGCATTAAGATTATTTTTATTACCACACTGGCAGATATTGATCATTTTACTTAAGTAAAATGCACTTAATTTAGATCCCCCCCAGGAAACAAGACTAAATATCATATATAATTTTCTCATATAGAAAATCCATCTTGATTTAAGATTTTTTTTTTTAAATTTACTTGAAATCGGAAATCGGAAAAAATCGGAAAAAAATACTTAGTATGAAAAGCATTTTTGCAGTGTGAATGAGTGAGTTAACTTTTTAAACATCACTTGCACTCCCTCATTTCAGGGTTAACATGCTCAGAGTTTTCACTTAACCTCCTTTCTGAAACCGGCCCATGGTCAATCAAGTTCTCTGCTTTTAGCAGGTCTCCCTCCCCCACACATACAAACAAGCCACCAGCAACCATTCACACACACACCCCCAACCCCCCTGCAGATTGCTCAGGTAATGACCATATTTACACATGAATTGATGCTAATGATAGCCAAAAGACTAGCCAGTTAGCATCCACTTGGCTAAAGGAGGGTTACAAATCTCTGGGACTTCTAGTGTTAAGCTCTGCTCAGCTTACGCAGCCTAGTAACCGTCTGCGCAGGTCAAGTAACACCCCCTCACACAGAGCTGCTGTGGTTTTAAACATAGAATAAGAAACACATTTCAGTTATTTTGTTTTTCCCCAAGGTCACTTAAATTATTTATTTTTAATTATTATTATTATTATTATTATTATTATTATTATTTGTCTTTACAATTGTAAAACAGTAACAGGAAAGTCACAGGGAAAATGTCTGAACATAGCTGTGGAATTAAAATTAAATAATGAAAACTTTTTTTCAGTATTTGAAGTAATATTGATTTTTTTTTTTAATATCAATAAAAACCTGTTTCTTTGTTTCATTATAAGAAGAACCATTTCCTTTACTTGTGAGAGTAGCACCTTACACCCAAAATCTATAGATGGAACAGCCAATGAAATCTGACTTTGTCATACGAGAATATTTGAGAATAACCAATCACGAGCATCAGTTTCCAGTTACTCAGATTGTGCACCTTGCCATCTTTTATTCTTTGCTTGCAAATCAAAGCAACATGAGCACAGTTTTATTCCTCACCTTTGTTTGTAAGTATGATTGATGGATTAATTTAAATGACTGAATATAATCATCAGATTATGACAATTTTATTCATTTGAACTTTTATGATTCTTTATTCATTTATACAAAGCAACTAAGATTCTAAAATGAATTTCTTTACATAAAATGATTGCATAACACATCTTTACTGCTTTTTGTATTCAGGTTGCATTGGAGCACAAAACATTAAGCAGCCAAAACGTTTGCAAACCTCTAAACTGGGTGATAATGTCACTATTGAGTGCTACTTACCCAGTACAGATTTTAACAATATGGTGTGGTACAAGCAGGAGATGGGAAAAAAACTTCAAGCCATTTTAAAAAGTTACATTTACCTGACGAAGGTTGACTTTGTTGATGGATATACCGATGGTCGTTTTAACGTTACAATAGAAAGAGGAATTTATCATTTACACATTTCTTCGACTAAAAAGGAAGATATAGCAACATACTTTTGTGGTGTGATATCTTTGGGAGAACTGTATTTTGGACCTGGAACATTTTTGATGCTTCACAGTATGTTTTGCCTTTCATTATAATACCTGAAACAGATTTACATAATATCTAAAAGTGATAATCATTCAAAAAAATAAATAAATAAATAAATAAAAGTTATAAAAATACAATGCAATAAAATACTTTTGGTTTTGCTTTAAAGAAAAACACAACACAACAACAGTTCTTCAGGAGCCGATTTCAAATAAATTTCACATTGGAGAAAAAATTACCCTCACGTGTAGCATTCAAACGGTTGATGAGAAATGTGCTGGAGGACACCATGCATACTGGTTCAGAGAGGCTGCAGATGAATCTCGTCCTGCCATCATTTACGCTGATGGAGATATGAAGAAACAGCATGAAGATAGCTGTGAGAGTGATTCTACTACACAGACCTGCATTTACACACTCACAAAGACAAACCTCAGCCGTTCTGATGCTGGTACTTACTACTGTGCTGCATTCGCATGTGACAAGATAGTGTTTGGAAAAGGAACTTATCTGACATTCATACCTGGTAAAGTGTTAAAACCCTATTAAGTAACTTACAATTTGTTTATTATTAATTATAATATTTCAAATGTGTTTTTTTATCATTATATATTATAATGATTCATCATGCCAAAAAATATTTTTATGAATTTTGTAAAATTATAAATATTTTAACTCAAAACAATTCACTCATCAGCAAAATATAATTCAAACTGTAATAAAATTTTCTTGCAGACAGTGAGTCGACAGCAACTTCATTGTTTCTTATACTACTCTCATCAAACATCATTTCTATGTTAATAATGATCTTACTTGTGGCCGTGCGATGTAAGGACCAAGGCAGATCTTCAGGTATCATATTTAATTGTTTTCAAACTATTTTTAAATCAGATTGTTTTATTTGCAAAACTATAAAGCTAACATTCATACTTTTTAGCCTGTTTCAACAGATCTTGTGATTATGAGACATCTGAAGGTACTCAGGTAAATCTTCACCATTTTATTTATTTACAATCTCATTTTGATGCTATATTTCATAAGTTTCTTGAACAATTTGAATAATTGTACATTTTCAGATTTGATAGATTTGTTTCTTGTCCAGTTACTAACATTTTCAGTGTTAATTTTGGTGTTTAAATCATATAAAGTTCACTTTACTTAAAAAATATGTATCAGCGTATGTACAGATGCCAATAAATGTTTTACAAAAATCTTGCTTTCAGGTTGGAAATGCAGATGCATTGACTTATACATCTGTGAGTTTCAGCAGTAGATCACGGCCCTCTAGAGGTGCTACACAACACAACATTTCCCAGCATAATGATGTCTACTCAAAGATCAGGTCCTAAAAAAGGACTTCTGCAAGACCTTTCCTGTTCTTTGTACTTGAGTAATCCAAATGCGCAAATGCAAAAAGTATGATGATTTAACTATATAACATCAAATAAGATCCAGTAGTTCATTTATGAAATAGCTGTTGTCTGAAAATACAATCATTGAGTCTGCTTCCTCCCTTAATTAACCCCATTTTGAAAAAAACAAAAACAAAAAACAAAACTAATGTATCCTTATGTTGTTTGTTTCCTTACGCCTTTTACAAATAAAATCACTTTTGCTTGTGATTGTAAAATCATGCTTGTAATGGTATTTTATTTTATTTGAATTATATTATTTTGTTACAGAAGCACTGTTTAGCCTGGGTAGTGAAAGCCAACACCTTAGATAGCCTTACCATAACAATAACAACAGCACATATTCATAATGTTTTTATTCTGTACCACAAAAATATTATCTAAAAAAAACTAAAAATAAATTAACAATAACAACAATGTTGATGTAATATTAACCATGGTTGATAACTCCTTAAAGGATTACTCCACTTTCAAATAAAAGTTTCCTGATAATTTACTCACCCCCATGTCATCCAAGATGTTCATATCTTTCTTTTGTCAGTTGAAAAGAAATTAAGGTTTTTGATGAAAACATTCCTGGATTATTCTCCTTATAGTCGACTTCAATGGCCTCCAGACGGTTGAAGGTCAAAATTACAGTTTCAGTGCAGCTTTAAAGGGCTTTAAACGATACCAGACGAGTAATAAGGGTCTTATTAAAGTTCACATATTGACATATTCACAATTTTTTCTGAATTTTAAGCAGGCATAC
This sequence comes from Chanodichthys erythropterus, assembly GCF_024489055.1. Taxonomy (NCBI): domain Eukaryota; kingdom Metazoa; phylum Chordata; class Actinopteri; order Cypriniformes; family Xenocyprididae; genus Chanodichthys; species Chanodichthys erythropterus. The sequence goes on from NC_090231.1 coordinate 38,596,668, forward strand.
ATGATGTTGCCCTGGGCATGGACCTGTAAATGCCCCACTTGAATAAATGTTTCAATTACAGTAGGCTTATAAATAACAGTTATAATATTTGTGGTTTTAAAGCAATATATCATAAAGTAGTACACTATAAATAAACATGACATGACTTGACAGGACAGTGCGAATTACAGAACTTGTGCAAACATATCGTCTCGGTTACATAGGTAACCCTCGTTCCCTGAAGGAGGGAACGGAGACGTACGTCGGACAGACCGACGAATAGGAATCTCGCTAGAGAGGCCAATCTACTTCGAGTGTAACTAAAACGAGCCAATGCACATTGGCATGCAATCATATGCATCAGTTGCTCGCCTCGCAGCGCGGGTATATAATGAGCAGCAGGTGCGTTGCATCTTCAGGTTTTCGCTGAGGAGCCGAACCCAGCAGGTGGCAGCATCAGCAGGACAACGCCTTTGGCGACGGGACGTACGTCTCCGTTCCCTCCTTCAGGGAACGAGGGTTACCTATGTAACCAAGACGTTCCCATTCAGTCGGTCACGTTCGACGTACGTCGGACAGACCGACGAATAGGAATCCCTACCAAAGCGCCACAGGAGCTGCCCTCTTCCAGCGCTCTGTCGTGAGCCACCTGAACCACCTTGCCTAAGGACGGTGGGACCAGGCTCACACAGAGAAGGTCGATCACTGTTGTTCCCAAAACCCACTCAGTGCGACAATTGGATAATGCTGGGAAAGCGTAGCCTTACATGCGATAAGGAACGCTGCGGAAGCCATATCCTTCCCCGAAGGAGTTATATGGATAAGTACATATGGACTAACCTTGTAGGTTGTACAACATATGGAAGAACTGGGATGACTCCACTCGGTGAGAGATGGGTTCTCCCAGAGGGAAAGACACAGGCTTCGTTTAGGAGCAGCCGTGGAAAAAGCCATATGGGATCCCCGTAGGGTCACACATATGGAACCCAGCCTAAATCCGGTTCTCAAGGATACAACGGAGTATAGGCCTGGCGCCAGATGCTCCGCCACGTCGGCTGCCGAAGGGTAACCGGAGGACTCAACAGGGTCTGCCCGTATGGACTCTCTGGAGAATAGAACGTGCATGTAGCGCAGCAAGCCGACACTAAGCCGGGGCCTCTCCGTGCCTCTGACCTGAGGCGAGAACACGGGAGGAGACCGGCTCGACACAAAGGCTATAGTATCTAGCGAACGTGTTAGGTGTCGCCCAGCCCGCAGCTCTACAAATGTCTGTTAGCGAGGCGCCACGAGCCAGCGCCCAGGAGGATGCCACACCTCTCGTGGAGTGAGCATGCAACCTGAGCGGGCAGGGCACGCCCTGAGCTTGGTAAGAGGCCAATGCTCTTGATGGAGGCCAATGCCAACAGCAGCAAAGTCTTCATAGACAGAATCTTTAAGTCTGCTGACAGCAAAGGCTCAAAGGGAGCAATCTGGAGTGCTCTGAGCACCAGAGTAAGGTCCCAAGAAGGTATGGAGCGGGGACGAGGAGGATTTAACCGTCTCGCCCCCCTAAGGAACCTGATGACCAGGTCGTGCTGACCAACAGATTTGCCATCTATGTGGTCGTGGTAAGCAGATACGGCAGCAGTATGGACTTTGAGGGTGGAGGGGGATAGCCTACGCTCCAACCCTTGCTGCAAGAAGGAAAGCACGACTCCGATCGTGCATCTTCGGGGATCTTCTCGGCGAGAAGAGCACCACTCGATGAACAGGTTCCACTTCGAGGCGTAAGCACGTCTCGTAGACAGTGCACATGCCGAAGTGATGGTGTTAAGTACCTCAGGGGGTAAGTCACCTAGAACCTCCGCGTCCCGTCAAGGGACCAGACATGGAGTTTCCAGAGGTCTGGACGCGGGTGCCAAAGAGTGCCCCGTCTCTGAGAAAGAAGGTCTTTCCTCAGAGGGATGGGCCAGGGAGGGGCTGTCGCGAGGAGTGAGAGTTCTGGGAACCAGGTCCGGTTGGGCCAGTAAGGCGCAATTAACAAGACCTGCTCCTCATCCTCCCTGACTTAGCACAGGGTCTGTGCAAGTAGGCTCACTGGGGGAAACGCATATTTGCGCAGGCCCCGGGGCCAGCTGTGAGCCAGTGCATCTGTCCCAAGTGTCCCCTCGGTCAGAGAGTAAAACAACTGGCAGTGGGAGGTTTCTGGTGAGGCAAACAGGTCTACCTGAGCCTCTCCGAACTCTCTCCAGATCAGCTGAACCACCTGGGGGTGGAATCGCCATTCTCCTGGCAGCGCAGCTCGTGATAGCTCGTCGGCCACACGGTTGAGCACACCAGGGACATGAATGGCGACAAGCGACCTCAGAAGCTTCCGACTCCACAGGAGGAGATGGGGGGCGAGTTGCGACATGCGACGGGAGCGTAGACCACCTTGACAGTTGATGTACGCAACGTTCGCAGTGTCCGTACGGACCAGTACATGCTTGCCCCGTAGCAGGCCTTTGAGGCGGCTCAGAGCAAGGCGTACTGCCAGCAACTCGAGGCAGTTGATGTGCCAATGCAGATGGGGTCCCGTCCAAACCCCTGACACTGCATGCCCGTTGTACGTGGCACCCCAGCCGGTGGCAGAAGCATCTGTGAACACCACAGCATGCCGGGACACCTGTTCTAGGGGCACTCCTGCCCGAAGAAACAAGGGGTCCGACCACGGAATGAAGGTTCGGCGGCACTCCTGAGTGATTGGCACCCGGAACGTGCCGCGCTGCCACGCCCATCTCGGGACTCGGCCGTGAAGCCAGTGCTGAAGCGGTCTCATATGAAGCAGACCGAGCGGTGTTACAGCCGCAGCAGCCACCATATGCCCCAGGAGCCTCTGAAAGAACTTCAGTGGGACCGCTGTCCTGCCATTGAATGTATTCAGGCAGTTCAACACCGACCGAGCACGTTCCTCTGTGAGGCGTGCTATCTGCTCGACCGAATCCAACTCCATACCGAGAAAAGAGATCCTCTGCACCGGGGCGAGTTTGCTCTTTTCCCAGTTGACCTGGAGCCCCAACTGGCTGAGGTGTCTGAGCACCAAATCCCTGTGTTTGCACAACTGATCCCGGGACTGTGCTAGAATGAGCCAGTCGTCGAGATAGTTGAGAATGCGAACACCCTGTTCTCTCATAGGAACAAGGGCTCCCTCCACGACTTTCGAAAGACGCGGGGAGACAGGGCCAGCCCGAAGGGTAGGACTCTGTACTGATATGCTCGACCTTCGAACGCGAATCTCAGGAATGGCCTGTGTCGCGGAAGAATTGAAACATGGAAGTACGCGTCCTTCAGGTCAATCGCTGCAAACCAATCTCGGGGATGGATGCACTCGAAAATGCGTTTCTGCGTGAGCATTTTGAATGGTAGCTTGTGGAGGCTCCGATTCAAAACTTGCAGGTCCAAGATCGGTCGTAACCCGCCACTTTTCTTGGGTACAATGAAGTAGGGGCTGTAGAACCCCGACCTAAAATCGGCTGGAGGGACCGGCTCTATCGCGTCCTTCGCCAGTAGGACTGCGATCTCCGCACGCAGGACAGGGGCATCGGCATCTTTCACTGTAGTGAAGAGGACGTCCCTGAACTTGGGGGGGAAGCCGGGCGAACTGAATCGCAAAGCCGACCCTGATGGTCCGAAGGAGCCAGCGAGACGGACTGGGGAGCGCTAACCCGGCTCGCAGAGACCGTACAAGCAGGACCAAAGGGACCACCGGTGTACCCGCAGGTGGAACACAGGGACGCGGCTCGGGGGGGCTCTCTTTGTGAGGCGGCCCGAAGCGGCGTCACAGTGTGCTAGGCAACACTTACCTGGCTCCACGGATGGACAGAGGGAGCAGTTGAGGCTTTGGCTGCCCGCTGCTCGCTGCTGTCCGCTGGCGACAGAAGAGGGGGATGAGAGTGGTGAGGTTTTTCACCTCCCACTGCTCTCCAAACCCTCTTCAGACCAGGAAATGGAGGAACTGCTCTTTTAAATTTGAGTACCGCTGCCTCTTGGGTCAGTGGTGGAACAGAAACAAACCCAATAAAAGGATTTACCACCTGGCCCTCCTCCAGGGGTGGAAGAGCAGCCCCACCCATCTCTGGGTCGCCCGTCTCAGGGGTGATTCTCACCAACCAGTTAAACAGCTGCAGAGACGGGAGGCGTCATCTCCCCGCAATGGATACAGCAGAGCCTGCTGGGCCGGAGTTTCTTGCAGGGGACGACACCCTTGGCGACGAGCAGACTGAGGGGCGGCCCAAGAGAAACTCAATGGTTTGTCATGGGAAGCTCCCCGATCCGCTACTAACTGAGGAGAACCGCTGGGCTCAGTCCTCGACAGTGTCACCGAAAAGGCCACCTCGTAAGATGGGAGCATTGAGAAAGCATTTAGCTTGACAACCTCTCACACCTCACAAGGTAAGCCAGGGGGCACTTCTGGACCACTGAGGTGGACATCGTCTGGCTGAGGGCCTGCGCCGTGACTTTGATCAGGGTTAGTCAACAAGCGCAGCTCAACCCCAGCACAGAACTACCCTCATGCAAAAAGAGTGCCTTGGCCTCACATGCAGCGTGGGTGTGGTCTGTGTACAGCCACCCCATCCAAGAGGGTAGTGAGAGAGGAAAAACTTATGCAGATTCTGGCACCTTAGGCATTCCATATTTATGGCACCAATATACCCCCATACTGCCAAGTTTTCCATGCACATCTGGAAGACCTAGGAAAGCATGGCTGTAAACTCCGAATCTGAGTCAGCATAAGCACACACCATTACAGTGGGCAGCGTCACCCTCATTTCCAGAGCAAAACAGCACTCTCTTCGATGCTGCAATCGACGTCTGTCCCTCAGCTGGAGCTCTGAATGAAATGCTAGGTTCCCCTATGAAAAGGACCAGCAATTCAATCCAGAAACTGCACAGCTTGCAATGCGCTAGAGAGGGAGGGGCCCTAGGGGGTTGGTTCCCCGAAGGAACCCCTCAACCTCATGTCACCCAAGCCATATCAGCAAAGTAGACCTCTTCTGGTGCACCAGAGAGGGCGCTACAATGGAGATTATGCAAGGGAACCGCGCATCTAGAGCGCCGAGCGAGCGCTGGGTTGCCGTGACAACCCGCGCTGCAGCCCGGCAGCTCGACGGCACACGACACGCAGAGGAGCGAGAGGTTTGCTCTCGTTGATCTCCACGGTCTCCCAGAGTGTCGGGCAGACCCGCGGCTGTGCTTTTACACACAAGCGGCAGCTGGCCAACAACAGACTCCCAGACAAGCTTCCCGGAGAAAGAAGAGTCACGACCGGCGTGTCGACGTGATCATGTTCTCATATGAAAACATGAACACCCACGAACATCATTTCAGCACGCACCCAGACATGTGAAACGGTGATTGTGGCCGTCAGTGAGGACAGAAACGACCGCATCCAGAAACACAAGTAGGATGTCGTCTTTAAAAAGACGCGAATCTACTTGTGTAAGCTCTTTCAGGGACTTTACTCTTTTAGAAGTGCTGAAGCACGCAGGGGAACGGCCACCGCAACACAGACAGGGATTGTGTGCAGCCTGTCGTGTGCTTTCTCTCTCTTTGAAGGCGTTCACTCTTACTAGCCGTAAAAACGGCTTTTCAGCTCTCAAAAGCGCACCGTACCGGCTGTGAGAACAGCCTTCTGACGCTGTCAAACAGCTATTTGCTCAAAAACGGCAAACGAAACAAAAACAGAAAAAGAGAGGACTTCGACCCCGCTGCTGTGCTGTTCGCCCGCACTCGGAAAAAAAGAGAAGTTCAACCAAAAAGCTTGACTCGTCTTCTAGCAGACACTCGCTTGCAGAGAACAGGAACAAACACCGTTTGGCTCCGAAGCGAAAAGCTGAAGATGCAACGCACCTGCTGCTCATTATATACCCGCGCTGCGAGGCGAGCAGCTGATGCATATGATTGCATGCCAATGTGCATTGGCTCGTTTTAGTTACACTCTAGTAGATTGGCCTCTCTAGCGAGATTCTTATTCGTCGGGTCTGTCCGATGTACGTCGAACGTGACCGACTGAATGGGAACCACATCACTTTGATCATATGATTTCAAAGCGTCTCAGGTTACAGATGTAACCCATGTTCCCTGAGTAAGGTAACGAGACGCTACGTCAGTGATGTGATGGGAACCCTCTGCATTTTGTGTTCGTGAAGCACCTCTGTATCCAACCAATGAGGAAACGAGACGTCAGAGGCGGGTGACGTCACGGACCAGGAAACTATAAAGCATACCAAGAACAAAGAACGCTAGCTTGGAATATGTCTGAAGCAAAGCGCTCCCAGGTATGCAGGAGGTACGGCAACGCGACATAGCATCTCGTTCCCTTACTCAGGGAACAGGGATTACATCTGTAACCCGAGACATTCCCTTTCATGTGAACTATCGACGCTACATCAGTGACATGCTGGGAACGCTAGCCCTTGTAATACTATGGCTAAGTCCCAGGTCGGAGTTTTTGTACACACTGCAGGCCTCAGCCTCAGCGCACCACGGAGGAAGTGTATGACTAGGGGGTCGCGACCCACAGAGGAACCACCCACAGGAACATGTTAAGCTAAAATGGCTGCAATGTAAACCTTCAGTGTTGAAGGGGTTAAACCTTCTGAAAATTTCTCTTTAAGGAACTGGAGCACAAGGCTGATAAGTGACTGGACAGGGTCCATATAACGTTGACTACACCATGTAGAAAACAGTTTCCATTTATACATATATAACTTACTCGTGGAGGGAGCTCTGGATTGAAGAATGGTCTCCACAACCTCAGTTGGGAGACCAGAGTCTATGAGCCTTACCCCCTCAGAGGCTAGGCCCACAGTTTCCACATTTCTGGGCGGGGATGGAGAATCGTGCCACCTGCTTGTGACAGGATATGCTCTCAATGACAAATGCGAAACAGTTGGTTCATGCATTCATGACCTCAAGACTAGATTATTGTAACGCTCTACCGCGTGGTTGTTCTGCTCAGCTTTTAAACAGACTTCAGTTGGTCCAAAATGCGGCAGCTAGAGTTCTTGCTAGAACCAGAAAGTATGACCATATTAGCCCAGTTCTGTCAACGTTACATTGGCTCCCTATTAAACATCGTATAGATTTTAAAATCTTGCTACTTACTTATAAAGCTCTAAATGGTTTAGCTCCCCAGTACCTAAGTGAGCTCTTAATGCATTATAGTCCTCCACGTTTATTGCGATCTCAGAATTCAGGCCAGTTGATAATACCCAGAATATCAAAATCAACTGAAGGCGGTAGATCCTTTTCCTATTTAGCACCTAAACTCTGGAACAATCTTCCTAGCATTGTTCGGGAAACAGACACACTCTGTCAGTTTAAATCTAGACTAAAAACACATCTCTTTGCTCTTGCATACACATAACACATTATCAATACATTAACATTTTTCAAATCCGTTAAAGGATTGTTACGCTGCAATAATTTAGGTCGGCCGGAACCGAGAACATTTCCTATAACACTAGATATACCTGTACATAAGAATAAGAATGGCATCTACGCTAATATCTGTCTCTCTGCTTATCCTGAGGTTTGCCGGGTGCTGGATCCAGGCCGTATCCATCTCAGATGGAGAACCTGTGTCTGGACCTGATTACAACGTAGCCCAGGGGCCTACAGATCCAGTTCTGGCTGCATCTATAATTCAGATTTTTAATCCCCGTATCCGCTTACATATATTTATATATAATCTATTTTCAATTTCTATAATTAAAATGTATAATTTCAGATTTTGATCTCCATATCCATTTACATATATTATATATATCTTCCAAGGGTTTTTTTCCCTCCTAGGACTTTTTTCCCAGTGCTAGCACGCTGGGTTTTTCTCCTAGGGGGTTTTTTCCACCCCTGGGAGTCAGCCGACATTGGCTTAATGCAGCACCATCTTGTATATGTTACATATTACCACGCTTGTTTGTACAGCTTATTTTTAACCACTTCCCTTTTTTCTGTGCTTCTGATATGTAAAGCTGCTTTGAAACAATTACCAATTGTAAAAGCGCTATATAAATAAATCTGACTTGACTTGACTTGACTTGACTTGACTTGACAGGAGATCCTGCCTGATGGGAAGCTCCATGGGGGAGCCGTGGGGAACTGCTGTTTTCTCATGTTATTTATGTTGTTTGTTTATTTTTCTATTGTGAAGAAACCGCACAGCACGTATTTACATATTCACCTAAACGGCATGCACATCAGTGTGGAAGGCGTCAGGATGTTTGTCAACAGTAAAGTGCTGCAAAGGTATTTCAAATTTCTTTTTAAACTTCGCTGTTAGTATATCACAAATTTAATCTTTGCTAACTCAGTTTCTTCACAATCCACACACGTCAATTTCTTCTCCTTCATTCTCAACTTTGATGTTTAGTGTGCATTTAGGCTATGTATAAGGTTCACAACTTAATTAAAGCAATTTGAACTCCATAAACTTAGACTGCTTATTTCATATATTCACGAACCAGCATTTCAAAAAGAGCATTCTGTGATAAGTGAGCGGCCCTGAGCAGGTGGAACGGTTCCGAAAGGCGCTGTATCGGTGTGCAACATCAAAGTACCACGAGAGCAAAAAGTGTGTTTGACTTGAAGCAGCGCTGCTGAGACCGATCAGTGTACGAGATCAAAATCCCGCAAGAGCAAAAGGTGTGTTTGACTTGAAGCAGCGCTGCTGAGACCGATCAGTGTACGAGATCAAAGTCCCATGAGAGCAAAAGGTGTGTTTGACTTGAAGCGCTGCTCAGACCGGCTTTTACTGTGGCTTTTAATATACGCTACATATTTCCTTTGAATACATGGAATATTAATGAATTATGATTTAGGACATTTGTTTGTGTGGTATTTTACTCACAATTTTGAGAAGACTGCACCAGTAACATTCAAGGCTATGAACTTTATTTATTAGACGTGGGAGTTTGTAGCCTCACCGCAGTGTTAAAACAAAACTGCCTTTCACACACTAATGACAGCTCTTCAGATGAGAGGTGATAAGGTGGTCTATATAAGGCACAGCACAAAGCCTCAGAGCTCGGATCATGTGCTATAGTGAGAAGCTGTCTAGTTCACACGCAACATGTGTAAGTTAATTTCTTTTTGAATTTATATTATATTGTCAGTATTGCATGTATGTTTATTTAAACAGGCCCACCTATGTTTTTTTTTTTTCTCTGTAGGTGAAACGAATATAAAATGTAACTCAAGCTTTTATACTATGCAAGAACATAATAACTTCAATCTTAGTATTGGACATTCAAGAGAATTCTTATATTATCAATGTGAACGGATTAACGAAACCAAATGTGGATTAAGACTTATTTTGGAAGGTAAGAACTACTGAAGTAATTACTACTAAAATAGAAATGTTTTTAAAGTTGTTTGGTGTTAAACATATTAAGCAAAAGAAAAGAGCCTTGTGTACATGTACTGTACTAGATAGGATTATAATACATCCCAAAAATACACAATGCAACACACATTCAAAAGTACATTGAATGTAAGTTATATATTTTTAAAGTGATTTTTCAGAAAATTGCATATTATCAGAATTTGCTTTGGCAGTAATAATATTATTCAACACTGTTTTAAGTTTCATTGTTTTAGGTCATTATTTGTTTCTTGTACTTATGTTTTCACTATTTGCCAACCAAAATGTTTTCTCCATTAGAAAATCAAGATCAAAACTGGTCTTACCATGTGGTGTTTGTCTTCAATACTCTCATTTTGCTCTTGAGTGGAATAATCAACATACTTCTATGTCAAAGACTTAGAAGAACAAGTGAATTGCACGCAGGTACATTTCAACATTGCAATGAGAGTTAGATGTTGTCTTTTTGAAAGGGCTCAGTTGTGGTCAGTATTTTTTTTATTCACATTATTTTCCTTGTTTTACTTTTCCAGCACACCTATATAAGCAAATTTCAATATGTTTCAGGGGTTTCTGACCCATCTCCACCAGATACACCAGCCTCTGATGCCAGTTCTTCTCTTGTAAGTCAGAAGTTTTATGACTATAGCATTTACATTAACATTTTGGAAAAACACTTTATCTAAAACACTGCATTCAGTGTATACATATTATCAGCTGCAAGCATTCCCTGGGAATTGAACCCATGACCTTAGCGCTGCTAATGCCTGGAAATGTTTGAGCTACAGGAACACAGCACATGAAGTTGCAGTGCTAAAATGCTTTTCCCTTTCCCCCCTCACAGAATCAAGTTAGTCAAAACCTGAACTACACAACTCTGCAATTTTCTGAAGACAACACAAGTAGAGAGAACTCAGTGATTGAACGAAGAAAGACACAAAGGAATCCAATCTACTCCAGCCTTAAATGTCAAGTGTCAAACATCACTGAAGACAGCTGAGCCATTTCTTGCCTTTCTCATTTGGTTTTCAAGTGATAAATGCAGTAGTATAGTTGTTAAAAACTTTAAAGTCAGATAAAAAAAGAAAAAGAAAAAAATGGTTAAAAACTGATTTTATCATGAAGAAGTGAAAATAATACTAAGCCAGGATCGACAATTCTTTACCCCTGCAATATGTATTTTCATGCTTTCAATATATTTTGTAACATTATTATTAAAACGGCATTTGTACTTCACAGTTTCTGTTTTAGTACAGCTTAGGCATTGATCAATATTTAATATGTTCTTTTAAACAAAGCATAACCATTTCCTTATATACAGGAATTATTACAATATGTCAAAGCTGAAGGGTTCAGAACATAATAATAATGACGATGATGAAAAGATAACCGGTATTTCTGTTGCTGTTTTTTTCCATGTTTGCCTTCTTTTGTGTCTTGTAATGGGGTCAGAGGCAAAAAAGCATATATCTTTAATGAGCTGTAGAGACCCTTGTACTTGCCCACAAAAACCAAATACTAAGACAGACACACTATGTGGGTTCAGAGACAGGATGGAAAACAGAATGGCCTATTTAAAAAAAAAAAAAAAGAAGTTTGCTCAACGTTATTTGTTGTAGCATATCAATACAGAACAAAAACAGGCCACCACAATTTTAAAACTGAATGTAAAAAATTAAGACTGCATGTAATGCAAAGTATCATTATTCAGTTATTTTGTCACTTTTATTTCAGCTACGAATTTCTGGCCTTTATATAACCTCTTGTTCTTTCCTGTTTGAATGGTAATCATACTCCATTCACTTTATGTACGTTATCACAAAAATACAAATACAACTTGCCTGAATTACAAGATTATCCTCATGTATTACATAATCTTAAGTAAATGTTAACTTCTAATTTCCTTAATAAACAAATTTGACACATCTTAACAATTTAAAGTATGTTTTCTAAAACCTAAAATGTTATGGGTTATTGAATTTACATTCTTAGCATATGCCTAACCTAACCCTAGCCCCACTATACAGTATAAGGTTGATCTAAATTAGTTTAGCATGCATTATCACAACAGACACTTACATTTGAACATTTGAACAAAAAAGCACAGCTAATGTCATTTTCTAGTGCACACTGAGATGTGTGTATATACATTATCAACTGATAACATTAACCATGCCTTAATAGGAATCAGAGGTGTACCTTTGGGGGAAAATAGGGGGGCTCTTGGTTAACCAATGAAAGGCAACTCAGCCATCTGACAACATCTACCAATCAGCTCAAACAACATTTTCTTTTTGGTTGTCTGTGTCTCTTATTCTTCAAAATGAGCCAATGCAGAGAAAATATGCATGCTGTCAGTGTAATCATCCTTGCTTTTTGTGGTAGGTAAACATAAACTTCTTCTATTGTTAATGCATGGACTTTCATTTTATGACATTTTCTTTTATTTCAGGTTGCTTTACAGCCCATGTTATTAACCAGCCAAAACGGGTGCAACAAGCCCAAATTGGAGACAGTGTAACAATCGAATGCTATTTCCTCAAAAAAGATTTTAACCTCATTGTGTGGTACAAGCAGCTATTAGGAAAGAAGCCACAGCCTATAGCAAAGTCTTACTATATGAACAATGTTTATTTTCTAAAAGGATTTGATGATGGACGCCGGAAATGGAACTTATCATCTAAACATTTTCCGAATGACACAAGAGGATGTAGCGACTTATTATTGTGGAGCGATTAAGTTCACTGCGCTGTATTTCAGCCCTGGAACATTTCTGATGATAACAGGTAAGTACTATTTAGTTGTATTATTACACTGCATTAAACTCATTCAGTCTGTTGTCCAACAAAATGAACTGTTATATTTTGGATTGATTTTTAAGAAAAACATTCAAATATGAGAAGAATTCTACAGCAACCTGATTTAAAACCTGTTCATCTTGGTGATAACATCACTCTGCAGTGTACAGTTCAATTCATGGAGGACTGTGCACAACACAATGTCTACTGGCTCAAGCAAAGCTCAGGGGAATCAATGTCTAGAATTATAGTTTCTCTTTTTATAATGGCTGATGCACAGACATGTGTCTACAACTTCACAATGAAGATCCGCACACTCTCTGATACTGGTATTTACTACTGTGCCATGGATGTAGATGGAGAAATAATCACTGGACAAGGAACTAAAGTGACTATCACTGGCACAGGTAGTATTCAGTGCAGTGATTGTATTGAATGTTCAAGCATGTTATTCTAACACTTTAATAGCATCACCATTTGCATGTGCTTTTACAGATCAGAACATTATGAATCCAGGAACTTTCATTTTGGTGTCTTCAAACATAATTTCTGCGGTAATAATTATGATAGCCTTGGTCAAATGGCATTTTATAGGTATGTGCATTTTGACCTGTATTTATTATGTGTTTTATTAAGCTGCTTATATTATGCGGTCTGATCACAAACAGTTTTTTCACTTCTATCCTGAAGGCTGACTGAATTAAAACATCATCCCCTACCCAAGTAAGTCTAGTTGAGCCAATTCATTTTTTTAAGAACTTAAACAGTAATTTCCCTAGAACATCTATTGCCTGTTTGTTGCTTAACTATATTCACTATCGATATAAATAACTATGACAAATCGCAATTATCCTAAATAGCTGTTCTGGGTAAGCTACTGTATATATTGCTGATCTTTTTCAGTTAGTCATATCCATTTAATATTGTCTAATCATATTAAAAATGAGTTACAACAGTGATGGGCAACTTTGGTCGTGGAGGGCCAACTTCCTGTAGCTTTCTAGTAATCCTGAAAACACTGACTAGCTTGTTCAGGTGTGTTTGATTAGGGTTGGAGCTAAACTCTGCAGGACAGTGGCCCTCCAGGACCGATAAAGGCCTATAAAATAATGCTTAAATGCTGTAAGTCAGGTATGGGCTGCTTTGAGTTTGAGTTGCATCTTCTTAGCACTGTCTCATTATTTGCATTATAATTTTTATTATTTGCAAGTGATGATTATGCATATGTTCTCATGGTTATTTTGACTTCCTCTAATATATTTTGCTTGGATGTTCACTAAATAAGGAGAATGTTCCCTGTACGATACAAACTACCAGAGACTAACCAGTTCTGATTCTGAAAAACTCTTGATATTTGTGTTACTATATTGTTTCTGGGTTAATTTGTTTTTTATATGTGTTTGTGTCCTGAAGACTATCTATCCAATCCTCATTCTGATATGGAATAAATAAAAGATTTAAGAACATTTTTATATCTGTCAAATGTGTATGCTTTTCTCATTTTTTTGCATAATACAGAACGTCAACCTAATTCGCAGGAGATGAGAACATGCTTGAGAAAAATAAATGAAAGGGTAGTCTTGCTACCATGAACCAAAAAAACAGACATAGTTTGACATTGGAAAGTTTATTTCTAACAAGGAGACATTACAAAGATTGGTTACACTTTATTTTAATGGTTTCCTTTTTAGACATTCTGTTGACAGTAAGTAACATTGGACCTCAATGTCAAGTAACTCTTATTATTAGTTATTATTATTAGTAACTCTTATTATATAGTATTAGTTCAGTATCAGTAGACTGTTAGATAAGTAGAATAAGTTGACATGTACTTGCAAAGCTACTTATAGCCAGTAAAATGTCAGTGGGGAACCATCAAATTAACCCTTGTGTGGTCTTCGTTTGGGAAGTACACTCAGGGTCTTAGGGGTCTGCACAGACCCCAGGCAACAAAATGCAATTTTGTAATAAAATACTTGTTTTTTTTTTTTTTTGTTTTTGTTTTTTTTTAACAAATGTAATTTTATTCTGTTTATTAATGTTTTTACTCCATGTTTGTGCATTTTTTGGAGGATTTATCATATTTTTTAAATTTATATAAATAAATTTAAATATTTTTTTAAAATAGGTTTTTATGCAAAAACAGCTTTTTATGTAAAATTCACTTTATAAAAGACCAACATTTCTAAATTTCATGGGAATAACATGGATAATTTGACATGGTTTAGTGTAAGATTTTTGTCCATCTTTTGGAAAATGCAGTAAAAAAGTAAAAAGTAAAAAAAAAAAAAAACCTATAATTTTTCAATATTGAGACTCCACTTAGAAAATGGACAAAATTCATCCTCAAAATCAACATTTTTGAAAAACTTTTTTTTTTTTCAGTACAAAAAAATGCTAAACTTTGACAAAAAGTAATTTTTATTGTCTTTAATTGGCATAATTGTGATTTCATAATATTTAGATATAAATCCAACTGAAAAATACTTGTGAAAAGATGTCTTTCAGTCAGTCAAATAACACATAGCAAATAGTGGAGCTCTGCAGCCGTCTACTGTTAAAAGTGATTTTTTTTTTTTTTTTTTTTTTACTTTTAAAACTGCATTTTCCAAAAGATGGGCAAAAATCTTACACTAAACCATGTCAAATTATCCATGTTATCCCCATGAATGAAAGTTAGAAATGGGGGTCTTTTATAAAGTGAATTTTACATAATAAGCTGTTTTTGTATAAAAAAAATATATATATATATATTTATTTATATAAATTTAAAAGATATGACAAATCCTCCAAAAACTACACAAATATGAAGTAAAAACATTGATAAACAGAGTAAAATTACATTTGTTTTTTTAAAAAACAATTATTTTGTTAAAAAATTACATTTTGTTGCCCGGGGTCTGTGGAGACCCCGAAGACCCTGAGTGTGACCCTTTTTTTTACACTAACATAAAAAATATATTATAAAAAAAGATATCACTCCAATTTTTTTTTCTTTGTAGATCTAGAAAGTGTTAACAACTGTACAAAGTTTCATGTCATTTGGACAAAGAGAACAATTTTTTTATTTATTTGAGCAAACGTCGTTTGGTGTCTGTGCAGACCCCAAAGACCCTATAAGCCGACCGTGCACCCAAGCATTAAATTACATGACAAATACATGTTTCAAGTCTATTCATCCCATGAATTTGCAGTGATAAATGTTGTATATTACGGATGATCAGAAGCTGATTTCATCAAAAGACTTGGGGTCAGTTGTTTAATCTGGATCAGAATGATCTGGATTTGGAAACCCCATGTTTTGAGAAAAGTAAATGAAAGGGTAGTCTTGCTCCCATGAACCAAAAAAAACAGACATAGTTTGACATTGGACAGTTTATTTCTAACAAGGAGACATTACAAACATTGGTTACACTTTATTTTAATGGTTTCCTTTTTAGACATTCTGTTGACAATAAGTAACATTGGACCTCAATGTCAAGTAACTCTTATTATTAGTTATTATTATTAGTAACTCTTATTATATAGTATTAGTTCAGTATCAGTAGACTGTTAGATAAGTAGAATAAGTTGACATGTACTTGCAAAGCTACTTATAGCCAGTAAAATGTCAGTGGGGAACCATCAAATTAACCCTTGTGTGGTCTTCGTTTGGGAAGTACACTCAGGGTATTAGGGGTCTCCACAGACCCCAGGCAACAAAATGCAATTTTGTAATAAAATACTTGTTTTTTTTTTGTTTGTTTTTTTTTTTTTAACAAATGTAATTTTATTCTGTTTATTAATGTTTTTACTCCATGTTTGTGCAGTTTTTGGATTTATCATATTTTTTAAATTTATATAAATAAATTAAAAAATATTTTTATTTTTTGAATTGGCAGTGATAAATGTTGTATATTACGGATGATCAGAAGCTGATTTCATCAAAAGACTTGGGGTCAGTTGTTCAAAAAGTTTAATCTGGATCAGAATGAACCCCATGTTTTGCTATCCAAGATCATGTAATCCATCTGACTTATGTGCTAGTTTTTCAAAGCAAAATTGGATTGGATCACCCTGATCCAGATACACACTTTTCAGATCTGTTACCAAATCTGGATTATTAGTGCTCTATGGAGCCTCTAAAGGGTCATGGTGATAAAAAAAGAATATTAGATGTAGGAGGGAAAAAAATTTCAATGCTTTTGCGTTCTCTCAGAAAATGTAGTTTACAAACAGTGATAAAAAACAACACTTTGAATCAAATATATTATAAGATATATAGATATACATTTTTTACTTTACAGTAGGTTACTGGAAGGCTAAATATGTAGCCTAATGCCTTCTTCTAATTTATTACTTTAAAAGTTAAACTAATCATGAGCAAAAAATTGTGTATGTCTATTACATGATACAATTTTTTTATTTTTGGACCAGTTTTAAAGTTTTATTACATTTTTGTTCCTGAAAGCCACCCTTCTGATTGGATCAGTATAATCCAGATTTTTGGATCAAAGTTATCCCAATCTTAACAACTTAAACTGTTGATTTTATCCTGATCAAAATCAAGATGGAATTTTGTGATCTAATCTGATTTCAGAATATTTTTTTTTTTTCCTTTTGAACTACCCATTTTTCAAGGTTTGATCCAATTTGACAGCCGAAATCCAATCAGATTACTTTTGAGCAACTGGCTCCTAGCCTTCTCTCTGGTCGGGATCGTCTATCTCGGATGACAGATGAAGAGCAGCCCTCTTTTGACATTCTTTTTGATTTCATGCAGTACCAAACAGTAACTGTAGTAACAGTGATTAAAAGAAGGACTGTTCTAACAATGGAAAGAAGAACAAAAGTCATCATCTGTGTGGAATCTGCACCTGAAATAGAAAAAAAAAAATGTAGGTATAGTTTTAACACTGTAAAAGTGCTACTTTTCCCCAATGAATAATTGAAAAACATACCTATAATGTCCAGTTTAGTTCCATTCCCAAGCAGTATCTCCCCACATGCAGCAACAGCACAGTAGTAAGTCCCAGCATCAGACAGATTGAAGTCCTTCTTAGAGAAGCTGTAGACGCATCTACGTACCGTAAAACCAGATTCAGAGATCCGATCACACTGATCAGTACTCGTTCCATGTGCGCCAATGATTCTTGGATGAGATTCCTGTGGTTCATGTATGAGCCAGTACACACTGTGGTTTCCTACACAGGTCTGATTTAAAACGGTGCACATAAGATTCACTGAATCTCCAGAATGTGATGGAATGAAAGCGTGTTGTTTTACAACAGTGTAGCTTTTCAACCCTGTATGAAAATAGTTATATATTCATGAAGAATGCATATTAACCAATCAAGATATCTAAATGTTATTCTTTATTTCCTGATTTTGATTATTGAGCAAGTTTTATGTAAGATACCTATGTATACATTGCATTGAAGCATTGCACTTGTTGGCATTCAGTTAATAGCTTCAATAACTCAACTATTATAAATACTCCTTATATTAAAAACAATTGAATTATAGGTAATCAGAATTATAATTACCTTCAACTATCAACTCTGTGCCTTCGACGAATTCCATTACGTTGGAATAAGCGCTTCCACAGTAGTATGTTGCAGAATCTGAGATCTGTGTGTTTCTTATCACCAATTGATGCACACCCTTTTCATTCAGTACAGAAAAGCGTGAATTATTCTTGAAATTATGGTAAAACCGGGCATTTTGATCATACTTGTAAATGGTGGAGATGAGCCTGGGATTCTGTCCAGGTTCATGCTTGTACCATGAGAAGTGCATGGCTATTTGGTTTTGGTAAAAGCAAGGTAAATTAACTGTTTCTCCCGGTTTAGTAAACACAGGTGGGTTATTCAGATGTGTTGCAGTAAGGCCTAAAACAACATTAAAACAAGGAAAAATTGTTATATTAAAAAAGAAAATTGTTGTAATAGCTTCAATTATGTAAATACATTTTATTTAAAGACAGTTCAACTCACCGATGAGAAAGAGAAGCAAAACTCTGAAGGTTATCATATCTGGATGGATTTGTTCAAAACCACTAAGAAACATGCGAGCAATGACAAAATGAACATCACCAGAGAAGCAATGAACGATGTGAGCGGGAGTGTTGAGTGTGTCAAAAAGTGCCGTGCCAGATTTTTTTCCCACTGATCTTTTCCTTCAAAGATGATTTCATATTATATTTTTCACGTCTCAGACAAATAATTGCTCATGAGTAACATCAGTAGCCACATACAGTATGTAAAGACCATTTACAGATGCAAGTTTATAAATGAACTGTTTAGTGAAAATGATTTATAAAATTGTAAAGACATAAAGGCAGTGTGTGCTAGTTGTGGTTTTCTGCTGGTCATGTGGTAACTTGACCTTCTTAAGTTCTAAGTAAGTGTGATGATGAAAAGAAATAAACATGGCAAACACAAAAGTGTGCCATCATCAAAATTGCGATCTGACGGTGTGTAAATGTGTGAATGACAAGCATCTCTCAGCAGTATTATCAGGTGGGTCTGATATTAATTAATCTACATTAATTAAGGCTACTTTTAAGAGCCTACATTAAAACTTTAATGAAGAATTGACTTAAACGGCTCTGATAATGAACACACTGACATGCACTATTCCTATAGCCTTGTGGCTTCACAGGCACACTCACACATGCATCACAAGACCACAAGTGTGCCATCTGCCATAAACACCTGTGTAGTAGGGCCTATAGTTTCTTTGAGTGAACGGACTTTAACTCAAACAGACATTTGCCAAAATTCCTTATATCTTTTGGAATAGCCTAAAACATAATCACTTGAGTAATTCAAATTTCTATATGATTCCTCACCGGTGGGATGTCTGACAGCTTCATGGCATTAAATGTGACTATATGATAATGTGAAAGGTTCCTGCTTATGTCCTGCAAAAGTTTAAATTCCTTGTTTTATTTTAAACTACTGTTTACTACAAGAACCTTCATGTCTGTTCTGATGGCAAAAGGAGTTTTTTTCTGTTGTGTTCTTTTCTACGCATCTTGTAAAATATTTAAGAATTTTTATGTCTGAAGTAAAGTTCAGTATAGCATGTGTGATGATGGTTTCATCAGCATTGGTATTTTATCAGAGTTTTTAAATAAATATATTTAAAAAAAAAAAAAAAGAGTTGAACGTATTTCTGTGCCAAAAATACTCTTCCGATTCCTCACAAACTTCAGACATTTTTTCGAGCATGGCCCTTTCTTATGGCTTTAAGGAAGTCATCGGCAGCCTTGCACAGGAATTGCTTGAGACTGATTTGTCACTTTATTTTTAGACTACAAAATCAACAATGTCACCAAAGAAGTGTGTTTTTGGTTGTGAGGGAAACATAACCTTGCTTCCCAAAGAACCCAGTTTTGACTGGAGTTGAGAGATTTGTGCTCAATCATTAATTACATTGATGCCCTCTCAGTATTTTTCATTAAAATAACCATAGAAACCGCCTTAAATTAACTATCAAAAATAAGGATAAAGTTGTGTCTGATAGTTGCAATACATTTTTTATTGATTAAAATGAATTGAAAATATCTTGTTTTTTCCAAGGCTGCGCGCACCCTCAGTATCGGCACTAATGTTTTTATAAACAAGGCCCAGTTCAACACTGGATTTACAGATCGTTTGAAACTGAAAGATGGAGCGGTCACAGCGATAATGATCCTGGTCATGAGTTGGAACAGCAGGTGGTGAGTAAAACTGCTTCAAATGTCTGTTTTGTTGGCAATAAGTTACATTTTTCCTTTTTTATTCAAAAAAATTCACAAATTTGTTAACTATAGCATGAAAGATCTGATTTTCTGATTGACAAATATGTGGATGTGTTTTGCACCTTTTTAAGGATTGCATTAGTTGAGCTATACTCGCAATGATCGCCGCCATGTTAGTTTGCACCACAGAGAATCAGATCTGATGGTATCTGAAAATGAATAAAATGTGTCGTCTAATTATTATGGAATGAATTGTAATTGCCGCTTCCCTAGACTTCACTGTATATTTTACAAACTCTAAATGTATTGTTTTGTTAGTACTTATGTGTATTTAAATGTCTGAAACCTAAAATAAACATTATTTGGTTGAAAACACTGCATATTTGTGATATATGAAAAGTGCTGCGTGCGTCTCTGGTTTAGCGCCAACCAAAGCAAGCACATTTGACTTTGGCAGTTGATCACGTGATGCACTGAACGTTCTCATCACACCGGTGTGATCGTAAGTTCCAGGGACCAGCCAAGACTGATCACACCGGTGTGATTGTACGTGTCAAAGGGTTAAATACATTTGTTTAGCTGACCATTGATAGCTTGAAGACAATCGCTACACAAAAGCTGCGCGTGTTCATCACTCTTTAGCTTCGCTCACACGGCACGCCTCCAGGAGCTCGGCTGTTTTCAGAAAGACTCAGTACAGCGTATCTATCTTTTATAAATCTTCGGAGATATGAAGGTTGCTATACTACTCTATAGGTACTCAAGATTAACATGGGCAGAAACTGTGTGTGTTCCCTTTCAGTCGGTCACGTTCGACGTACGTCAGTAGTGACCGACGAATTGGGATATCGCTTAGAGAGCCCTATCATCTTCGTGTAAACTAAAACAAGCCAATGGAATTGGCGTGCGATATTTGCATAATGCGCACCGCCCCCGACAGGTGTATATAAATAGGAAGCAGATGCAATCGCACTCTGTCTTTCGCTTCGGAGCCATTCACTGGTGTCCTGTTTTAGAAGACTCCTTTCTTCGTTTGTTTTATGCTAAAACATTGCCTCAGAAGAGGATTTACAGCGAGCTTTCAGTGCTGGTGAAAGGGCACGTTCAGCGAGGTCGCGAGTCTCCGAGGAGCTGAGCTATAAGCTCGAAAACTGCTGTTTTCACAGCAACACAAAGAGTGTGTGCGTGTGTAGCGATTTGGGCCGGTTCCTCGGTGTGTCAGGGAGTGGTGTACCTGACACATCGCGTCGCTCCCTGGGTGCTTCAGCACGAGTGAGTTGACTTCCCCTTCTAAAAGAGCTTTACAGACGAACCCTGACAGTATGTCATTTCGTCTGTGCGTTAATGGGTGCGGTCGTTCCCTGGTCCCTGCTGATGGGCACAATCGTTGCATCTCGTGTTTGGGCATTCTGCACGCTGAAGCAGCTTTTGTGGATGGTTCATGTTCCCATTGCGGGAACATGACTATCGCGATGCTGAGGTCGAGACTCTCCTTCCTGAAGTCTCAGGAAGCGGGGGTCCCCTCTCCTATGCCACGTACGACCGTTTTTTTCCGGCCCCGGGAACCGGAATGACGGTACGGCGCTGTATAGGAAGGGTGACCGGAGGATTACGGTCAGGGCTTCCCCGCCGAGCGGAAATGCTCCTCGGGCCCCTGCCGCCTCATCAGCACCGCAACCCATCGTGCCACCGTTGGTTTCCGCTGGGCCCTCTACGGACTGTCCAGCCGTTACCTTTGGTGTGCCGGCGGCGGATCAGATGTCGATCGCTGCATCGGAAGGTGAGCCTGAGTCCTCGGGGGAGGATTCGGACGCGCTGCCGCCCGGGACGGTAGCGTTGCCCGAGTCGGATCCCGAGCTTACGGCTGTGCTCTCCCGGGCCGCCTTGTGCGTCGGGCTTGAGTGGAACCCTCCACCCTGTCCCGGCCCATCTCGGTTGGACGATTGGTACTTGGCGGGGGGTCGCGCTGGTCAAATCCAGCGTCCCCCCCCAATGCCTTTCTTCCCGGAAGTACACGATGAGGTGACCAGGTCTTGGCAAGCTCCGCTTGGGGCTCGTACAGGGCCTGGTCCCTCGTCCGCCTTCACCTCCCTGGACGGCGGGCTAGCCAGGGGGTACGCGGAGATCCCGCCAGTCGAGCGGTCTGTTGCGACGCAGTTGTGTCCAACGGCCGCTGGCTGGCGCGGTGAGCCGCGTCTCCCGTCCCAGGCCTGTGAATTCTCAGCCGGTCTGACTGAGAAAGCTTACAGTGCCTGTGGGCAGGCTGCCTCTGCCCTGCACGCGGTGGCCCTTTTGCAGGTCTATCAGGCAAAAGCGCTGTCGCAGATGCCCCAGGAAGGTCCTGACCAACAGCTGCTTGGGGAGCTGCGCGCTGCCACTGACCTTGCCCTCCGGGCAACGAAGGTGACAGCGCGTTCTGTTGGCCAGGCGATGTCTACTCTGGTAGCCCAGCAACGCCACCTCTGGCTGACCTTGGCAGACATGAGGGAGACCGACAAACATCGGTTCCTGGATTCCCCCGTGTCTCCGGTCGGCCTTTTCGGCGACGCGGTGGAGAGCTGTGCCCAACAGTCCTCCGCTGCACAGAAGCAGGCTGAGGCTATCAGACATGTCATGCCACGGCGGTCCGCTGCTGCCTCCACCCAGCCGCCCGTGGCTCAGCCTCAGCCCGCTCGTCGCCGAGGGCGCCCGCCTGCGTCTTCCTCCGCCCCTGCTAAGTTGGCAAAGCAGCAGCCTACACCAGCCAAACAGCAGGGTGCCGGGCGTGGACGTGGTGCCCAGCCCTGGAGCGGAAGGTTCCTGCCCTTTGGGAGAGTATTCCATCTGCTCTCCCAACCCCGGAGGAGGGCCGGGGGGGATTTTGTGGCGGCTGTCCATCTACCGCCGCTGGCTCTCCGGAGTCCAGCGGTACCCACTTTGCCACAAAAAGAGCAGTTTCCTCAAACTCCAGGTCACAACAAGGGGTGTCTGCCAGTGTGCCAGGCTCCGCCTCGCTGCTGTCAGCTCCCTCCCCATTCGCCAGCAGGTGGCAGTGTGATGGTGCAGACCGCGTCCCGTGCGCCGTCTCCCATGCACACTGCTGCCTCGCAGAGTCCGACCCCACTCCGGGCCGCCCTCAAGCCGTCCGAGTCGGGTCCCTCTCTGCCTTGCTGCCCCACCCCCGGTGTGTCTGTGGTGCCTTTGGTCCCGCTGGCTCAGTGTCTGGAAGCGTGGATAGCGCTCCCCAGCCTGTCCAGTTGGCTCATTCGTACTATCAGACTCGGCTATGCGATTCAGTTCGCCCGGCGTCCCCCGGTCTTCAGGGCTGTCCACTTCACTCAGGTGTCGTTGGACAGTGCTCCTGTTCTCCGGGTGGAGATTGCTGTCCTCCTGGCGAAGGGTACAATCAAGCCGGTCCCTCCAGCCGATATGAAGGCGGGGTTTTACAGCCCCTACTTCATTGTACCGTAAAAGGGCGGTGGGCTACGGCCAATCCTGGACCGTCCCCAGGATTGGTTTGCAGCAATAGACCTGAAGGACGCATACTTTCATGTCTCGATTCTGCCTCGACACAGACCCTTCCTAGGTCGGTCTGCGTTCGAGGGTCGGGCATGTCAGTACAAAGTCCTACCCGACATGGTTGTAGCTCCCAACCGGTTGGGTCCTCAGGTCAACTGGGACAAGAGCAAACTCGCCCCCGGGTAGAGGATCTCTTGTTTCGGTCTCGAGCTAGACTCGGTCGCACGGACTGCGCGTCTCACCGAGGTGCGCGTCCAGTCGTTGTTGAACTGCCTGAGCTCGCTCAAGTGCAGGACAGCGGCTCCACTGAAAGATTTTCAGAGGCTCCTGGGGCATATGGCATCTGCAGCCGCGGTAACGCCGCTCGGATTGCTTCATATGAGACCGCTTCAACACTGGCTCCGCGGCCGGGTCCCGAGATGGGCGTGGCAGTGCGGCACGCTCCGTGTCCCCGTGACACCGAGCTGCCGTCGCACCCTTGTCCGGTGGTTGGACCCTTCGTTCCTGTGGGCCGGAGTACCCCTCGAACGAGTGTCCAGGCACGCTGTGGTCTCCACAGATGTCTCTGCCACGGGATGGGGGGCCACGTACAACGGGCATGCAGTGACAGGTCTTTGGACGGGGCCTCAACTGCATTGGCATACCAATTGCCTCGAGTTGCTAGCGGTTCGTCTTGCGCTGGCCCGCTTCAAGGAGCTGTTGTCAGGCAAGCACGTTCTAGTCCGCTCACTAAGCACTGCGGCCGTTGCGTACACCTACCGTCAAGGTGGTCTACGCTTCCGTCGCATGTTGCAACTCGCCCGCCATCTCTTGTTGTGGAGTCAGAAGGATCTGAGGTCCCTTCGGGCCACTCGTGTCTCAGGTGTGCTCTACCGTGCAGCCGACGAGCTGTCACGGCAGCATCTACTTG
Source organism: Chanodichthys erythropterus (assembly GCF_024489055.1). Classification (NCBI taxonomy): domain Eukaryota; kingdom Metazoa; phylum Chordata; class Actinopteri; order Cypriniformes; family Xenocyprididae; genus Chanodichthys; species Chanodichthys erythropterus. The sequence goes on from NC_090231.1 coordinate 38,620,961, forward strand.
CGGGCGAGTGGCGGCTCCACCCCCAGGCGGTCCAGCTGATTTGGCAGCGGTTCGGCGAGGCCCAGGTAGTCCTGCTTGCCTCCCCGGAAACTGCCCTCCGCCAGTGGTTTTATTCCCTGACCGGCGGCACGCTCGGCACGGATGCCCTGGCACACAGCTGGCCCCCGGGTCTGCGCAAACATGCGCTTCCCCCAGTGAGCCTTCTCGCACTATTCATGTGCTAGGTCAGGGAGGACGGGAAGCAGGTTCTGTTAGTGGCTCCGTACTGGCCCACTCGGACCTGATTCTCAGACCTCATTTTCCTCGTGACAGCACCTCCCTGGCCGATTCCTCTGAGGAAGGACACCCTGACTCAGAGACGGGGCACCCTGTGGCACCCGCCTCCCGATCTGTGGAACCTCCACGTGTGGTCCCTGGACGGGATGCGGAGGTTCTGAGTGATCTCCCGCAAGCGGTCGTAGACACCATCACTTCCGCTAGAGCTCCTTCTACTAGGAATCTCTACGCGCTGAAGTGGAACCTGTTCGTCGAATGGTGCGCCTCTCGCCGAGAGGACCCCCGATCATGTTCGGTCGGATCCGTGCTTTCCTTCTGCAAGATGGGTTGGAGCGAAGGCTGTCTCCCTCCACCCTCAAGGTGTATGTTGCCGCCATTGCCGCACATCACCATGCAGTTGAGGGTAAGTCCCTGGGGAAACACGATCTGATCGTCAGATTCCTGAGGGGGGCCAGGAGACTGAATCCTCCTCGCCCTTCCTCCGTACCCTCTTGGGATTTGACCCTGGTTCTCACAGCCCCCCGGGGTCATCCCTTCGAACCTTTGCAATCAGTCGACCTGAAACTAATGTCTCTTAAGACGGTTCTTCTGGTTGCATTGGCTTCCCTGAAGAGGGTAGGGGATCTGCATGCATTTTCGGTCGACGAAACGTGCCTAGAATTCGGGCCCGGTGCTTCTCACGTCATCCTGAGACCCCGGCCTGGATACGTGCCCAAGGTTCCTACCACTCCCTTCAGAGATCAGGTAGTGAACCTGCAAGCGCTGCCCTCGGAGGAGGCAGACCCAGCCCTAGCTTTGCTCTGTCCCGTCCGCGCTCTGCGCGTTTACGTGGACAGAACGCGAAGCTTCAGGACCTCAGATCAGCTCTTCATCTGTTACGGAGGCCAGCAGAAGGGAAAGGCTGTCTCCAAGCAGAGGATGGCCCACTGGATAGTGGATGCCATCGCCTTGGCGTACGAATCTCAGGGCGTGCCTTGCCCGCTCGGGTTGAGAGCCCACTCCATCAGAGGGGTGGCCTCTTCCTGGGCGCTGCCTCATGGCGCCTCGCTGACAGATATCTGTAGAGCTGCGGGCTGGGCGACACCAAACACGTTCGCTAGGTTTTATAGCCTACGTGTAGAGCCGGTATCCTCACGTGTACTCGCATCCTCTAGTCGGTAGACGTGTTGTACCCACTCTAAGTGTCGGCTTGCAATGCCATTCCCGCCACTGGCCGGATACGTGCATACTTTCACTCCAGTCGTGTTCCCCGCTTGGCAAACCCTGTCGAGTTCCTCCGCCTCCCCCTTCGCCTCGGACATTGCGGAGTGTCTGATGCCAGGCCTACATCCGTCGCTGACGCTGTCTGTTGGCTGGGGCCCATATGTCGTGACCCCTCTACGTGAGCGGTCCCATATGTGTATTTTCCACGGTTTAAAACTCCCTACGGGCCGAGTCCGTGTCTTTCCCTTAGCAGAGCCAGCTCTGCTGTCACCTGTCAGATGAGTCTCCCCCTAACCAGGTGGAGCCATCCCAGGGACTCCATATGCGTACTGCCCCCCCGGGCCAGTCCATGTGTGTATTTCCCACGTAAACTCCTCCCCCATTGGGTAGGTAGTGGTTTCCGCAGCGTCCCTTCGGGTTCGCTTTCCCCAGTGTGTCTAGTTTACTTAGTGGGTAGTGGTTAGACAGCAGTAGACTCTCTCGGTGTAAGCTCGCCCCCTTCACCGCCAGCCGGTGCTATGGGCGGCTGAGCTTGTGCTGGGCACTGGAAGGGGTTTCGTAACTGTGGCGCTTTAGTTGGGATCCCAATTCGTCGGTCACTACTGACGTACGTCGAACGTGACCGACTGAAAGGGAACGTCTCGGTTACGTATGTAACCCTCGTTCCCTGAAGGAGGGAACGGAGACGTACGTCCCGTCGCCACAGTTTCTGTACCCTCGCTGTAGTGCGGACACCAGTTGTCTCCTCAGCGAAAAACAGAGTGCGATTGCATCTGCTTCCTATTTATATACACCTGTCGGGGGCGGTGCGCATTATGCAAATATCGCACGCCAATTCCATTGGCTTGTTTTAGTTTACACGAAGATGATAGGGCTCTCTAAGCGATATCCCAATTCGTCGGTCACTACTGACGTACGTCTCCGTTCCCTCCTTCAGGGAACGAGGGTTACATACGTAACCGAGACGTTATTTACCCTTTAAGAAAATTAAGAATACTATTTTAGAGATAATACACAATTATAACCATGGTTTTCTTAACTTTTTGAACTTAAAGTCGGCATGAAACAGAAGTTGCAATAGCTTTTCTTCCCTATTTTTACTCATATCTGACTGAAATGACTTCTCAAATAAGAAAAGATATAGGGCGGGACTTGATTTTGTCCATTGGGAATTGATTAGATGGTTGTGTTGTACTATTGGTCGATCTCATGTGAGTGACAGGTTGTCCCACCCTTGAACTGAAAAACACACCATCAGAGAAGAGATGTTGCTGAAAGGGAAGTTATTTTAATCAAAGTTTGAGGGCACAGTATTATTATTATTTATTTATTTTTTAAATAATGATGTGCATGGATAATTTAAATAAAGTAATTTGCAGTAAAAAAAAAATCAACAAGAATTGTCATTTTTGATTTCATGTTGACTTCATCTCAGTCATACATAATTATAATAATTCTATTAGCTGAATTTAGTCTATGAACTATCAACAGGGTTTCTTATATCTTACATGTTAGTCCTTTAATGGCACAAAGCATTCTGCAGGTTTTATAGGAAGAATTTTGTATCGGCATTTTTGATTTCAAGACTCTGTCATCAATCTCAACTTATCAGCCAAGTGAGAAATATAGACCCACCCACCATTCAGCAAAAAACAACATTTTGTGACAAAATGAGGGTGCTGGCTAAGATTTTGAAAACCACTAGGGGGCTACAGTGAGGGATGGCAATCTACTCAGACTTGCTAATTAGGGCCTGGTTTCACAGACAGGGCTTAGATTAAGCCAGGATTAGGCCTTTGTTCAATTAGGACATTTAAGTAGATTTTATAAACACGCCTTAGAAAAAAAATACTGTGTGCATCTTGAGACAAAATGGCCCTTATATATTTTAAGATATTGTCAGTGCAAGTTGCTTTCAGTTAAAGGGGACATCAGATGCCCATTCTCCACAAGAACGATTCCTTAGGGTCTTCATCTGTAACATTCTTTGGTTAAAATTCCTCAATGGTGGTGTAAAACAACCCCCTTTTTACCTTGTCGAAAACAGCTCTGTTCACAACAATCCGTTTTGGTGCATGTCTCTTTAAATGATAATGAGCTACTGCTCACCCCATCCCTCTCTTCCGTGGTAGCTTTAGCAACATTAGCCATAAAGTGCCAACAAACTCTTTGAGAAAGGCAATTTGGAAGGACTCACAACATATGACATGTGATAATTTGTCTGGATGGAAGTTTGAGCATGAAGCATTGGTATTGACCCATCTTTCAGACTCAAACTTTTTGCAAATCCAGCTGTATTAAAGCTGTTTTTTTTTTTTTTGTTTGTTTTTTTTTTTCATTGTTTACACTCCTTTCCCTGGTTTGCCTAACTAAAGGTGCGTTCACGCGGCCTCGTAATTCCTGTAGTTACAAGATTCTAGCTTGTAAAAAGCGTTCACGTCCTTGTAGAGCTTGTAATTATAGCTTGTAAGCTGGGAGTTTTCTGAAAGCTCCCAGATGTACCATGTGGCCGCTGTACCACCTGACCACTGTAGATTGATTTATTAGGCGTTGATAGTGGTGCCATGGAAACGCATAATTCCCAGTCCAAGGACCAAAAGGACATGAACAGCTCCGAATAATAACGTCACGTGTTGTCATTTCAAGATTCCGGTAAATACGAGGTGACGTGAATGCAGCTTTACATGCCCCGATTTTATTTGCCCAGTCCTAATTTCTCTTCAATTAGCAGTTTATTGGTTGAACACGCCCTCTGTTAATTAACCAGTCCCTGCTGCTGTGTGCTAATTGGTCCTGATTTATAAATGCCTGCATTGATGCCCAATAGACTTGATGACTTTGGAGCTGTCTGATGCTTGTAATGTGTGTTCAAGAGAAATGTAAGTTTATTTTTCTTCTGTTTATATTCTGTATTTTTTGCTTGTGTAATTTGTATTTTTATTGAAGTTTATATTTCTTTTCTTGTCTAGAAACCACACGCTCATTTGCCCTGTCCTACCTGTTTCAATGGATGAATAAAGGATGAATGGATGAAAAATGGAACTGTACTCCTGGACCCTGTTCTAATAGTCACCCCTGCTGGGATCAAGCCAGACATTCCTCCTTAAGCCTATCCTCCCTTACAGTAGCATTGAAAAGACCCTCGTTTGTGAAGTAGAAACACCTAAGTCTTTAGCGATTTTTCTTCAGGACATTTCCTCCTTTAAAAAAAATAAATAAAAAAAATTAACCACAATGTCTTCAGTGACTCAGATGGTGGGTGTCTATGGACATTTATGTGAAATGGTACATCCCAAAGCAACACTTGTTATGCCTCTTTGGCGCAGACATTGTACAACTCCAGGCACTACAGTGAGGATACAGACATGGCAGACACTGTGCTTCTCACTCAGGGCTGTGTCTATCCTAATGGGACAGATTGTCACTGGCTGTGGGTGGGGCCTCTACCTACAATGATGTCATTATAGGGTGAAATCTGAATCTGCTTGTTTGAAGAGAATGTTATGAGTTTGGATTTTTATAATTATGGGGTGCTTGTTCACATACTACTAAGACATTTATATGCAATTACCATGTAAAGGTGAATTTTGCATCCAATGTCCACTTTAAGACAGCTCAAACATGCATTTTAGTCTGGGACTAGGGTTAAGCCTTGTCTGTGAAACTGGTCATAGAGTTATTTTTAAACCACATTTGTATTACAATGGCTTAAAGTAAGTGCAACTAAAAATGCAGTGACAAGTAATTTGTAATGCATATTGAAAAGAGTACTTTCATTTGACTTGCAACTGTTCTCTGTAGGCCCACATGCTGCTAGGCACATCATTGGATGTAACATCACATGCAGTTCAGCAGGCTTGCAACCTGGTCTATAAGGTGCACAGTAGGTTTCTTTGGGCAAATGAGTAACCACATAGTTACATTTACTCTCATTTATAGATTGGACAGAAAAAAAGAAAATATCATTAATAGGCCTATATATTTATTTCACCACTTGCTGATCTAATTCATTCAGGAAATGCCAAACCAAACATTGTCAGAGCACTAAATAAACAAGGACTAAACCGAGTAGTGTAATGGTGCCTTCATGTGTACATATTTTGTATTTGATTATGCACAAGAGATTTCTTGTGTCACAGCTCTGTGTCTGACCCCAACTGGCATTTTCACTGGCAGGTCTACCATATTTTTCTGTGTGAAAAGCCACTCCCTCCTTATATATAAAATGCATTGATATCGCCCACTTAATTTCCTTTTCAGCTCTGGTTTGACTCAGTGCAGAAATGTTACGTATTTCAGCTGCATCATTATTGCTTTTAGGCATGGGTAAGAATTATCTACTAATTACAATTCTATGATGGGAGACATGTAATGAAATTTGTTTTTGGGGAGAAGGAATTTAATGTAAAAGTGTTGGTTTGTGGTGTGCTATGGTTTTATTCATTTATTAATTTATTTTCATTTAATGTTTTTATTTATTTATTTATTTTATTTTTTTTCAGGTTTTCTCCAAGTAACATTTTCTACAGCAAGCACACAGGCTCATCCAGGACAAAGTGTCACTATGTGGTGTGAACATGATATCCATGTTTCTGGAGATCTGTACTGGTTCAAACAAACTGACGGTGATGTACCAATTACTATTGTGCGCATGTTATACACTGAAAGCCTTCAGAAGGTAGAGCCAAAATATTTCAATGGTTTTACAAAACAGCACCTGGTCATGGATTTGTTCAGCAAAAGCACGACCCTAACAATTAAGTATGCAAATATTTCTGATTCTGGCTTCTATTTTTGTGGAGCTACGGGATATCGCATGAAATTTGGCAATGGAACTAGGCTTGAAGTGAAAGGTAATATTTTTGAAGCTCTCTCACTATACTGTAATTTTCATAGAATGCTTAATGCTCTTTTTTTTAACTTTGCCATAAATGGAACACTTTGAAAAACACCACAGACAGTAAATGCCACAATGACTCTTCAACTATTTTTAACCATTCAGAAAAGAATGTCATATCAGAGAAAAATGACACAAGAATCTCAAAAAAGGGTATGATTTTACCTTCTATGCTTTATTGAATCTGCAGGTGTTAAATATGCCACAAAGCGCTCATTATTTGTACAGTTTATATGAGACCGTAAATAATAAACAACATTTACATAACCTAAATTGATTCATTGAAATATCCACTGTTTTTTTTTGTTGTTTTTTTCTTACAGATGATGATAAATCGCCTGTGTCTAGTACTAAAGAGTGTTCTAGAGACATCTTTTTCACACTGACGCTCCTATTTGGTTGCATCATTGTTTTTGCATGTATTATTCCTCTAATTATGGCTATTATCAAGGAACACAAAAGGCAGAAGATTAAAAAAGGTAACAGATCAATCACAAATGTAATCATACATTTAAATCTTAATCACAAATGTGGAAAGAATATTTAAAAAAAAAATATTCTCTCAATATCTTAACAGTATTTTTTTTTTTTTTTTTTTTTTTTTTCTCCATAGTGGTAGTCGCTGAATGTCAAACACAACAGCATGATGACAAGGTAAACACACAGACTTTGATTATTCTGAGGGATAAAAAAAAATCAATTTCTCAAAGTAGAAATGAGAACAAGCAAATCTCTTTGTTCTGATTTTTTTTTATTTTTTTTTTTATCACTTTTTTTGTACTCTTAGTGAGACACTGAAGTTCTCCCAGATCACACTGGTTTCTTTGACATTTTTGTAAAGATGATGAAATTAATAAATTGATTTTTAAATTAATCACTGCTATGATTCTCTCTGTTGGGTAGACATGCTTTTGACTTTGACAATACATTGAATACATTTAGTAAAGTGTTTGTTTGTTTGTTTGTTTGTTTGTTTGTTTTTTGTTTTTGTAGCATTTGTAGTGCATTAAAAGCATTAGAGAAAAAAATAGGATTCTGATTGAACATTATTATTTATCATTCTGTTGGCTGTTACGGTTGTAGAAATTATTTTGGGCAAAGAAAGAGGAAAACAGAGGCTTGAGAATAAAATCTACGATGTAATATGATGACTTGGATTAGAATCTTGAAAGACATTTCTGCTTCTTTGCAGGAAAATGATTCAGTAGAATATGCTGCAGTGCATTTCAAAAACAAGAGACCCAAAACCGCAGGAAGACATGCCGAGTACTCAACTGCTATGTACACTGACACTACTTGAAACATAACACAACCTCAAACACCTATTAACACCTGAATAATATCACAGACTTATTTTTTTAGAAATGTAATTCTATTGGAGGTCAAATTGCTAGGCAAAAAGCCAAGGTTCCTTCTGAGTATCACATGTCTCATGCCTCAGTGAATTAAAATCAGGATAAAATCAAGTTTAGCATTTTGTGAGCCAGGTAAAATGTATCATGTCTCTAATATAATTTAGAAATGATCAATTAAACACGTTTAAAGATATATAAGTGTCAAAGATGCTTTTTAGTTATTTGTAAAGTTGCTTTGGGAAAATGTATTCTCAAAAGTGCTATGGGGAAACTACATGGGAAGCTAAAGCAGGAAACAAAACATCAAATTAATCTAAATACATCTGATCAGTAATGATACTACTTGTTTTGAACTGGCAATATGAGCTGTGGAGTTGCTTGTTGATTGACAGGTTTGTCATAGTTTGGATATTTGCATAATCCACACCCCCTCATATAAATAAAGCACATTGATTTCCTCATCTTAATTTCCTCATCGGTTGTAGTTTGATTCAGTACAGTGATGGTTCATTTAATAATTGCAGCGCTGTTGATCTGTGGCATGGGTAAGCATTACTGCATTATAATTGCTTTAATCATGCGAGACAGGAATTATTAATTCAATATTATTTAGCAAACATTAGGTGTGAACTTTAAAAGGTGTGTTTTTGGGACAGTATTTTCTTGTATGTAATATGCATTTCTTATATGTTAAATTAAAATATAAAAATATTTGTTATTGCTCTCTGGGTTTTTTTTTTTTTAGGTTTGCTTACAGTTGTCAAATCATCTCAGACAGCTAATATATCAGCTCGACCAGGAGATAATGTTACTATTTGGTGTCAACACACAGCAGAAACCGGAAAGTACATACATTGGTTCAAGCAAACAAACAGTGCTGTACCTCTTAGCATTGTATATGTGATGATAACCTACCAGCTTAAGGAACTACAGATAAAATATTTAAATGGTTTTCAATCAGACCGTCTGATGATGTCTCTAAACACAGAAAACACCTCCCTAAGGATTTTAAATGTGGATATTTTTGATTCTGGTCTGTACTACTGTGGGTGGAACTCTTGGGGGATCCCGTTTGGTGATGGAACACACCTAGACATTAAAGGTAATCTTTCTTTATCAATACCACTATTATAGAGGAATTTCTTGCTGAATTTCTAGGAGAAAAATATAAAAAATACTTTTTTTTTTCTTTTTTTTTTTTTTAATCCTTATTATTTCCAGATCACTTAATTTATTGTGCAGAGAATGAATGTGTTACATCACAGCAAAATGAAACAGAAATTTCAAATAAAGGTGAATTTTAAGTACTCATAACATTCATATACAATAATGCTTTTATCTAAATGGTATTTTTGTAGAGTAAAATGTGATTTACTTTTAACAGATCATAAGGAGAGCCCGATTTCTACACGAGACTGTTCTGAAAATATCTTTTATAAACTGACTTTTATTTTTGGTGTTATTATTGTTATTCTCATCATCATTCTGGTCTTGATAGTCATCATTAAGATACAGAGCAGAAAAACACAGGGGAAAGGTAACAGTACATCTATTCAGTTCAAGAGATTTACTTTGCTGTATGGATTTTTGGCAAACAACTGTGTAGTGAAATAATTTTACAAGGTTCTGTGATACAATTTAATGAGTAATAAGTTAATAAAAAACAGCAAGTATCTTTAGCATAAATTATAACGGAAAACAACTCTAAATTAAAAGGAAAAACAGCAATCTATTTTTTTTCTGTTGTTGCAGACGCTGATCGCCATGTAACACAACATCATGAGGTAAACTTAAAAATTGTATTGGCAAAAATTCTTGAACAGAATACAGAAATTAAAGAGGTCGGCTGGTGTACAAAAAAAATTTAATATGTAAATCTCTGCTATTTTAAGAAGTTATAAGGACAATAATTATATACTATAAAATAACTTTACTAATATCAGTTAGGCAATATTCCTTTTATGTCTAACATTCTTCAGGTGAAATATGGTATGTTTCTTGAGATTCTTTAGCATACAGCCTGTGCGCCTACTTCTGATTTCTGTTATAACCGTAAAACAGAAAAGAGAAGTAGGCCCGCAGGTGATATTCTGCTCAAGAGTTGGATTGTCACGGAAAGAATTCAACCATGCAGTCTGCATCTTTTTTTAGATAATCCAACTCTTGAGTATCGCTCTGTCTTAGTGAAACTAAATATGGTTAATTCTTAAAAGTAAAAATAAATAAAATGAAACATTTTATTTTGCATTCTTTATGTGTGGGGTACAAACCAGCAACAATAACAGCCAGAGAGAGAGAAAAAAATCCCACATTCCCTGACTATTTCCCAACTGTCCCCAACATCGGAATCTGAAATGAATTATAAATCCTAACACCAGAGAATGTAGTCTGCTGCTAAGTCTGTTTTTATATAAAACCCTTGTTTCTTTATTGTTTTGATTATCTGATTTCTTCTATAGGGTACAATTTTGAATTATTACTTTAAAAAAAAAGCTCTGTCGTTAAAAGTGCCTTTGGATTTTTTACAGGAGCCTCATTCAACGTTGTATGCTGCTCTACAGTTCTCCAAACAGAAAACCAGAAGAGCAGCTAGACATGCTGAGGATACAGATGTTGTGTATTCTGCTACCAGATAGTCCACCAATGACACATGGTCAAATATTGTAGCATACTGTTATGTTTACAAGCTATATTTTCATCAAGACGCTAATATTTATATGTTATTGCTAATGCCATAAATTTAAAGTGTATGTGGGCTTTGCAATGTGTAGTATTTTTTATGCTATTAAAATTGTGAAATAATATTCTAACAAGAACCTTAATTATATCTGTTTATATATGTATCATGAAGATATAACTAGGCCCTTACAGAAGAGGCAGGGGTTGTGAATGATATCATTTCCTATACAGACCCTGACAGGAAGAAGCTGCTCAGTGTAGAATGAGATGTGCCGAGGGGAACTTCAGCGGACCAGATTACAAAACTGAAAATATACACTTCAAAACATAAATTGTTATAGTTGTATCTTTCACAACAATTTAATACTTTGTGAGCAGAAGCAGTTTATTGATGAACATTTTTATAGTATTACTCATGACAATTAGCAGAACATGCTTTTAAAACAACATTGTGTGATGTGTGTAGACCACTGATCTATATAAATGACATTTAAAAATGACAAGTAAAAAAAAAAAAACGTTTTCTTAAATGTCTTTGTGCCAGTGGGTGCACCTGTCAGCACACAAGAGCATCACAGTTTGACTGTTTTCCGCTCACCAGACTGACCCTCGGCTCATCTTTCACACCCCTCACTGCAGCTAAACCACATAAACACCATTCACACTACATGCCTTTCACACTACTTTCCATAACCACAAACAAAATACCCCTTGTTTATAAGTGAGGTGACAAGTCACAGATGACAATAAAATAAAAATAAAAAATACGAACTTGATAATTTGATTATTAAACAGCAATGAAAAAATGAGCATGAAAAATAAAATGCTGATCTTTGTCAGAAATTAAAAATTCCCAAAGCACCCCCACCCCAAAACATATTCTTAAATCTTTTTTTTTTTTTTTTTTGCATACTAAAGCTAAAATGTGTAAAGAATTTGGTTTTAAGAGGTCAAATGACAACAGAAGACAGGTGACATTTCAAAAAAGTCCTTCAAATTGCTTGTATTATTATTATTATTACTATTGTGTATTAATGACCTGCCAAAACACCCCATGTCGATGGTGGTAATAATAAAAAAGAGAAGTGAAATTAATTACATAACTAAATTCAAGACCACAATGTTTGTATATAACTTATCTGCTTGTGTTCAGATGCAGTGTATTGACGGCCTTGTTTTAACTAAAAAACAATTAAATTAAATTGATTTCTGTTGGATTTCAGAGTATGTTAATGTTGTTGTGCTGCAGCTGCATTCTGATGACCGGGTGTCTTTTTGATTCAGCTAAAAAACATAAAATGCAACTTTGAAAGTATAATTTCTCATTAACCATAAACACAACATAATGCAATGCGTAATTCAAAAAACAGGTAAACACCTGCGAAAAATCAATACGCAAAATTCATATTTCATATTAACACAGTACACTGGGTCCTATTTTTATGGACATTTCAACAATATTTCTCTCAATGCATAATCAGTTGTTTACCACTGTGCAGCAATGAAACTTGATTCTTTCACTTCTATTTTAAGGCCATTATTTAACTGTCATATTGTGCTTTAATATAGTGCCTTATTTTTAGTACTGTGTGTGTTGGAGGCTCAATGTCAATGCAATCTTTTTCGCAAAGCACTGTTAAAGCCTGCAACTGCATTGCATACCACACATTAGTTCCTTTCACATGTTGACTATTGGTTTCAGAAACAGACTTATGCCACCAAATATATATGTATATATAAGACAATGAATTTAACCCACAGCGCTTAGGTTGCGGTCAACGTTTGTTTCAGAAAGTAACAAAGGCCTTAAGCGTGCTTAGATCTCTGTGGGTAAAAGTTTCCATCATCATCTTATTGCAGTGAAACCCAAGCGTCAAAGCAAAGTGCAGACAACTGTGATCTGGCCATGTTTAGAGTTTGTCCATCAGCATTACAAACCCACCACAAGCAGTGATTATTAAAGAACTTTAATATTACACTGAATCAGCATGCATACGTTATTTTTTCACAGTGGTTCAAAATTTTACATACAAATACGTTATTGTACTTTAACATGCTAGCAGATCATTTAACTAGATGCTCTGGATCTGAAGGTGCAGCTGACAGAAGTTCATTCTGTATTTCTCAACACAAAATTCTTAAAAGCCCATTTCTAATATCAAATGTAAATATTTGTTTGCAATCAACAAATGCTGTTTTTAAACCCCCAAAATCATGACTTAACACATAGTAAACTACTACATGAATATAACGTTTGCAAGAATAAAGATATTGTTTATAATTATAATATAATAAGGTGTGCTGTAACAGTTTGACAAAAGGGACGTGATGCAGGCCTGCTTTTTCTATTGACTGCACATAGGGGGCAGTAGTAGTTGATGTTTTACAAGACAATATTGTTGGTTGTTATGGTAGTAGACATGTTTTGGGGTTAAATAATGGATTAGGTATAAAAAACATGGAAAGTGTGTCCAACACAGGTTAAATTATCAGGAATAGTTCATGACTGGATAAGCTATAAGACCAATGACAAAATTCAAACGTTAACTATAAATACATTGTACTTCTATACTACAAACTATATACAGTAAACATTTGTGAGTATGATGTTACTGAAACAATGACTGGTTATATATGTTTGCTCAAATAACACTGGCCCTGTTTTTTGGATCTGAGCTTGGTGTAAAAAAGAAATAAAGAAAATGAAAGGACAAAAACTACTGAAAATGAGTTCACGAGAATATCAGTCGATCATTACATCAGAGCTAGATTCAAGAAACTCCGATCGTGAGCCTAAGAACAAAAGATAAGCCACACCACATGCTAAACGTCTTGGGTCAGACAGCCTGAATGGAAAAATGACAACAGCCAATCAGACCCAGAGATCATCTAAATCAGAAAGACAAGGCTTGACTCCTCTAAACCAGGCGTTTCACACCCACACATCGTACAAATGCTCCATAAGATGTTGTCAAATGCACAGAGGACCCCAACTATGCTTAAACTTCTGATATTTTTTCTACTCTTTAGGACAGGTGTGTTTACTCTGTTCTGCAAAGTTTATTCTTACCTTATATTTATGAAGAGGTGTTATTCTGATCTGCTTTGATGGTCCTGCTTGTGCTTTTCTCCTCTCAGGCTTCATCACATCTGCTGCTATAGTTCAAAAGAAAGTCCTGGAGACCTTCAATGCAGGTGAAACTATAACTTTAGAGTGCTTTATATCTGAAGAGCACGAGAACTACTATTCCTGGTTCAAGCAATCTCTGGGAGAAGCTCCAACATGCATCCTCACTCTCTATGCTGATGCTACAACACCAGCCTTTTATGGAGACTTCAAGAATGATGAAAGATTGACAGCTGTAAAGAAAAAGACGTATTTTACTTTAATTATAAAAGAATCAAAGCCAGCAGATACTGGAATCTATTACTGTGGTATCCGTGACTATGATCTTATAATTTTTAGTAATGGGCTGTTTTTAAACTATAACAGTAAGTAAACAAAGCAAAACTATATATAAATTAATCTATATAATATAATAATGTATAATCCCCAAAGATTTCTCATTTCAGGGGTAAATACAAGACATCATCATATAAAGCAGTTTTTGTCTGCGGAGGACTCGAATACTTGGGTAAATGAGCACGAGTTTAACCCAGGAGACTCTGTGAATCTTCACTGCACTGTTCTCACTGAGAGATGTGTAGGAAATCACAGCGTTTACTGGTTTAGACATGAAACTGGAGATACACATCCAGGAATCATTTACAAGCATGAAAACAGCAATGATCAATGCAAGAAGAGGTCTGAGAGAGATTCCCATTCACAGTCTTGTGTCTACAATCTCCCCAAGAGGAACCTCAGTTTAACTGACGCCGGGACTTACTACTGCGCTGTGGCCATGTGTGGAGAGATGCTGTTTGGGGATGGAAGTAGGCTTGAAATTGGAGGTGAGAAATTTTATATTTATATATATATATATATATATATATATATATATATATATATATATATATATATATATATATATATATATATATATATATGACACATCAAATCCTCTTAATTGTAGTTTGAATATTTAGATTTATTTTTATTTATTTATTTTCAATCTTAGAAGAAATTTCTGAGTTCGCCTGGACTGACTTAAATGTCCCAGTTTTGGTAGCAACAAATATATTGTGCTTGGTGATCATCGCTATCCTTCTGTGTAAGAGAACACAAAAACGACAAGAAACATTTTCTGGTAAGCCATTTGGATTTTAAGAATATACAGACCATATTTTGTGATAATGTTGATTACTAGAACATAACTGACACTGATTATATTACTTGAAATTAAAAACTATAACTGTTTAAAATTAAAATTAAATCCACCTGAATTTAAATAATTTTCTATTGTAAAATATGATGAAATGTTGATTTTATCATTGAGATGTGATTAAAAGAGGTTTGATTACTTTAAATTACTTACTGCAAAACATACATGTGCACATAAACATATCAAAATGTGTAAATATCATGGCATATAAAATGTATCTTAGAAACAACTCTGAATACTGCAACTAAAAAGAAAGTTCATATGTTTTTGCAGAAACCCATCTATTACAAAAACTTTGTTCATCTCTTGATAATGAGGTAAAATTTAAATATACTATATTGCTGCACTCCTATGTTTTATTTATTTATCTATGTATATTGAGTACTTTGGTGTTGGTTTTAGGGTGCACCAGAGGAGATAAGCTCCGCAGCACCGCTTTTCCCTGGAAGAAACTTAAACAGACATGAAAGAAGCTCATACACACATGTAGTGTATTCAGCTGCTAGAGGTTACAGTATTAAATAATAATTTTGTGATATAACATGATAAAGTAATATTGTCTTATATGTGTTTATTAGTTATATTTGTATATGAATGCTGTTGTAAGCTCTAATAAAACAAATGGCATTGTCTACTTATCAAAACCTGTCTTTTTGTATGTGTGTATGATTTTTAGTGATTCTATTATCATCCACAATAAGCCTACCACTTACAAACACTGAATAATACCTCAAGGCATAAAATATAATGTTTTCATTTCATTGTTGGAAAAACATTTTATAAAAAGGTCTGATAGCCTTATTCTTATATTATAAAACTAATAATCAGGAAAGCAAAACTGAAATATTGCAGTAGGCTATATAAAAACAATATACTGCATTTATGACTAAGAGGGACAAAATACACCAGGGACTAAACATCTTCAATGCATGGCCCCTAATAAAAAGAAACCTGCCCTCTTTGCTCATGGGCAGGCACTCACAATTCCAGGCTTTGAGTCACTTGTCTGTTTAACTCCCCCTGCTGTTGAAAATTGAAAAGTTTGCCTCAAAATGCAGTTCAAAAACTCAAATGTTTTCAATACAGCCTTATAATGTTCATTTTAATGATAAGTAACTTCCCTACCTCCCTACTAAATAAACAAATCACAAACGAAGTCTAATAAAATGACAGGACAGCCCTATGCTAATAAAACATGAGAGTTTATAACATTACAAATGAAAGCATGACATACTGAAAACAGTAACCATGATCAAAAAGGGGAGAGGATCTGTTGACGAGAGGAGGAACCCAGAGCTCTTCAAGCCAACAGGCCAACGCAAGAATGAGGTCGACAGCGCAGCCCTTTTAAAGGTGCCCTAGAATCAAAAATTTAATTTACCTCGGCATAGTTGAATAACATGAGTTCAGTACATGGAAAAGACATACGTTGAGTTTCAAACTCCATTGCTTCCTCCTTCTTATATAAATCTCATTTGTTTAAAAGACCTCCGGAAAACAGGTGAATCTCAACATAACACCGACTGTTACGTAACAGTCGGGATCATTAATATGTACACCCCCAATATTTGCATATGCCAGCTCATGTTCAAGGCATTAGACAAGGGCAGCCAGTATTAATGTCTGGATCTGTGCACAGCTGAATCATCAGACTAGGCAAGCAAGCACCAGCGAAAAAATGGCAGATGGAGCAATAATAACTGACATGATCCATGATTACATGATGTTTTTAGTGATATTTGTAAATTTTCTTTCTAAATGTTTCGTTAGCATGTTGCTAATGTACTGTTAAATGTGGTTAAAGTTACCATCGGAGACAAGAGCCATCGCTATTTTCATTTTTAAACACTTGCAGTCTGTATAATGCATAAACACAACTTCATTCTTTATAAATCTCTCCAACTGTGCAATTTTAGCTTTAGCCACGGAGCACTATCAAACTCATTCAGAATTAAATGTAAACATCCAAATAAATACCATACTTATGCAATTAGACATTCTGCATGACGAACACTTTGTAAAAATCCATTTTGAGGGTTATATTAGCTGTGTGAACTTTGTTTATGCTGTTTAAGGCAAGCACGAGCTCCGGGGTCAGGGAACACGAGAATTTAAAGGGGCCGCAGCCTGAATTGGTGAATATTTAATGATTGCGGCAAAATAAGCAGTTAAAAAAAAAATAATAATAAAAAAAAATCTATGGGGTATTTTGAGCTGAAACTTCAGAGACACATTCAGGGGACATCTTAGACTTATATTACATCTTTTGAAAAGACGTTCTATGGCACCTTTAAAGCAGCACATCAGCAGGTCCACCAATCAGGTTCCTCCGTCAGCAACCAATCCTTGCACACTCATACAGAACATCAGCCCACACAGGAACACAGATGCCGAGGATCGTAACACAACTTATTCTCCAAACCCTAAACTAACAGTCTACTAATCCTCCAGAGAGTTAGTTGACATGGTTGCAAAGAGTTAGTAGAATGTCTAAAGTGTACTATCAAAATAAAGTGTAACCCAAATAAGTAATAAAACGTAAATTTCTTAGCTAAACATTGGAACTTAGTTATATGTATTCTTATAAAAATATTATATTATATGCAGGTACAATAAGCTTTCACAACTCGAAAACCAACCCAATAACCACATGACAGGAAGATGTGACAAAAGTGGGTAAGATCATTTTTTTTAACATTTGTCATTTGAAGAAATGTTGGTTGAGGTTGTAGTCCTCTACAGATAATTTAAGATGACTAAAATGTCATAAATCATGCACGTTAATGTGCAAGTATGACTTTTTTTAAGAAAGTTAACTTTCTGACACAATATAAATAATTAATAAAAAAAAACACTCAGAGTTATTCCGTTTTTATATACAGTACTGTATATAATGACAGAGATGCTTAAAATTATTTTGCATGTAGAAGTTATTTAAATTTACATTTTTAATGTTTAGGTGTATTTGTTGTGGGCATTTTATTGCATGTGACATATTTTCTCACCATTCTCTCTATTCTTAAGTAAAGGATTTGAACATTGAATAGTGATCTTTTATATGTTAATAACATTAATTAGGCTGCATTTACAAGGCGGAGATTTGAAAACATTCAGCAGCGCACAATTTTAAGATCATTTGCAATTTATAGATTTGTGTATGGGTTTTATAGATAAGTGCATAAGATCCAATTTAATCTAAAAACTAATAAGGTGAAGAACATTGTTATGCATCAAACAAAGATTATTTGTTACTAACTGGCATCAGATATATATCATCTAATGTAAATTAGAAAATCATATACTGATAAATGTACAACAATGCCAAAGTCTCTGAAAAGAGGTTTGGTGATATTTTACGTTCCATGTGGTCAAGTGAGCATTATGATGGCAGTGACATCTTCCACTGGTTGTGCTAGGTAACAATTCAGTGGGGAAAGGAGCCAGAATCTGTTTCAACAGCCTTGAATGTGAAGTTCTGTGGGATACTGATCTCCTGGAGCATCAAAAGGCCCTGCCTTTGCTGGTTCCCTTTAGCCCCTTGTCTTCTCCCCAACCCAATGCTGTGTTGATCTTCCTTGATCTAGCTCTGCCTAGTCAAGAGGATCTCATGGCTTCACCTCTGTCTGCTGATCCGGTCACTCCATCTTGGCCTGTTGACCTGTCAGCTCCGCCTTGGCTCTTCCCTCCACCAGCTCCGCCAGAGACTATCGTCCTTGTGGCTCCACTGGGCTCTCTCATCCTTCCGGCTCCCTCTTGGTTAGACGTTGCCCTACCTGCGGCATACACTTACGAGCCATCCTGCTGCGCTCCGTTTCTCCACCCCTTTGGCTCAGTCTGGCTTCGCCTTCCCTCTGGCTCCACCTCAGTCTTCTGGTACTCTGGCTCTACCTCAGACGCTAATCGCTCCAGCTCTGCCTTGGTCTCCAGAACCATCAGCATTGCTCTGTCCCATCTGCTCTCCGTCTGCATCCAGGGCTCCATTTCCATCAGCTTCAACTCCATCAGTCATTACACGGATGTCGTCAGCCAAGCCTCCACCATGGCTCCTCCCTCTGTCAGCTCCGCCATGAGCTTCTCTCTGGGTCACCACCTGGCTACTCCTGCTCCTGGGTCCTCCCTTGCTCCTCCCACAATCATCGCCACCTTGGTTTCTTCCGCCATCATCTCCTCTATTCTCTCCAGTCATTTGCTAGTCCCTCATCCTTTTCCAGAGCACCCACCCTCCCCCTCTGTTGGACTCTGTTTACGGCATGTAGACACCCCTTCCGGAAGGGGCGTGTAATGTCACAGTTATGCTCATTTTGACTTTGTTTTCACTCTGCCTGGTTTGCTCCCATTTGTGTGTTCTCATTCTCCTTGGTTACTCATTTCAATCTTGTTTGTTACTATGGTTACTCATCAGATCTCTCGTTTGCTACACCTGTGTTAATCCCATCTTTGTTTGATCTCAGTGTTTCCGGCTCTCTTTTGTCGAATGATGCTGACATTTAGTTTGAGTATGGTTTTGGTAAATCCTCTGTTAATAAAGTATTTTTGCATTCATCCTCTCTAACTACACCACACCTCTGCCTAATCATTTTTATCAAAATCTTATCTTATGTCTAGCTAGAAAATTATAACCCACTCCATCGAGTTTGATAATCAACTCTCATGTCTTTTACTAAGCAACCAATGACGTGCAATCTGCTGTGAGTTAAACATAAGATTAAAATGGAGAAACGAAATGGCCATTAGGGCTGCATATGTCATTTTAGCATCGATATCACAATGTGCGCAGCACGCCATCAGAGAATAGAAGAGAAGATATTTTGAATAAAGATTATGAGGGTGCAGTAATTAAAAAAAAAAAATAAATAATGCTGTGCATAGATAAATCTTTTTTAATAAATAGGGGGTATGCACATGACATCACCATCGGCCGGAGTGACTGCAGTTACGCCCACTGAGTAGCAAAAAGACTGAGTGGCAGCATTGGTTTCATCTTGAATGCCACGAAAAACACACAAAACACATCTAAAACTGGAAAGACCTTTGCGACTGATTGTACAAATAGATTTGACAAGAAATCTGAGGTCTATTTTCACAGACTGCCGAAAGCTAAAGAAAAGAGAAGCAAATGGATTGCTGCAATTCACAAAAACAACTGGACTCCGGGCAGCAAAATGTGGATTTGCAGTTATCGTTTTGTCAAAATGTTGAATTTTGTGAAAAAAATCATTCCCTATATTTTGCATTGTTATTTATTGTATTGACAACTCATCAATTACATATTTACCATCTTATATTCTGCATAATTGGGCATTTTTAAATAAAAGCTGATGGAAACCTTAGGGCTGGACGATATGACAATATAACATTGATATAAGCGATCACCTGGATTTAGATCTGCCTATATTGTATTTATGTAGCATTCACAGGCAAATTTGCTTTATGTATCTCCCCGGCATCAAAATACCATATAAATATAAACACATAAATATAAGTACATATAAATATCAGGAAATGCAATTGCTGGCTGCATGTCAATATCCATGGATCACTGAATCTTTGGTAAGTTTTAAGGAACACTATTGACTCCAATTTTTAGTTTAAACTGATAATTGTTTGTTTTTCTCATGTTTTCACAGTTTCCCCTATTAAATTTAGTCGTGCAGCAGGCTCTTTTGCCACTCAGTCCAGCTGAGGGGGCGTGTTCCGGCGGGAAAGTGCAGCATATTAGAGAAAAATAGGTGAATATTACAGGGAAATTATCCTCTATACTGTTAAATTCCATAAAAAAGAACTGTCATTTTTGATTTCATGGTGACTTTAACATCATCTCAAAAATAATGCATAATTATGATCATTTTCTATCTAAAATGGTGTACATGATACATGTTAGTCCTTTAGTGGCACAAAGCATTCGGCATGTTTTATAAAAAACATATTGCAATAGAATTTGTGAATTCAAGACTGTCATCAATCTCAACTCAACCAAGTGAGCAATCTAGACCCGCCCTTCATCCAGGGCAGTTATGGCCTAATGGTTAGAGAATCAGACTGGTAACCAGGAAATGACTGAGGTGCCTTTTGAGCAAGGCACCTAACCACCAATCACTCCCTGGGCACCACAGCAAAATGGCTGCCCATGGCTTTGGGTGTGTCTTCAACTGTTTTCAGTATGTGTACTCACTACTCTTAATGTATGTGCACCTACTTGGATGGGTTAAATGCAGAGGACAAGTATTGGTTACTATACTTGGCCTTCACATGTCACTTTCACTTTCATCCAGTAAAGTGTTTTTGTATAGAAAAAAGAGGGTGCTGGCTATGATTTTGAAAACCACTAGAAGCAACAGTAAGGGATGGCAATCTAATCAGACTTGCTACTTATGCTTAAACTTTATCCCACCATCATAATACAATTACTTAATACAAAACATTTGTGCAAATAAAAATGCGGTGGAAAAATAGTTAACATGTAATGCACACTTACTGAAAAGAACACTTATTTGACTTTCAAAGGTCACATGCTGCTTAGGCCTGCACACACTAGCCAACTTACAAAAAATCTTAAAATCTAAAATCTTAACCGATTTTAAAACTGTGGGAAACCACAGACATGAGGGCAGTTTAAACCGATTTTTAGCATCACAATCCTCTGAATGCACACTAGAAGATTCGTCCGGACCACAAGACCACACACCTGTGGACTGTAGTGACATTTTCACAGTGAGACGAGATCTCATTGAGACTCACGAGATCAAACGTGACTTGATGGGAAGAAAATCAAAGGAGATCAAAAGAATATGGGTGGTCTTCCTCAATACTCCACTTTCGTGGCATGTTTTATAGTAGGTGCACACACATTAGGAGTAAAGAAGCACGCAACATCTGGCAGGTAAAGCTGGCTCGCTCTCATTGACTATCGTAGGTATCACATCAGAGGCAGCCCGATCAAGAGATGTAAAGATCAAACATGTTTGATATTTACGATTTGGGATTGTGTGGACTTCTACACGATCAGGAGCAGTAAAATTATTGTAATGACACCACGCAATTGAGGAGTTTTTGTACAAAAACTCAGTTGCAAGAAGCCACGAATCAGACCACACCGCCCAGATCATTGGGGGTTGCAAATCGGTCTGAAAATCAGGCTTAAAATCTTCAAGTGTGTGCCCAGCCTTAGTCTCGCATAGCCAGACCTTTAGACTGAAGGTCAGGACTCCATCGCAGCTTTCACTGGCCAAGGACCGCCCAAGAGGACATTTGACCGACATGTAACACGACCAATCACAGTTCTTTTTGTTCTACATTATGTTTAGGGGAGTGAAATTATTCATTCAAGAACATAGTGCAAATTTACTACAACAACGGAGCCGCAAACTTCATATACTTTTGAAAATCCAGCGTTTAGCTGATCCTGATAAGTGCTCATTGTCACAGTTGGAAACATGACAGCTTTGTTTCCAGGTCTCCCGAAAATTATGTAGAATTCAATTGATCAGATGACGACTTCGAAACTCCTGAAGTGTTTCCAGTTAAAGGTGCTACAGAGGATGTTTTTGACGACTGAGAAACTAAAGACTGTTAGTGAGTTTTTGAAATGAGCGCATGCGGGGGAACGCCTTTCAGGGGAATGCCTCCCAAAACTCGTGCATGAGTATTGAATCACGAGTGTTTGTTTACCTCCGGCATTTGCTGTGTCGTGTTTGTGGATTCATTATGTCGGACTCACCGCAGGTAACTCATGATCTGCAGTTGTTACTCCTGACAAAAACATTGCATGCGGCGTCTGTGGAAAGTTACTGGAGCGCGCACGTCTCTCACAAGGAATGTCATGGCAGTGATTGACAAGCCAGAGGGCCAATCGTTTATGCGATGAATGTGCAAACAATTGATGTTTTTAAGGCCCTACCTCGTGCACAGATGATGTATATTAAAGGTCCCATTCTTCGTGATCCCATGTTTCAAACTTTAGTTAGTGTGTAATGTTGTTGTTAGAGTATAAATAAAATCTGTAAAATTTTAAAGCTCAAAGTTCAATGCCAAGCAAGATATTTTATTTAACAGAAGTCGCCTACATCGAACAGCCAGTTTGGACTACATCCCTCTACTTCCTTCTTTAATGACGTCACTAAAACAGTTTTTTGACTAACCTCCGCCCACAGGAATACACAAAAAAGGGGGCGTGGTCTTGTTGCGCTCCCACAGAGAAGAGCAAGAGTTGCGTTTGTAGAGTTTGTTTGTCGCCATGTCGTCGAAACGGTGTTATTTTCATCCAGCAGTCCAATTACCTTTGTTTGGCCTTCCCAGGGACGCTGTACTTAGCGATCAATGGTTACAATTTATGTTTAACTCGGTTCCCGAAAATTATAATTGTGGTATCCTTACTGCAATAGTTAATGTTGGACTGCAGTGCACATAATGGCCACAAGAGGGGACTATGTTCATGTATATGGCTGTTTTCCGTATGAGTGAGTGCTAACGTACATTTTCTGTCACTGCTTGTGGAGATTATAGAGTTCAGTCTCTCGGGAATTATTGTCTTTTGTGTTCATTCGGCACAACACCACAATAATTCACATGTAAAACTATGTGCAGCGCACGTTATGGTAAGAGGCGTGACCTTTCCGGGCAAGGAGCGCTAAGCTGCTGTCGAATCACAACACAGGAACGAACCGCTGGCACAATCAGAACTCGTTACGTATTTCTGAAGGAGGGACTTCATAGAACAAGGAAGTCATCAGCCCGTTTTTATGACAGTGGAAACAGCGGTATACAGATAAGTAAATTATGTGAAAAATACTGTGTTTTTTTACACGCGAAACATGAACACATGTTATATTGCACACTATAAACACAATCAAAGCTTCAAAAAAACACGAAAAATGGAACCTTTAATATTATTCCTTTCAATGCAGCTAATAAATAGTCTTTTATCAGTTAGTAAAGACAGTTTCGAGTAATATTGCAAAATATATAAAACAAAACATCCTCTGTAGCACCTTTAAGTGTGCCATATGCATCAGATGCATCCAACCGTCTGTGGGCATGACATCTGAAGCTGAGACTGCAGGCTGTTAGGCCCAATGCACATCATTGGGTTTAACATCACATGTAGTTCAGCAGGCTTGCAGGCTCTAGACAGTAGGTGACTTCATGCAAATGAGTAGCCAAATAGTAACATACACGCATCTTAAGATCTTATAATTATAATTAATAAAGCCATGACCACATTTTGAAAATTCATTAAATCACAAATTCTAATTTAATTCATTCAAGAAATGCCAAACATTTTCAGAGCAATGGAAAAAGAAGACTAAAAACAAAGTAGTGTAATCGATTTTTTGTGTCATATGACGTGTCTGATCCTGACTGGCCATTTCATTGGGAGGTCTTATAATTTTTTCAGTGGTAAAAGTCACTCCTCCTCCTTGATATCACCCACTTAATTTCCTCCTTAGCTCTGGTTTGACAGTGCAGAAATGTTGCGTATTTCAACTGCAGCATTATTGCTCTTTGGAACGGGTAAGAATAATTATCTTCTGTAAACTACAATTCTATGATGTGAGACATGTATGAAATATTTGGAGAGTTATTGAAATGGGCAAACACATTTTTAGTGATAAAATGTTTTGTGGTGTGCTATGATTTTTTTTTTTTAAATGGCTTTCAGGTTTTCTCCAAGTTACATTTTCGACAGCAAGCACAAAGGCTCAGCCAGGACAAAGTGTCTCTATGTGGTGTCCACATGCTATCAATGGTACTGGACACCTGTACTGGTTCAAACAAACAGACGGTGATGTACCAGTTCCTATTGTGCACATGTTATACGATGGAAGTCTTCAGAAGGTAGAGGCAAATTATTTCAACAATTTCACAAATGAGCACCTGGTCATGCATCAGTTCAGCAAAAGCACGACCCTAACAATTAAGAATGCAAGTACTTCTGATTCTGGCTTCTATTTTTGTGGAGCTATGGGACAGCACCACATGATATTTGGTGATGGAACCAGGCTTGAAATAAAAGGTATCTTGTTGAATCTTATTATATGTTCATATATGCAGCCTCTCATGTTCTTTTTTTTTTTTTTTTTTTTTTTGGTAAATGATTCATACTATTCAACTATTTTTACCCATTCAGAAAAGAATGTTATATCAGAGACAAATGACACAAGGACCTCAAAAAAGGGTATGTTTGTTCTTTTATTTTCTTTTACTGTGCTTAATTGAATCTGCAGGTGTTCAATATGTGAATGTTGTTTATTGTGTTGTCAGTCTCTCATATATGTAATATGTTCTTTGTGGCAAAAAGTAAAATGTACAACTGAAATATCCACTTTTTACAGATGATGAGAAATCGCCCGTGTCTAGTACCGAGGAGTGTTCAGAAGACATTTTTTTCACGCTGACCCTCCTATTTGGTGGCATCATTGTTTTTACATGTATTATTCCTCTCATTTTAGCAATTATCAGGGAGCATAAAAGGCAGAAGCATAAAAAAGGTATGATATTTACATATGGTTAAATAGATCAATCACATGTTAATCACAAATGTGCAATACTTTAAAAAAAAAATTAATTCTCTCAATATCTTAACAGTAACTGATTGTTTTTCCTCTCCTATGTGGTAGTCGCTGAATGTCAAGCACAACAGCATGATGACAAGGTAAACTTTGATTATTCTGAGGGATAAATAAAACAATTTCAAAATATATCAAAGTAGAAATGAGAACAAGCAAATCTCTGTCTTTGTTCCAATTCTTTTTAACATCAGTGTTGTGTTTTCTCCCAGATTACACTTACTTTGACCTTTTTGTAAAGAACAAGATTAAATTAATTAATTGATTTGAAATTAAATGAAAATTTTATTTTATAATATATTTTTGGATTGTTTTATAGTATTAACTATTATTTTATGTTTCTGAACAATATTATTTTTAATTCTGTTGGTTGTTAAGGACATGAACAGTAGCTTTTTCTATTTTTTGTAGTAGAATTTTTTTTGGGCTAAGAATAAGGAAAACAGGCTTGAGAATAAAATCTAAGATGTCTTGGATTAGAATCTTGAAAGACATTTCTGCTTCTTTGCAGGAAAATGATACAGTAGAATATGCTGCGGTGCATTTCAAAAACAAGAGACCCAAAACAGCAGACAAGCCAAGTACTCAACTGTTGTGTACACTTACACTACTTGAAACATAACATGATCTAAAACTTATTTGCTATGGTTATTATTACCACCCGAGTAATATCACAGGGTTTTTTTGTTTGTTTGTTTTTTTTAAGTGTAATTATCAGAGGTCAAATTGTTAGGCAGAAAGCTGAGGTTCCAACTCAGTGTCATATGCTTCATCCCTGGGCCTTCACAGAATTAAAATGAGGATAAAATCAGGTTAACCAATTGTGGGCCAGGTAAAATGTATCATGTTGAGAATATAATTCAGAAATGTTCAATAAAACACATGTTCAAAGACACACAAGAGTGAAAGATGCTTTTTATCTGATTTAGCTGTAAATCTGCTTAGGAAAATGTATTCTCAAAAGAGCTATGGGGAAATTATGGGCAGCAAAATCAGTAAACAAGCATCAAATCAATACATCTGATCAATAATGATACTTCTTTTTTTGAACTGGCAATATGAGCTGTGGAGTTGCCTGTTGATTGACAGGTTTGTCATAGTTTGGATATTTGCATAAGCCACACCCCCTCATATAAATAAAGCACATCGATTTCCTCATCTTAATTTCCTCATCTGTTCTAGTTTGATTCAGTACAGTGATGGATCATTTAATAATCTCAGCACTGTTGATCTGTGGCATGGGTAAGCATTACTGCACTATAATTGTTTCAGTCATACAAGATAGGAATTATTAATTCAATATTAATTAGTAAACATCAGGTATGAGATAGTTCTAAATGCAGCATTTTCTCGTGTATTATCAGTGTTATAAATATTAATATAAAGTTATTTGTTATTCCTCTGTGGGTTTTAGGTTTGTGCACAGCTACAGCATCAAAGATAACTAATATATCAGCTCGACCAGGAGATAACGTCACTCTTTGGTGTCAACACACCTTAAAAATTGGAAACAACATGCACTGGTTCAAGCAAAAAAACTGTGCTGTACCTCTTAGCATTGTATATATGATGTTACCTTACGATGTTGAAGTAGAGGCAAAATATTCAAATGGATTTCAACCAGACCATCTTGTGATGTCTCTAAACAGAGAAAACACCTCCCTAAGGATTTTAAATGTGGATATTTTTGATTCTGGCCTGTACTACTGTGGTTGGCATAGCTGGGTGATCACATTTGGTGGTGGAACACACCTAGATATTAAAGGTAATCTTTCTTTATCAACAGCACTAGAGGAACTGCTTCCCAACATTTGCAAAATACAGACATTCATCATTATGATTTCCAGACCACTTTTCAGTGACGCTTTATGGATAAGAAGTGTTAATTTTCTAAATGACTAATATATTTCAATCATTTATTGCACAGAAAGGAGCATTACACCACTGAAAAATGAAACAGAAATTACAAATAAAGGTGTTTATCATCTGACTTTCTTTAACACTTTAACATTCATAATTCCATACACAATAATGCTTTTATATGATTGTGTCTTGGTAGAGTAAAATGTGATTTCCTTTTAACAGATCTCAAGGAGAGTTTGATTTCTACAAAAGACTGTGCTGGAAACATCTTTTATAAACTGACCTATATTTTTGCTGGTATTATTATTATTCTCATTGCCATTCCTCTTGCCCTTGTCATTGTTAAGATCAGAAAAACACAGAAAAAAGGTAAGATTATCTATTCATTTGAACAGATTTAAGTTGTGAATGTGTTAACATAGTTTGTGTATGAATGGCAAATAACTGTACTGTGAAACAATTTTTGATAATTAATGTCTTTAACATAAATTATAATGTAAAACACTGTAAATCGATTAAATGTCTTTCTGTGTTGTCAGATGCTGATCAGCATATAACACAACACCATGAGGTAAATTTATACTTAAAATGAAAAATAATAGTAGCTGATTTTACTATGTGAAAATTAAATTCAAATTCACAAATAAAAAGCAAAGCATATTTCACTCAGAACTCCCAATTAGTCCCGAGTTTGACATCATCTTGACACGTGTACAAAAGATTTGAATATGTGCATCTCTGCTATTTAAAGGAGTTAAAATCACAATAATTTTAAAAGCATATAATAACGTTTCTAATATCAGTTTATCAATATTCCTTAAATGTCTAAAATTCTTCATGATGGATACAGTTTGTTTCTTGAGGATCTTTCGCATATAGATTGCAGGCCTGCGTCTGTTTTTCTGTTTATATAGGACTGCATGGTTTAAATCTTTTTGTAAGAATCCAGATCTATAGAAAAGAATATCGCTCTATCTGAGCAAAATTAAATATGATTTATTCTTAAATAAAGTGAGGAAAAAAGCAATAAATATTGGGTTATAAAATTTAAAGTATCTTGCATTTTATATGTGTGGACTACAAATCAGGAACAATATCAGCTAAATTTCTCTTTCCCTGACTATTTCCCAAATTCTCCCAACATCAGAATTAAATAATCAAATGTACATGACAACAGTGAATGTATATCATGAAGTTCAATGCTACTAAGTCTATTTTATATATAATAATTTTCCTTTGTTTTGCTAAATGCATTGATTTTCTTCTAAACACATTTGATTTGAATTTAATAAGTGAAAGCTTACAGTGGCTCTGTCGTTAAAAGTGCCTTTGGATTTTTTACAGGAGCCTCATTCAACGTTGTATGCTGCTCTACAGTTCTCCAAACAGAAAACCAGAAGAGCAGCCAGACATGCTGAGGATACAGATGTTGTGTATTCTGCTACCAGATAGTCCAACAATGACACATGGTCAAATATTGTAGCCTATTTTTATGTTTACAAGCTATATTTTCATCAAGATGCTAATATTTATGCGCTATTGCCTATGCCATAAATTTAAAGTGTATGTGGGCTTTGTAATGTGTACTATTTTTGATGCAAATGTTGTGAAAAATCAAATGCATTTGAAAGTTCTAAAAAGAAATTTAATTTAGATCTGTTTATATATGTATCATGAAGATATAACTAGGCCCCAGAAGAGGCAGGGGTTGTGAATGATATCATTTCCTATACAGACCCTGACAGGAAGAAGCTGCTCAGTGTAGAATGAGACGTGCCGAGGGGAACTTCAGCGGACCAGATTACAAAACTGAAAATATACACTTCAAAACATAATTATACCTTTGTGTACATTTCACAACAATTTAATACTCTGTAAGCAGCAGCAGTATAGCCTGATCATGATGAACATTTTTATAATATTGCTCATGGCAATTTATTAGCAGAACATGCTTTCAAAACAAAACATTGTGTCATGTGTATTTATATATATATATATATATATATATATATATAAAATAAATAAAAAATCTTAAAATGTCTTCGTGCCAGTGGGTGCACCTGTCAGCACACAAGAGCATCACAGTTTGACTGTTTTCCGCTCACCAGACTGACCCTCGGCTCATCTTTCACACCCCTCACTGCAGCTAAACCACATAAACACCATTCACACTACATGCCTTTCACACTACTTTCCATAACCACAAACAAAATACCCCTTGTTTATAAGTGAGGGGGCAAGTCACAGATGACAATAACTTTAATAAAAAAAGTATATATACTTTAAAAAAAATAAATATAATGTTACAGACAGGTTCTGATTGCACAATGAAGCTGAAAATGTGTAAAGAATTTGGTGTTAAGAGGTCAAATGACAACAGAAGACAGGTGACATTTCAAAAAAGTCCTTCAAATGGCTTTTATTATTATTATTGTGTATTAATTACCTGCCAAAACACCACATGCTGATGGTGCTAATAATATCAATAAAAGAGAAGTGAAATAATTACTACACTAAATTCAAGACCACAATGTTTGTATAGAACTTATCTTCTTGTGTTCAGATGCAGTGTATTGACGGCCTTGTTTTAATTAAAAAACATAAAATGCAACTTTGAAAGCATCATTTCTCAGGCCAAGCTCATTAACCATAAACACAACACAATGCAACACGTAATTAAAAAAAACAGGTAAACACCTGCGAAAAATCAATACGCAAAATTCATATTTCATATTAACACAGTACACTGGGTCCTATTTTTATGGACATTTCAACAATATTTCTCTCAATGCATAATCAGTTGTTTACCACTGTGCAGCAATGAAACTTGATTCTTTCACTTCTATTTTAAGGCCATTATTTAACTGTCATATTGTGCTTTAATATAGTGCCTTATTTTTAGTACTGTGTGTGTTGGAGGCTCAATGTCAATGCAATCTTTTTCGCAAAGCACTGTTAAAGCCTGCAACTGCATGCATACCACACATTAGTTCCTTTCACATGTTGACTAATGGTTTCGGAAACAGACTTATGCCACTAAATATATATATAAGACAATGAATTTAACCCACAGCGCTTAGGTTGCGGTCAACGTTTGTTTCTGAAAGTAACAGAGAACAAACAAACGGCCTTAAGCGTGCTTAGATCTCTGTGGGTAAAAGTTTCCATACAGCATCTTATTGCAGTGAAACCCAAGCGTCAAAGCAAAGAGCAAAAAATTGTGATCTGGCCATGTTTAGAGTATTACCGACCAATCCTGCACAAGCAGTGATTCAAAATGTGCCACATACAAAGGTTATTGTACTTTAACATGCTAGAAGATCATTTAACTAGATGCTCTGGATCTGAAGGTGCAGCTGACAGAAGTTCATTCTGTATTTCTCAACGCAAAAAAAACTTACAAAAGCCCATTTCTGATATCAAATGTAAATATTTGTTTGCAATCAACTAATGCTGTTTTTAAACCCCAAAAACCTTGATTTAACACATAATAAACTGCTACATGACCATAAAGTTTGCAAGAATAAATATGCAGTTATTTGCATTAAAATAGGAAAATAAAATTAAGGTATTGTGACATTAATATTATAGGAATTATAATAAAGTGTGCTTGTAATAGTTTGACAAAAAGGATGTGCTGTGAGCCTGTTTTTCCATTGACTGCACATAGGGGGCAGTAGTTCATTACTTGACATGTTTTACAGGATAATATTGTTAGTGGTCATGTAAGTGGACCTGTTTTGGGGTTAAATAATTGATTAGGCATTAAAAAAAAAAAAAAAAAAAACATGCAAAGAGTGTCCAACATCCATGACAGGCTGAATTATCTGGAATAGTTCATGACTGGGTGAGATTTTATTATTCTGAGCGTGTTGTGTAACAAAATAAAATAAAGGAAATAAAAGGTCAAAAACTACTGAAAAAAAAGAGTTCGCAAGAATTAAATTTTACCAATCGATCATTACACCAGACCCAGATTCAAAAGACTCCAAATGTGAGCATAAGAACAAAAGATAAGCCACACCACATGCTAAACGTCTTTGGGCCAGACAGCCTGAATGGAAAAATGACAACAGCCAATCAGACCCAGAGATCATCTAAATCAGAAAGACAAGGCTTGACTCCTCTAAACCAGGCGTTTCACACCCACACATCTTACAAATGCTCCATAAGATGTTGTCAAATGCACAGAGGACCTCAACTATGCTTAAACTTCTGATATTTTCTCTTCTCTTTAGGACAGGTGTGTTTGCTCTGGAAGAGAGATTTGTTCTGCAAAGTTATATTTATGAAGAGGTGTTATTCTGATCTGCTCTGATGGTCCTGCTTGTGCTTTTCTCCTCTCAGGCTTCATCACATCTGCTGCTATAGTTCAAAAGAAAGTCCTGGAGACCTTCAATGCAGGTGAAACTATAACTTTAGAGTGCTTTATTTCTGAAGAGCACGAGAACTACTATTCCTGGTTCAAGCAATCTCTGGGAGAAGCTCCAACATGCATCCTCACTCTCTATGCTGATGCTACAACACCAGCCTTTTATGGAGACTTCAAGAATGATGAAAGATTGACAGCTGTAAAGAACAAGAATTATTTTGCTTTAATTATAAAAGAATCAAAGCCAGCAGATACTGGAATCTATTACTGCGGTACCCGTGACTATGATCTTATAACTTTTAGTAATGGGCTGTTTTTGAACTATAAAGGTAAGTAAACAAAGCAAAACTATATATAAATTAATCTATATAATATAATAATGTATAATCCCCAAAGATTTCTCATTTCAGGGGTAAATACAAGACATCATCATATAAAGCAGTTTTTGTCTGCGGAGGACTCGAATACTTGGGTAAATGAGCACGAGTTTAACCCAGGAGACTCTGTGAATCTTCACTGCACTGTTCTCACTGAGAGATGTGTAGGAAATCACAGCGTTTACTGGTTTAGACATGAAACTGGAGATACACATCCAGGAATCATTTACAAGCATGAAAACAGCAATGATCAATGCAAGAAGAGGTCTGAGAGAGATTCCCATTCACAGTCTTGTGTCTACAATCTCCCCAAGAGGAACCTCAGTTTAACTGACGCCGGGACTTACTACTGCGCTGTGGCCATGTGTGGAGAGATGCTGTTTGGGAATGGAAGTAGGCTTGAAATTGGAGGTGAGAAATATATATATATATATATATATATATATATATATATATATATATATATATATATATATATATAGGATACATCAAATCCTCTTAATTGCAGTTCGAATATTTAGACTTTTTTTTAATCTTAGAAGAAATTTCTGAGTTCGCCTGGACTGACTTAAATGTCCCAGTTTTGGTAGCAACAAATATACTGTGCTTGGTGATCATCGCTATCCTTCTGTGTAAGAGAACACAAAAACGACAAGAAACATTTTCCGGTAAGCCATTTGAATTTTAAGAATATTCAGACCATATTTTGTGATAATGTTGATTACTAGAATATAACTGACACAAATTACAAACTATAACTGTTTAAAATTAAATCCATCTGAATTTAAATAATGTTCCACAGTAAAATATGATTAAATGTTGATTTTATCATTGAGATGTGATTGAGAGAGGTTTGATTACTTTAGAGTACATATTTCAAAATATACATTTGCACATTAACATATCAAAATGTGTAAATGTTAAATGTCTTTAAATAACTAAAAGGAAAGTTAATATTCTTTGCAGAAACTCAGCCATTACAAACACTTTCTTCATCTCCTGCTAATGAGGTAAAATTTAAATATACTACATTGCTGTACTCCCAATATTTTATGTTTTATTCATTTAGTTATGTAAATTGAGCACTTTGGTGTTGGTTTTAGGGTGCACCAGAGGAGATAAGCTATGCAGCGGTACATTTCCCTGGAAGAAACTCAAACAGACACGAGACTGAAAGAAGAAGCTCATATGCACATGTACTGTACTCAACTGCTAGAGGTTACAGTACCAAATAATAATTCTGTGATATAATTCTGTAATATAACATTTAAATTAAAGTAATATTGCCCTGTGTGTGTATTAGTTGTATCTGAATGTAGTTGTGAGCTCTAATAAAACAAATGCCACTGTCTTATAAAAACTTTTGTCTTTTTATACCATTTATAGTGATTCTATTGTCATCCACAACAAGCCTACACTGTATGATTCCTCAATAAACAAAGGTTTTGAATTCACTGGTGGAAAAAGATTTTATAACAAGGCATTTTATTTACTGATAGCCTTATTCTTTCACTAATAAATTTGATTATATTAGTGAACCAATGATCAGAGAAGCAAAACTGAAATATTGCAATATATACTGTAGAACTATGTTTATGACTAAGAGGGTCAAAATACACCCATCCTCAATGCGTTGCCCTTATAAAAGAAAACTGCCACATGGCCACTCAGTTACACTGAGTAGCCTACCAGGCTTTTTCGAGCCAATCACCTGAACCTAAATACACATGAATTTTAAAAATAAATAAATCACAAAAATTCATATTTAAGCAGTTTAAAGTCTGTTTGATGAAGACCATAACGCCCAAACAAGCTTATCTGAACCAGATGAAGCAGAATGTCTAGGTTGTGCAGTTGCTTTGATAACGATTGTTTATTTTACTCCCCCTGCTGTTGACAATCGAGTTTGCACAGATTAAGCAGTTTGTATTAAAATGCAGTTCAAGAACTCAAATGTTTCTGACTCTCCCTGCATTCCATTCGGAAGGGCTCATCCGTCAGGAAAAAGTAAGTGAATCTAACATTGGATTTGGACGTGCCTTCCTACCTTGAAATATGTCCTCCGAAGGCAGCATTTTCCAGTTTTTGGACGCAGCCATTGACTTGTGGACAAATATAATTCGCTCTTCCTCTTCTTCTCCTGAATCAGTTTCTGGTTCGAACATATGGCTTAATTAAACCAATATTTTCACTTGCCATTGTTTAGTTTATATTGACGGAGTGGATCAAGTCCGAGCTGGTATTGAGTGGAGGCGGGGATTCATTTGCATATCGATGAATTTGCGTATATAAATAAAGCAAGGATGTAGAGTTACATTAAAGTTATTTTAAGGCAAGGGATAAATTCTTTTTTCTGAGGGGAAAAAACTTTAAAATATGTCGTTTTGATTATCAAGTATTTTTAAGTTTTAAGGGATAACATTATTGACTGCAGGGGGACTTTAATTGCTTTTAAACTACATTTTTGAGGAAGTTCAGCCTGACTCTGACGTCGTAGACTTTGGCCAGTAAAGTGATAAAATCCACAGCAACCTGAAAATAATGCATGTAATGTGTGCATACTTCTTTAAAAGATGTCAACTTTATTATTTGTTCCATTATTGTTGGTCCTCTTGTTTTAGCACTAAAAAATATAGGCCTAATAAAATGTATCTTAGCTAAACCTTTAACCTTTTGGAACTTAGTGATATGAATTATTTGAAAAAAAAAAAAAAAGAATAAGAAGAAAAAAAGAACTATAGGCCTATACATTGCACAATAAAGCTTTCTTTACTCTAAAACAAACCCAATAAATGACACGTTTGACCACATGACAGGAAAATGCAAAAGCGGTCAAGTTACATGTAATGTTCACAAAGTCTCCACATCAACACTCAATTTATATCCCTTTCAAGATCATTCTCTTTGAACATTTGACATCTGAAGAAAGGCACTTGCACTTGCAGGTATAGTCTACAGATAATTTGACTAAATTATCATTCATTCATATGCATGTGAATGTGTAAGTTAATATTAACTTTCTGACACAATATAAACAATTCATAAAAAACTGTTATTCAGTGTGATACTGTATAAAGTCTAAGAGATGCTTAAAATTATTCTGCATGTAGAAGATATAATTTAATATTTTTATTAAATAATATCCAGAGTCAGTAGTGAGAGTTCAACCTGATACTCTACAACGCTGCACACCAGGCGATGGGCACTTTAAAGTATTCTGGTTCAAACTTCAAAACTGTTCTGCTCCAGTTCTTGTAGCTTCAGCTGAATAATAAAAAAACAACAACAACAAAAAAAACTAAAATTCTAATAATGGGAGAAACATATCAGGATACTTTAAATATTCAATGTGCTTAAAATCATATTTTAATAGATGTTTAATATTCTATCATTAAAACATTTTTCCAGCCCAAAACAGAGAATGTGAACTACACAGAATTAACATATTCACAATCAAAGGAAAACTAAGAGATTAAATAAAAAGATCATGGATATACATAGCTGGGAGACACCAAGAGAATTACTGGATTTGTAATGATCATTTGAAATGATTTCATCTGCTTCTTCCGGTAATGCGTATGTGGGGTACTGCAGCACTGTTTATCATATTAGATACATATGTGTGTTGGAAGTTGTTATAATGCTACTCTGCATTCGCTCAGCAGCTAGATAACTGTTGCACACTGCAGTAAGCTACATCAATATCGGGCATGGTAAAACATGGTACTCGCGGTAAATTAAGAAAACGAGATTTAAACAATAAGACTTACTGTGTTGAGCTATATAACATGATTAGATATTTGTTTGTGAACATATCAAAACAATTGCAGTCTACAGTCTAATAAATCAAGGGTAACGCCGGTATGATGTCATTAATAAGCGACACACGGACAAGGTCTATGTCCTGGTTAAAATTGCTTATTTCTGTAGATTTAAACATTCTTGGAAACATTTGGGATAATGTTAGTACACATGTCAACAAATATGACATTGTTCTGGTGTTTAATCCAAAAATCTTACATATTGTGGCTTTAATTGTGAAATATCTTACAAAGAAATGACCTACAGTATAATCAATTAAAAGAATATATTTATTTGACAATTAAAATGCAAAATGGCAGTTCTGACTTTTATAATTTACTGTATAAAACAATCAGCAGTGTTATGATCAATTGACAATATTTCTTGTTTCAAATGCCTTAAAGGGATAGTTCACCCAAAAATGAAAATTTGATGTTTGTCTACTTAACCCCAGGGCATCCAAGATGTAGATGACTTTTTTTCTTCAGTCGAACGCAAATTATGATTTTTAACTACAACCGCTGCCGTCTGTCAGTCAAATAATAGCAGTGATTGGGAACTTGAACAATAAGAGTCGAAAAAACTTCCATAGACAAATCCAAATTAAAACCTGCAGCTCGTGACGGCACATTGATGTCCTAAGACACGAAACGATCGGTTTGTGCGAGAAACCGAACAGTATTTATATAATTCTTTACCTCTAATACACCACTATGTCCAACTTCGTTCAGCTTCCGGCTAGTGAGGTCGGATCGCGCTCTGACAACGGAAGTGATGTCTCGCGCTCATTGAAGTATATGGGCGAGACATCACTTCCGTCTTCAGAACGTGTTTTTTGACCTCACTAACAGGAAGCTGAACGAAGTTGGACATAGTGGTGTATTAGAGGTAAAAATTATATAAATAATGTTCGGTTTCTTGCACAAACCGATCGTTTCGTCTCTTAGGACATTAATGTGTCGTCACGAGCCGCAGGTTTTAATTTTGATTTGTCTAAGCAAGTTTTATTTACTGTTATAGTTGAAGTTCCCATCCACTGCTATTATTTGACTGACAGAGGGCAGCGGTTGCAGTTAAAAATCATAATTTGCGCTCGACTGAAGAAAAAAAGTCACCTACATCTTGGATGCACTGGGGGTAAGCAGATAAACATCAAATTTTCATTTTTGGGTGAACTATCCCTTTAACTAGTTCTTGATCAACTAGTTTTCTGATAAAAACACTCAAAAGTAGGAGGGCAAATTGCTTATAAAAAATGGATGAAAAATATTTGACAGATTTCCTCAATGTGCATTATCAAAGATATTTCTGTTAACACTTATTGGTATGGGATTTCTTTTAAAGCTTGTAAAGGTGCTTTCTCTACATAGACATCCCACTTACTGGCATTAAAATTGCAATATTTCGTCTTTCTTGCATCACCCAATGTCATGCGTGAGTTATGTGTGCACGTGTGTTACAACTCGATATTACTCAAAAAACCTCAGGCATATAAGAACACAACTGGAGTTGAAAACATTAACATTTATTTATTGATTAAGAGGTTATACATTTTATGATAAATATGGTCTTTTATTGTATTATTGGCAAAGATACTATGATTCAAATTGCATTTCTATACATAAATACAAAATCTGAGGTAGGGCCTCAAGGATTAATGACATTTAAAATAAATTATGCCTTTTCATATATGTTTATTTTCCTCTTTTTATACGTTTTTACTTTTTTTTTTTTTTGTCTGGCACAGGATTCAAAATCTAGATATTTTTCATATTTATACTCTACAATTCAACTCAAATGATGCCATGATCTGTTGGAGGTACATATCTGTATCCATAGGCAGATTTCCCTCATGTAAAACACACAGAAAGATATGACATTACCCAAGTAATAAGAAATTTTACCTATGCTCCGATAGGTCCACAGTAAAGTGCCAAATGACACGACATACATTACAATATAGACTGACCACATAATGACTGATTGGAAGCTACTCTGTATCATTATTCTGAAATACATATATATATTTATTACCAGAGGACATCTATAAGGCCAAAGGTTACCTGAAGATGTCATAACATATTGGCACACATCAATAATGAAGGATGAGTGGCAGTATCTCAGTCTCCTAAATACACAGAATAATATATTTAATTTCTTCATATTTATATATAGGATATTTGTATATATATATATATATGTATACATATATGTCTTTTTCATTTAGAATATATGTTCTTTTTAAGCTTTTTTCAGAACCCTTTGAGAAGTTCTCCTTCTTTGGTTGCCTACTGCCCAGTGTCGCCCTGTAGGTAGGAAAAGGTGGTAAACTCAGCTGCAGCTGCTAAGTGAGGGACACATTCGAGAAAAGGAGCATAAAGGGGAAGCATACATGGACAAATAATCCACAGCAACACAAACAGCACATGCAAGACCGTTACCTATTAATTTTTTTTCCCACAGATTACGTGTTACTTGAAGGGGTTGTAACAATAGCTCTCGGACAGACGTACAGTAACACAAGGACTAACAGAAATTCCATCCAGAACCTCAAATATTACAACAATGATCACAGCAGCCGTATACAATTAACGTGTGCTTTGTGTACTGTTTGTTTGTGCTACATAACCTGGAGCTTCTGTTCAAGTAAAAAGCACTCAGCTCTTGCATACAAATTTAACCAAGCCCTATGAGGACCTCAAACTGACTGCCAGGCTGCATTTGACCACGTCTGGATGGTTGGACAAATATAAATCTAAACATTAAGCGCTGCATATTATTCCACACATCCACACACACACACATATACTACACAGAGAGTAAGATTAAACATGTATCAGAAAAAGCATCTCTTTTGTGGCACTAACATACTGAGGAACACCTTTTTTCTTTTTCTGTTTTATAAATGCTCTATATAATCAAGGTGATTAGTGTAGTATCTGCATATTACATGGCTTTTGAAACACATCACTCCCAGGCAAAGTTATTATTCTCAGTGTTATTATTTGCATTGCGTGGGCAGTGTGGTTCGCTTCACTTGTAGTAGTACTAACTAAATCACTACTAATCGTATAGGTATACATACAGTAGAACTAACAAAAAAGTAGTACTTGTCTTTTCATTTAGGCTTTTTATCAATGATGTGGTGGTGGAAAGCAACCACATATTTTTGCGTGATGTTTAATCAAAGTGCTTTTTGTACTCAAGTTTGGTCAGCTTTGACCAGCACAACAACTAACCAGAACTAAAAACCTGTTGCCCAAAGCAATACTACAAGAGCATTCTATCTGTAGCCATTATTTACAGTCCAATAGCTAGAAATGGGACACTAATAATACAATGAAGTATTCAAATTGTCAATATATGGCATGATTTTCTGAAAATGTGCACTTTTACAAATCTTATAGGGAATGGGTTTAATGTGAATTACATGCACTGCCCAGGCAAAAAATAAAAAATAAAATAAAAAAAAGTTGCTGTTTAAATAGGCAAATTCTTAAGAGTCAATGACTGGATCATTATTTCAGTGATTATTATGTTTCTAGCATGTTATATGTTTGGCAACAGTTCTTCTAACCATAAATGATGGAGTGTGCAGCTTTTAATTTCTTAAATAACCATGTAGGAAGACGCATCATGGCCATATTCCAGGACGACAATGTCAAGATTCATCAGGCTCAAATTGTGAAAGAATGGTTGGGAGGGAGCATGAAGAATCATGGAAATGTTGTGATGTTTTTCCATCAAGAGGTGCATCAATTTTTGGTCAAGATTTTGTTGACAATGCAAGAGGTAAGCACTCTGTAAAGTCTCATCCAGCACATCCCAAAGACTTTCAATGAAATTAAGGTCTGGACAAAGATGCGCCAAATCATGTGTGAAAAATGATTCTTCATGCTCCTTCCCAACCAATCTCTTTGAGCCTGATGAATCTTTACATTGTCAATGAATATGGCTATAATGTGTCTTCCTACATGGTTAAGAAATGAAAAGCTAAACTCAAAAAAAAAAAAAAAAAAAAAAAAAACTCTACTGTTGTTAGTTTCACTCAAACCATCCTTGTTCACGTTACTTAAAAAACTCATGTAACTACATGAACTTAATTTAAATGAGTTGTTTCTACTAAAAATGAGTATTGTCAGCTTTAGCGTTTGTTAAGTCAACTTAACATTGCTGAGTGAAATACACAAATTAATGTTGACATAACTAACTGGGCAGTTGATCCGTAGTTTCCAGCATGCTTTGCAAGGGACTTCATTAGGAGAGTAAACTTAGGGATTAAAGTGTTATTTTATGCGTTTTTCAGTAAAGGGAAAGATGTTGTTAGTTTAGTTGTTAGTGTTTAATGTTCAGTTATGTTGGACATTTAGAGGAGTTTCTGTAATGTTTTTGAACTTTGTGCTTACCATTATGCAGAAGAGTGCACTCATAAACGCACGTTTATAGGATGCAATTCCTGCTCTCAATTAAATTGAGTTTGTCAGCGAGTTATTTTTTAGTGCATTTTGTAGAGCAAATTGTTAATTTAATAAGGTAAATTAAGTCAATAAATGTATTCACCTCACGTAATAAACTTTTATAAATTTAACATAACATTATTAAGTAAACTGCACATATGAATATTATGTAACAGTAACAAATTCAAATGATTTATTTTTACTGTTATTTGTACAAATTACTCAATATAGTTGTGTGGAACTACTTGACACTGCTTTTTTTAAGTAAATCCAACATTTAATTTTTTTCCATCAATTAGGATTAGAAGAATTGTTCCCAAACATGTAACATGAAACATAATAATCACAGCAATAATGATCCAGTCAGAGGCTCTTAAGTATTTGCCTATTAAAATCCAAACAGTGACTTTTTTTTTTTTTTTTGGCCGGGCAGTGTATAAAGCTTCCACAAATGTGTTCAATGCTAATCCAACATCTAAAAAGGTTGATGGAACGGAGTAATACCTGAGACCCTGTTTCATGAAGACGAACAGACAGACAGAGATGAAAAATGTTTAAAAAAAGGAGTGTGGTCCCCAAGCATCTGTCACAGAAGTTTCCTTTTTTTTCTAATCTATGTATCCTCTGCGAGCAATTGTTGAAAATAGCGTGTCAGCTATGTCAGTGTTTAAACATGTACTTTCTAAAATATACACTTTTCATGAGATGATTGGCTTGCCACACATACCACACCCCTTAGTTTTTCCTCTACTTTTCTTTTGTGTACTCCACTATAACTGTGTACTGCATAAGAATAGGAGGATTCACAAAGTCTATGAACAGATCACAACACATACTTGAAAGCATACTCTAAATATTAGTATACATACATAACTGCTAGTTGGCCGTTGAGTACTACTCTAAACAACATTGAAAGGTACTATTACAGTTTTGCATGGCTAAATGTTCTTTGAATAAAGGAATGGATCTATACTACTGGAACCTACACTATGAGTTTGGCTTCTATAACACTGTAGAGATATTTCCGACAGGTTAGTAAATTGTTAGAAAGAGTAGGATAGCTTATAATTCACAGAGACTGAAATGTGCTCACTTCCCTCCATAATGTAGTATTAATACGCACTATACTATGCAGTATTTTATAAATAGAGGAAGTCTGAGGCACAAGGTACAGCTATAAGTGGACACAAGTGGAGAGCGATAGTACGATGACAGAAAAGAGTTTGAGTTCTCTGTGCACTACTCAGCGGTTTATCTCATTTGTGTTTGCTACATTTAAGAGATGACAAGCAAATAGACAAGAAATATAAATGTTGTTCTCCTCATTTTTTCTTTTTAACATCAGCAGTTGCTTCAGAATGAAGAAAAATAAAAAAAACCACTGCATGATGCACAATCAGTCAAATATTGCCTCAACAGTTGCAACTGCATCATTATATTGCCTCTGAGAAAAAGGTTCGGCTGGGATCGGTGTATCAGAATGTGCATGAAAGACCTCCAATGTCAGAATGACTGTGA
Source organism: Chanodichthys erythropterus (assembly GCF_024489055.1). Lineage (NCBI taxonomy): Eukaryota > Metazoa > Chordata > Actinopteri > Cypriniformes > Xenocyprididae > Chanodichthys > Chanodichthys erythropterus. Next base: position 38,662,646 of record NC_090231.1, read on the forward strand.
ATAATAATTCAGAAAAAACAAAATCATAGGGAGTTGTCTGTGCTTTCCACCTGAAAGACCCCTCTAAAAGTGCCAGAAGAGGGGGGGATATGGCTGAAAGAGAACGCTAAGGAAAAAAGGGGAGGTTGAATGGGCAAAGAGTTTGATGTGAGTGCAGGTCTCACCCTCAGAGGCCTCGGGAAATTTTGCACTCACAGGGAAGTGAGGAGGTTTATTGATATTGGGCTGATAGCTGGAAATCTTTAGGGGGAAGTTTGAGACCAAGGGAGTTGGTGCCCAGCGGATCGATCATGTTCTTGTAGCGTTCACCACGGTGTTTCATCAGGAATGGACCCCAGTCAGGCTGAGGAGAGCAAACCAACTTCAGCCGCTGTGGAAAAAAGACGAGCCATCAGAAATGCATGCTGGGTGCTTGCTTGGTTTGTATCCTATCCTGTAGATATTGACTGAATGGTTTTGTTTGATCTTTCAAAACTCAAAGAAGTTACAGAATTTTATAAAACGATCGAAAACTATTACTTTGATGCATAATTTTTGTTATATTTTTGTATATTGTTTATGCGAATTCCATGTTATATACAGTACAGTCCAAAAGTTTGGAACCACTAAGATTTTTAATGTTTTTAAAAGAAGTTTCGTCTGCTCAACAAGGCTACATTTATTTAATTAAAAATACAGTAAAAAACAGTAATATTGTGAAATATTATTACAATTTAAAATAACTGTGTACTATTTAAATATATTTGACAAAGTAATTTATTCCTGTGATGCAAAGCTGAATTTTCAGCATCATTACTCCAGTCTTCAGTGTCACATGATCCTTCAGAAATCATTCTAATATGCTGATTTGAAACATTTATGATTATTTTCAATGTTGAAAACAGTTGTGTTTTTTTTTCAGGATTCCTTGATGAATAGAAAGTTCAAAAGAACAGCATTTATCTGAAATACAAAGCTTCTGTAGCATTATACACTACCGTTCAAAAGTTTGGGGTCAGTAAGAATTTTTATTTTTTTGAAAAGAAATTAAAGAAATGAATACTTTTATTCAGCAAGGATGCATTAAATCAATCAAAAGTGGCAGTAAAGACATTTATAATGTTACAAAAGATTAGATTTCAGATAAACACTGTTCTTTTGAACTTTCTATTCATCAAATAATCCTGAAAAAAAATATTGTGCACAAATATTTTGTACAATTGTACACATTAAATGTTTCTTGAGCAGCAGATCATCATATTAGAATGATTTCTGAAGGATCATGTGACACTGAAGACTGGAGTAATGATGCTGAAAATTCAGCTTTGCCATCACAGGAATAAATTACTTTGTGAAATATATTCAAATAGAAAACAGTTATTCTAAATTGTAATAATATTTCACAATATTACTGTTTTTACTGTATTTTTAATTAAATAAATGTAGCCTTGGTGAGCAGACAAAACATTAAAAATCTTAGTGGTTCCAAACTTTTGGACTGTACTGTATATCCATGGAGATTTAATTCTAATTTTATAATTATTATGCATGCAAAAGATCTCAAACCACAGGACTAAATATAATACACTATAGTGAAGGCAAAAGGTGGTTAAAATTATGAAAAACTTTGGGATAAAATTTAACCTGTTTCCTGTTAAAAGTGAACCTGAACCTGTCTGTTAAATGTGAATGACTGGTTGTATGATTTATACTGCTGTTATGTTTTGTTGCTATTTTATGTTTGTATGATTTTAGAGTTATATACTATTTATGTACAGCACTTTGGTCCATTCTTATAGTTTTGAAAGTGCTTTAAAAATAAAAGTTGAGTTAAAGGACCTAGACTAAAAATTTTAACCTAACCTAATTACCATAAACTTTTCTTATAGAGTTTACAACACTGACTGCTTTTCAATAACTCTAAAGTAGAAAAGAAAACAACCCAAATGGTTACACTTTATTTTGATAGACATTCTATTAACTATTAATAACTCTCATTAGAGTACTAGTAGACTGTTAGGTTAGGGTTAAGTTGACATGTACTTGCAAAGTTACTTACTAAATTTGCTAAAGTCAGTTAGAATGTCTGTTGGGTATCATAAAAATAAAGTGTTAGAAGATATTAAGCAGTACTAATAGTCTAATGACTGCTAGTGGACAATTAGTTGCAAAGTTACCCATGGGCTGTGTCCGAAAGTTTAAAAATGCTGCCGAGGTGGATGCATTCCAAAGTATGAAGGCATCAAGACACGTCCGAATCCATTGTTAGCTTCACTCCCTGTCTCCTGAGATACCTTCATCTGATCGATTTTTGAAGGCAGCATAGATGTGTCCTTTGCTGCCTTTGATATCTCCACAATCCTGTGCTTTCAGTTGTGTGACAGTTAAAGTTGCCATGAAATCAAAATCGACAATTCTTATTTTTTTTTTACAGAATGTTGCAGTGCTAATAATTTCATTATTTTTTTAAAATAATTTATCTGTGCACATCATTTTTTTTTAATAAAAAAGTTAACTTCTCCTCCCCCTCGAAACAATGTCTGTTCTCTTCATGATGTGTGTCTCAGCAGAGGGGAGGACTATACAGTCAAACCAAAATTTATTCAGAAACCTTGAACATTCATTCATTATTACAGTGTATACACTATAGTTTTTACTGGTCGTCCACTATATGAAGAATTTTTGGGTATAATATGTTACAGTTTAATTTATATTGCTATCCTCACTTACATAAATTAACTATAGTGTCCTGTACTCACTAGTATAAATATATCAAAAATGTCTGAATAATATTTGGTTTGACTGTATATCCTCCACAACTGACTTCAAATTGGAAATCAGATCTGCGTCCATAAAGTTCCTTCATTTCCTACAATCCAAACAATTCCTGAAAGACGAAATCAAGCCCTGCCATACATCTTTAAGCTGTTTCAATCTGATACACATCACAATAGGGAAGAAAACACTTTCGCTTCCGTTTGATGGCAACTTTAAAATAAAGAATCAAAGATGATGTCTGAAAGTTGCAGTTGGTGGTTTTTGACATTTCTAGCAAGAAATTAGTATTGTAGTAATAACATTTTTGCTTAGTTATCACCAAAGCTCTCTCTATTTTGCTGTAGATCATTAAACTGCCTCAGAAGTCTTGTCTGAAATCATTTTCATGAGATACCTTCGCGTGCAAACGTTGCCTGTGAAGTCGGAGGCAAAAAGTCAGTGGCCTAAGCTTCTGGACGCAGCAATAGTTAGTATAATGTCTAAAGTGGACTATTGAAATAAAATGTTACCACCCAAACACCCCTCCTTACCTCAATTAAGGTTCCAGGTGCAAGGTGCATCTTGATAACAAACATAATGGGAATCCATATAACAGAACAGATGACCATAAGCCAGCCGAGGACCATTGACCAGGTCGGATAAGTGTAATCCTCATATGTCATCACCTTCCACTGGTACAGACTAAGTGCCAAAATAAACTAGGGAAAGAGAAAGAGAGAAAGGGTCAGTGGCTGTATTATCCAACAGTTATAGCACTGATGAATGTGTGCATGCATTGGCGTTGGATGTGTGTCACAGGTATCTGCAGGAATGATTATATAAACCCCTGTTTTGTTTCATCTGTATAAGGTGGACATACTGTGAGAATGGTTGGTGTGACAAAAGCCCAGCAGATTCTCCAAAACTTGTTTGGCTGGAACCCAATCATCATCTCGATGTCCTCACAGAACCGTTGTAGACCTGCACCAACAAGAAAGAAAGAAAGAAAGAAAGAAAGAAAGAAAGTCAATATATTGTATGACATATTTATACATCTATATATCTTACACATTTATATAACTAAACTAACTAATAATTGGCTTAGCAAGATTTTTAACTTGAGCACACTCATTGTTGCCTGCCTGCCTGCTTGTTTGTTAGTTTGTTTAGATAGTTTAGTTTGTTTTTCCATTACCTAAAAAAATCAGATCCCTGCTGTGCACTAAAATAAATTACTGAGGCCCTAAAATCTACAGATAAATGAAACTCACCATAAATGTATGAGATTCCAACCAGTTCAAATATGGCAATGATGACCAGAGAGTAAGAGGCTGCATATGTGTCCACCAGCTGAAGCATGTACATACCACTCTGTAGGTGAAAGCACACACACATACACACAATTCAAAATACAAATAGTTATCTAATGAATCCTAATCTAAAAATCACCCAATGAATCACTTTAATAAAAAAAAAAAGACAAATTAACATTCATTCCTGACCATTCCAATTATCTGCTTTAGGAATTCCGTTCCAGTGTGTTTACTTTTCTTATTTACTTGCTTTTATATTATTTAGCAGAGAGCCACTTTAACTAAAGTGTGCTATAAAGGTAAAGGTTTTGCAGTTGGGAATAATAGTAAATGTCCTACCTCAGTGATCATGGGGAAACCCAGCACAAAAAAGGACAAACAGCAAATCAAAGTGAACTGAGGCTTGTGTGTGCGCAGGTACTTGGGGAACTCATCAGAAACAGACGTCACTATAGTTTCTATGGTGGCAAACTAGAGAGGAACCAAAAGGTGATTTAGTTATTTATTTCATTTATTCAGCTATCACATACTGTAAAAAGGATGGATGACATGTCTTCCTTCCACTGTAGAAAAATGAAGCCAAAATATTCCAGAAATGGCGGTTAACATTGTGCCCCGATTACGTCATTCAGAGTCTGCGCAGTAGTGATCGTGAAGTGGAGCCTGCAGTATCCATACTTCCGCAGACTCAATTACAAGCACAGCTGTCAATCATGACATTAAACCCTTTTTTTTTTAGATGGTCCTCACTGCAGAACACAAGATCCAAGGGGCGGAGTTGGCTCTAGATCCAACTCCTCCCACTTTACATATCTCTAAACCTACCCGTCTCTGCTCCCTGATCTAAAGCTACCCATCTCCCCCCCTTTGAATCTGGATCCAACTCCTCCCACTTTACATATCCCTTAACCTACCCGTCTCCGCCCCCTGGATCTCGAGTGTTCTGCTATAGAGTACCCCAGTGATGACGTGTTTTGTAGGCCAACCCGGATGTTAGCGGTGCACGGGTTCCCTCGATTGAAAGCCTATGCATTTTTCCCATAGACTTTTGGAAAATCGCAGAAAATAAGCTCTGTGTTTAACAAAGGGTTATGACACTTACACGTTTTGTCTATCAAGATAATCTTTACAAGTTAACACATCATTTATAGATTTTGAAGCCTAAATAAAGTCGTCAGATATAAAAGGCTAACAGTAGGCTATAAATGGACTACAGCACATCATGGTCGCGGATCAACGTCGTCACCACCAAGCTTCCTCAAACTTTATTTAGAAAACAACTTTATTTATAAACATGCTCGCTGATTATGATCTGCGCTGTGTAATGAATACTTATCCACTTTTTCATGAGAAATGCTGTCCAAATGTCCCGTTTTTAATGATGACGTCTAAAGTCCCCACCACAAAGGAAGTAGTCCCTTTTAGCAATTTGTTAGCAACTGCCGATTTTAAGACATAGTAAAAGTTTAAAAAATCACAAGTGGGTTATAACTGGTGTGTTTTATGTCATAGCTCAAAACGTGAAAGTATTTAGAGGCTTTGTTAACCACAGACCTTATTTCAGGCGATTTAGCAAAAACCCATTCAAAAAAACCCATAGACTTTACGGCGTTGGAACCGGAAGTCCTAAAATGCTAACTCGCTTACGGGTTTTGCCTACAAAAATGCGTCATCCACTCTATGAGGGGCTACTGCTTTTTTATAACATCAAAATAAATGGCCACTAAAAATGAAAAAACTTTTGATGCATTTTGGCCATTCATTTACACGACAACAGCATTTTGGGGGCCTGAAAACGCTGACTTTTGAAAAGGGGTTTCAAAGAGCAAGTTTTTGAAAATGATACTATTATTGTCCCCATGTAAACTTCAAAAACGTGAATTTGTGAAAATGGTGATGTCATGCGCATGTGTGTTACGTGTTCAATTCTATAGGCACGTGGTGTTTCTTTACAAAGTGACATCGCCAACTACTGGCCTGGCATGAATAATACAACATTTTAGCTGTTTTCACGGATACGTGTGAACAGGGACAATTTTAACAACGTTGTCGTCTGTACATGAAAAATGCAAAGAAAAAAATTTCAGTTTTTAGTACATCATTGTCGTGTAAACGTACCGTAAGTAAAACAAAACTTATTGGAAAAACAAACACTTGAACATACATCAACGTGATAAGAACTACCAAAAATGACAGAAACCAATTTTTTTTTAGTTTGGCTAGTGTCCCATTCGATTACATGGAGAAGGCAGGATTTATGACATATACTGCAGCCAGTCACCAGGGGGCAACCGAAATGTTTTGGCTTCACTTTTCAGGACATGTGTGACACACTTGAGCTATCACATAACAACTGAAGAAAAAACTGTAAATCAAGATTCATTACTGCCATTACCATAGTATCCAGACCAAGCGTAAGCAGCATGAGGAAGAAGATGATGGCCCAGAAAGGTGACAAAGGCAGCCTGGTCAGAGCCTCTGGATACACCACAAACGCAATTCCTGGACCTACAAAAAGAGCATATTTACAAACCAGACTGATCGAAAGCCTTTTAGATCTGATAATAGTGGAAACAATGTGATGAGCTTTATATATTTCCAATTACACCAACACCAAACATCTGATCATAGTTCATAATAGCTTACCAACCACAAACACATGCACATGTACCTTCATCTGCCACACTCTCGATGGGAACTTTGAGCTCATGAGCCATGAAGCCAATAACCGAAAAAATGACAAAACCAGCAAAAATACTGGTGGCACTGTTAGTACAGGTCACAATGAGAGTATCCCTAAAAAACAAAAGAGACAGAGCGCATGATGTCATTTTAAATCATAAATAATATTAATAACACATAGATCAGATTTTGAGTAAAAGCATCTATTGAATGTTTACATTTCCTTGGGCAGACAGTTTTGCAATATTAGTTTTAAAATGATAATAGTTATCCTGTTTTTGTTGGTTAAAGAGACTCGTTTGTTTACATTCTATAATTCAGATGTTCTCTCAGATGACTCTTGTTTATTCATTACTGTCATGATCACCGTTTGTTCCTGTCAGTTCCCGGACTACATCTCCCATCATCCTCTCTGCCACTCACCTGCACACACTTCACACTAATCACTTATCACCACACCCAGCTGCAGCTCATTACACGGACTATAAAAGACTCATACACACACCACCTCACTGCTAGGTCTTGTTTTCACTTGTGTTACACTTCCAAGCGTTTCTCCTGTCTCTCTGTCTGTTCCGGTTCCCGTTACTGATCCCCGTCTGGTTCTATTGTTCTGTGATTGATCGCTGCCTGCCTTTTGACTACTGCCTGTTATCTGACTACGTTCCTGCCTGTCTCTGATGTTCCTGTTTGCCCCGTTTGACCATGCCTGTACGACCACGCTCAACATTTAATAAAGCTTTGCATATGGATCTCACTCTGAGTCCCGCCTTCGTTACAGAAGACCTAGCCACATCAAGATCCAGCAGCTTTGTTGGGCGTCCTAGTCCCAGCATGGATCCTGCAATGCGCCTTGTAGGCCTTCGTCAAGGTAACTGCACCCTGGAGGCACATATTCAGATATTCTTGGACATTTCTCATTTTTCTGATTTACCGGACTGTGCCCTGATTGACTTTTTTGCCCATGGACTAAACGAACCTCTTAAGGGGTATTTAATCGCTAATGGTCCCCGAGGGACGTTTATGGAATTCTTGGACTTTGCCCTGCTTACCGTTGGTTCACGTTTTACTGTGGGTGTCGCGGAGGAACGTGAAACCTCGTCTCCTCATGTAATGGCGGCTACCACAACAACACTAAGTCAAGTCTCCGCTGATCGCCCAGAGCAACGTCAAGTCTCCGCTGATCGCCCAGAGCAACGTCACGCCTTCGCTGATCGCCCAGAGCAACGTCACGCCTTCGCTGATCGCCCAGAGCAAAGTCACGTCGCCGCTGATCGCCCAGAGTCACGTCAGGTCTCTAGATCAGTCCGGGAGCGGAGAGTGTTGCGTTCCAGTGTGACCGATCCACCGTTGATTTCAGTCGAGCAGCTGGCATCCCCAAGTCTCCGTCGGCCGCTTCGCTTTCAAGCCCGGTGGCCGCTTCGCTCTCAAACCCGGTGGCCGCTTCGCACTCAAGCCAGCCGACCGCTTCGCACTCAAGCCCGCCGGCCGCTTCGCACTCAAGCTCGCCGGTTTCAGCGCTCTCAAGCTCGCCGGTTTCAGCGCTCTCAAGCTCGCCGGTTTCAGCGCTCTCAAGCTCGCCGGTTTCAGCGCTCTCAAGCTCGCCGGTTTCCAGCGCTCTCAAGCTCGCCGGTTTCCAGCGCTCTCTCAAGCTCGCCGGTTTCAACGCTCTCAAGCTCGCCGGTTTCAACGCTCTCAAGCTCGCCGGTTTCTACGCTCTCAAGCTCGCCGGTTTCAACGCTCTCAAGCTCGCCGGTTGCTATGGACTCTCGTTCGCCTATTGCAGTGGACTTAAGCACCCTGGACGCGATGGACGAAATGGCTGCTTTGCCAGTGCCCACGGGCAAGATGGCCGCCCCTGCGGTGCTCAAGGATGCAGGGGTTGTTCCAGCCATTGAGTCCGCTCCATCCAGTGAGTCCGCTCCAGCACAGCCTGCTCTCCTGGTCTGTCCTGTCTTGGCCCAGAGGGCTGTGCTCACCTTTTATGTCTTGGCTGTCCTACGTGCGTTGAGGAACTCAAGCTCTATTGCCGTCCCGGAGCAGCCCGAGTCCGCTGCCGTCCCGGAGCAGTCCGAGTCCGCTGCCGTCCCGGAGCAGTCCGCTGCCGTCCCGGAGCAGCCCGCTGCCGTCCCGGAGCAGCCCGAGCCCGCTGCCGTCTCGGAGCTGTCTGCTCTCCTTGATACGGCCACGGAGGCCGTTACCGAGCTGCCTGCTCTCCTTGATACGGCCACGGAGGCCGTCACCGAGCTGGCCGCTCACCCTGATACGTCTGCCCTGCTGCCGACGCCACCCAAACTCCTTGCCCACGAGCCCGCTACGGACCACGCTGAAATCCCCAAGAACTTTTTGGGGGGGGGCAGGATACCTGAGGGTGGGGAGCTTGTGGGTGGGGACCTTGCCTGGTCACTGCCGTCATCGGCCTTTGCACTGTTATGGCCACCCATGGACTGTAGCCCACTATGGCCATTAATGGATTCTGACCCACCGTGGTCATTCACGGACTCTGTCTCGCCGTGGCTGCCCAAGCCACCTGACCTGCCATGGCTGCCTGAGCCACCTGACCTGCCGTGGCTGCCCGAGGCTCCTGACCTGCCGCGGCTGCCTGAACCACCTGACCCGCCGTGGCTTCCTGACACACCTGACCTGCCGTGGCCGCCCGAGCCACCTGACCCGCCGTGGCCGCCCGAGGCTCCTGGATCTGCATTGGGGACCCCGTTTCTGTCTGCATGCAGGTCTCCAATGCACCCACCCTCCCTCCCTAGCTGTTCCTTTTACGCCGCGAGGATGCGCCTTCCGGGAGGGGGGCGTTATGTCATGATCACCGTTTGTTCCTGTCAGTTCCCGGACTACATCTCCCATCATCCTCTCTGCCACTCACCTGCACACACTTCACACTAATCACTTATCACCACACCCAGCTGCAGCTCATTACACGGACTATAAAAGACTCATACACACACCACCTCACTGCTAGGTCTTGTTTTCACTTGTGTTACACTTCCAAGCGTTTCTCCTGTCTCTCTGTCTGTTCCGGTTCCCGTTACTGATCCCCGTCTGGTTCTATTGTTCTGTGATTGATCGCTGCCTGCCTTTTGACTACTGCCTGTTATCTGACTACGTTCCTGCCTGTCTCTGATGTTCCTGTTTGCCCCGTTTGACCATGCCTGTACGACCACGCTCAACATTTAATAAAGCTTTGCATATGGATCTCACTCTGAGTCCCGCCTTCGTTACAATTACATTAGTCTCAACAAAACTTTTATGTAATCAACGTACACTAGCGTTCAGATGTTTAGGATCAGTAATATTTTTTTAATGTTTTTGAAAGAAGTCTCTTATGCTCACCAAGGCTGTATTTATTTGATCAGACATACAGTAAAAACAGAAATATTGTGAAATATTATTACAATTTAAAATAAGTGTTTTCTATTTAAATATTATGTTCAAATGTTGTTTATTGCTGTGATGCAAAGCTGAATTGTCAGCATCATTACTCCAGTCTTCAGTGTCACATGATCCTTCAGAAATCATTATAATATGGTGATTTGGTGCACAAGAAACATTTATTATTGTTATTATTATCAATGTTAAAAAAGCTGTGCTGTTTCATATGTTTAAGGAAACTATGATCCATTGTTTCAGCATACATTTACAAAGCTTATTTTCTCTTATTTTATATAAGTAGAAATCTTTTGTAACAATTATACATTTCTTTACCTTCCACTTTGATCAATTAAACGTGTCCTTGCTGAATACATATACACCTCAAACGTACAATCAGTGACAGTGCTGGTTACCTGTAACAGTTGTTATGGAACTTATTGTAGGATGACAGGGTTATAAGACCACCCCATGCTGCAGACAGAGAGAAGAAGATCTGGGTAGCAGCATCTTTCCAAACCTTGAGTTGAAGTGAAAGACAGAAAGAAACATAAAGAAAAAATTATAATAAATAGACGAAATCCAATATAGGGTCCTAGCACTTTGGTGCGAGGGCCCTAATGAGATTGAATCTAGAGGAAAGTACATCAAAGAGAAAACATTTGACCATCAAATATAGTGAATAAAAATAATAAAATATACACCATTCTTTTTATTACCTTGGAATCATTGAGTTTTTCCCATTTGGGTGTTATGAAGTAAAGGATCCCAGAACCGGCCCCAGGGAGAGTGACCCCTCGGATCAGCAGGATGACCAACACCACGTAAGGGAACGTGGCAGTGAAATACACCACCTGAAAACAAGAAAAATAGCTTTGTGAAAGACCAACAAACATCAACACATATACAGTGAATAACAATGATTTAATCAAAGAGATTACTAGTAACCTATTTAGTAGCTTATCTAGTAGTTTATGCCCCTAAAGCTTCTGCCAACCTTTTGTTTGTCTTACAGCCTTATCTAATATTCATCTTATATCCAATCTAATTCATCTAATATTTCTTTTGCCAAATTTTAAAAAACACATTTAAAAATGTGGGTTATTTCTACTTAAAGGTGCTCTAAGCGATCCTGGGTGGAGTAACTTCCTGTTGACGTCGAAGTGTTGTCAAACAAAACGGAGGCTAGCTAGACCCTCCCTCCCCATCCCCTTCGTGCTTCCTGAAACAGTCATGAAAGCGCTTTTAAAATCATTCTTGTCGGTTATTGGCTGGAGCATGTTTATTATGATTCGTGGTCCAGGCTGCACCAGGTAGTTTTTGTTTCCGTTTTTGGAGCTTGTGGCGACTACAAAGACCGTGTTTTTTTTACAGTGTGTTCAGGGGACAGGCAGCTAGTGGATAGTGTTTGCTGTATGTAACAAAAATGTTTTGGCCTAAAAACGCGAGACATCGCTTAGAGCACCTTTAATTACTCACAGTTTTAGTACTGTCTAATAGGAACTGTCTAATGTTTCCACCAAGTGATTGTTATATTACTTAATTTATCCTCATTTTTTAAGAGGGAGACTCCCAAAGAAAGAGACTCTGCTAATAAATATAATTAATTACAAAAACTGACTTGTCTTGACACCCAAATTCACCAATAAATCACACAAATGGCTATTGAAACCTTAATAATAGCAGGCATTTTTATGTAAAGTATAAGATCAGGGGTTAGTAAGAAGTTGCTAAAAAAGTTTTTTTTAAAGAAATTTATTTATTTATTCAGCAAGGATGCATTAAATTGATCAAAAGATACAGTAAAGACATTTATAATGTTACAAAAGATTTTCATTTTAAATAAATGGCTTTTTTTTTTTTTTACTTTCTATTCATCAAAGAACCCTAAAAAATGATCATGTCTCCACAAAGATAATCAGCACAATTGTTTTCAACTTTGATAATAATAAGAAACATTTCTTGAGCAGCAAATCAACCTATTAAAAAGATTTCTGAAGGATCATGTGACACTGAAATTGAAAATTCAGATTTACCATTACAGGAATAAATTACATTTTAAAATATATTAAAACGGAAAACACTTATTTTTCACTGTTATAAAATTTTACAATATTACAGTTTTTACTGTATTTTTCATCAAAGAAACAGCCTTGTTGAGCAATAGAGACTTTTTTAAAAAAAATATTTAAAAATCTTACCGACCCCAAAGTTTTGAACAGTAGTTCCTGAAAAGGTCATTAGCTGATTTGTATTTTATCTTTAAAGAGGATGATAGACTAGATTTGCCTTCCAACAAAGGAACTGGGCTTTGTATAGGATCAGAATGAGGCCTGCTGTAGGCTTCTCTTTTAACATAGTTCCTGTAAATGAGAAATAAGGAGAGAAAATAGTCAGCCTATTTTCTTACCTTCCCTGAAGACTTGATCCCTTTAGCCAAAGAGGCATAAACAATAAGCCAAGCCAGGAAAAGGCAAGCAGCCAAGGGCCAACGAATATCACCGGGGTATTCAATACCCTTGGAAATATGCAACACATTATACCTATCAAGAAAGCAGAAAGATTCACATACATTTACAAAATTAAACATAAAACACCTTTAAACACTGACGGATAGATAGAAAGGCACACTTACTTGAAATACTCCTCACTAGGGCTGACATAGGTTTTATTGTCCATTGTTACATTTAACAGTTTACTTAAATTCCCGACAGCATTTGCAGATAAACAGAATGTAGTGTTCTTGACTGACGTGATGTTTCTGTCCCTTAGTATACAGGTGTCTGGCCAGAAGAAACAATGACAGAACTTGGAATGAACGTGAAAAATGTTCCTGTTTTTCATCGTCATTCACTGCCTAAATTAAAAAACATTCTAAAACAATTTAAGTCCAAGAAATCAATCAAACGTCGCACAAATACCCATTTCACACACATCTAAAATACTGTCTTTGATTCACGTGCAGGTTTAGTAGCGCTACTCAAACAAGCCACGAGGTGGCAGTGCATCTCACTGCGGCACTGCACCAACTCTTACAGTAAATTTGTCAAGCAAGCAGATTTTCTGCTGAATTCACCAAAAGCACGACATTGAGAAAAGCGTTTAAAAACAAATTACAGCGTAAAATGTTAAATAATTCAATCAAATGCATAATAAAACACTTTTTATTCTAATTAGATTAGATTTTTAAGCATAAAAAACATTTTTTTCACAATCACATTTCAATGTGACACAAATATACTAAATAAAAAAATAAAAACGCCAAATCTATTTGTATTGTATGATTATAAAATGCAAGATTTTACAGTTTGTGTAGCAGACAAAAAATAAATGAATAAATCTGGCAAGTCATCAAATAAGAACTTTTGGTGAAATGAAAAAAGCACAGTTGCGTTTGGGGTGTAAAGAGGGAAACTGAATAACCTAAATTAAGTGGTAGGCTACTTAATTCCTGAAATACAGGTTGCGCATTGCGCATTTTAGTTAGAAAAAAGAAGGGGGACTGTGGGGGGTGGACTCAGAGAGAGAGAGAGAGAGAGAGAGAGAGAGATAAAGACGCTCATCCTTACCCAAAAGCAGCATGTCTTTGTCTTTGCACTCGATGGTGTTCCATTCATTTTTACAGGTGGCCCATGGCAGTGACTCCTTCAACGAAGCGAACAGGTAGTACAATGTCCAGCACATAATAATATTATAGTATATGGCTATCAAGACAGATATTATCAACATGGCAATCCCGCAACCTATAATAACAAAATGAAAACCAGATAATAGAAATTACACTTAAAGCAGGCGGAAAGTCGATTACCATTTCACTGGAAACACTAATATAACACAAACAGTGCTCGTCATATCTGAGGATCAGAAGTTAATAAAGTTACGTCAGTTTACCTTGTAGAGCTGGAATCGCTTTCCATACTGACACCGGGCCTTGGCTGGCGAATTGACCCAACGACACCTCCATCAAAAATATAGGGATACCGGCGAGGCCTAACATAATTAGGTAAGGTATCAAAAACGCACCTAGAGAAAGAGAGAGCAGCTGCTATTGGACAAAAGTCAGGACTCATCTTGAACAAATTCCCAAAGTTTAGTACCCGCTATTTTTAAATGTGAATTTTAATTTGTTTTGGCATTAAAGTAAACACATAATAATATTTTCATAAGAGTACTTTATTTTATTGCAATTAGATAATTTTAAATAAATACAATAAATATACTAAAAGATAATGAAAATAAATATGACATTAATTATAGGCTACACTTTTAATGTGTGCGAATAATACCTAAAATAATCTTTCGCCTTATAATTCGTACTCTAAAATGGAATCCCTGTAACCATAAAACGAATTTTTAATTTATAACAAAAAAAAAAATTAATTGCTTCTAACGAAAGTTTACGTTACTAACGGACATTCAAACGAATAGTTTTCGATTTTAAAAAACGATTTGTACAAGCACAAAAATAGTTCTCGCGTGTTGTCTCTTAATTATTTCTCACCTCCACCATTCTGGAAAGCAAGATATGGGAATCTCCACACATTTCCCAACCCCACGGCATATCCCACCATGGACAGAATAAAATCCAGTTTGTTGGACCAGTTCCCCCGGGCCTTATTCTCATCTCCTCCCGCATCATCGTCATCATCCTGGAAGAACAGTCCACTAAGTGTTTAGTATTATCGGCTGTGGGCTGTTAATAGATATTCAATCATGACAATCATCATCAGGTCAATACAATTATACATGTATTAACATTTCATCACTTAAAAAACAAATAGCCTACACAGATGCTTCCCCAACAACTTTTTGTGCCGTTTCAGTGACCTGGGAATAAATGGGTCGCCCTTGGCTCTGATGAAAAACCCCAATGGGAATTGTCCCATAAGCAGATTCTTATGTAACACATTATCCTGCTATACAACCAGCCATCAGAAACCAGTCTCTGGGGACGATAAAGCTCATACACGCAGAGCTCAGCAGCTTCATTTCCAATCAGAAAGCAAATGTTGTGACTCTTGATCTGCGGGTTTTGTTTCAGAGGCAGTGCAGCAGTATCCTACAGCATTTCATGTATTCAGATCCTTGACACGTTTGTGAAATCTGCTGTAATCATTGTGCTGTCAGAAATAATCACTATCAGTGTTCAAATCTTTCCAGACTGGAAGCAGATTTCGTTTCGCTGTCCACTTTCGAGAGACTAAAGAACAACGTCCTTCTGTCCAAAACACTTATTCTAATAAGAGAACCGTGTCTCACATCTTTAGTTTTCCACACTTAGAATACAAAACCAAACTAATAGCCTACTATCTTACATCATAAAAAAGTGCAAATTATAGGCTACGAAAGTGAAAACAAAAGGTTCAGGGGTCTTAAAGTAAATATTCTTTTATCATACATAACGATAAAATACTACAAGTTCATCACAGCGAATATTGTACATGTCGCTAAAATCAAATAGAGTCCAGCAAATAGATTTCGGCTAGGAGGTTACCATAGCAACAATAAGCTGCCCCAAATAACCGTCGTTACTTACCGCAAAGTGTAGATTTAAACGAAACAATAAAAAACTATATTTTTAAGGCTTACTGTGCTTGTGGTGGCACCAAATGACAGAACTTCTATAAGCTATTATCATTTCTTTTTTTTTTTAAATCATTATTAGGTTATTTTAAACCGAAAAATCGCAGCAAATGAGTTCAATTAGGTAAGTTCTCGCAAACATCTCAACATTTAAACTGTAACGGAAGGAACGGATAAAGCAGCAACTTGATTGTAGCAGTTCATTTTGCTCAACAATGCAACAAAACAAAACAAAAAAAAACAAAACAAAAAAAAAAACATCACAGCTTTCTTTTGCTCAAGACTCTCCCCGTTTGAAAGCTTTGTGCTCAGGGGTGATTGGCTGATTCTACCCTATTGAGACGTTCATTTGTAACCACTTACCCCGGTCACCGTGCCAGGCAGAACAGATGTATTGCCATCTGTACCCAGTATGATGGTGGTCTGGCTCATGGAGGTCCAGTCACCGGTGGTGTTGTTATGCTCCGCCGCGATCCTTACAGCACTTTGATTGTTAGACATGAAGTCCGACGTGGCTTTACCGGTCGAACCATCCATTTTACCGGCGGAATCCTTGCGCGCGGCAGAATTAACGGGAGCAAACGTGGGTCCAGGTGCGGCGTTTTTAAACGTCCCGTATGCTTTATTGGCTTCCATTTCGCACGGTTTATTTTCCGAGGGACAAAAAGTTTTCCGTTCGTTTACAGGCGGCGGTTGGGGCACCGGGTTGCCGTTCTCCGGTTTGTTATTAGTTGTAGCTCCAACCGCTCCCCCCGACGGCTGGGGCGGAATACTGTTTGACGGCTGTCTCAACATTTCCCCGTGTTCGGAAAAATCCTGCAACGTTAAAACGTTAAATACACATTAGACAGAAGCAGAATAATTGCTATTTCACACCTACAATAACCCAACATTTTATACAAATCTACCCACAGGCAGCACAGCAAAATATTCACGCTTACATACTATAACTTCTGCAACGTGTTTTTTTGCTAGATCGATTGTCCGCTCCACTTCTTTGATTTTCAGCTCACGGACGGTCGCTGTTTGCTTCTTGCTTTTACCATTACAGAAAGATTCTTTAATTTTACGCCTCATTTACCTCCTGTCATTCAACCCCGGCACATCCCCTGGTTTTATGGGCAATAGACAAGCTGCCGGGCTCGGCCGAGGCTTTTCCCCCCTGCGGCAGGCACCAGTCCCGGTGTAAGTGTGCAGTGCAAACCCGGGTGCAAACATGGAACATTACACCAACAATTACACTGCACCATAGGAGTACACAGTCCTAAAACCCTTTTTTAAATATGTTAAAATATTCTGGTTATATATAAACACCTAAACAAACAAAAAATATATAAATTCGGCTGTCATTCTATATGAAATAGGCTAGTACTGGCTACTACTGAGGTTATAAACTTTTATTAATTGTTAATGCTATAATATAACATTATACAAAACTAACATTTCCGTTGAAATTGTTTAAAAAAAAAAAAAAAAAAAAAAAAAAACTGCAATAAAGTTTCAGCACCGTGGACAGCGACTCTTCGTTAATTATCGCATTTACAAATACTTTTTCGTTCCCAAACCACTCTAAATAATTTGTAAATTGTTAACAGCAAAAACACACAAAGCCTAAAGTAATGAATGTGCTGTACTCACCATTTGTGCAGAGTCAACAAATGTGGGTTAATAGCAGAAAACAGCTGGAAAGGCGGCAGGCAGACTGAGTTTGGCTGTGCAAAGTGCAAAGCTTTCTATATCTCCGTGGGAAAGATCAGGTTTGCGTCAGTGCATGGCAAAGTACCCTTCGCATGACATTTTCTTGATAATAGGGCTTTGATAAATCATTGGCCTTCAATTCTGATTTTTAAAGGGGCAACAAGCGAAGACGTGAGCTCGTGACACACACAAGCAGCGCGAGACTACGTTTGGGGACGGACTGGCTCGTGACTGATTAATAAACTTGTCCCTAAGGACTATGTAAAGATGTTCATCTGACGCACGGAGAAGATTCTGCAGACGCAGGCATCGTGAGGACTGCATAGCTGACCGAGTCCTGTACATATAGCCTATCTAATGACTTTTCATCATACAATATTATTAAAAACAGATAACAGGCCCGTTCTTATATTTTCTTATTACATCTTATCGCAGTCAAGTTATTTAGCCTGCAAGCAATGCACAGATTTGCGTCAAAGCAAAGCTGGCATTTTTTATTATTATTATTTAGATAAGGCCATGTAAATATGATTTTTGAACGAACTAGCCTATATTTAAATGAATGAACATGCTACAATCAAACAATTAACTTTACACTATAATGAAAACTTTTGTAGCATATTTTCTATAGTATTTGAGCAATGTTGTATTTCATGGTTCTTAGTTTACACGTCAAACGAAGCCCATGCGTCATTGGCACACATATTGCTCAAGTGTGAAAAGTGGGCGAGGTTTTCAGAGGAGTGGAGGTACTCATTTGTTAAACTTTTACGCAAGACAAAGGAGGAGTAATTTTCTATTTTTAGCTTCGATGTAAGCACACTGCATTTGGGCATTCAAGCATCAGCCCCCAGAGTGATATTTTTAAACAGAGAAGCACTGAATTGAAAATAGAATCTTTATGAAATAATTATTATTGGGGAAAATATTATAATAACTTTCATGAATAATTCGAACACACATTACAATAAATAGACCTAATATAGTTCATGTGCATACAAGTAAATTAATTTTTGGAATGTTTTGAGCTGTTAAAGGTTGTATAATAATGTATTTTGATTAAATATATGATATAAAGTGCATAACCAGTTAATCAAGCAATATAATAACGATGGTTAGTTATATTCAATGTTAAGGGCCGCTCAGTTCCTCAGCCTTGATATCACTCTATACATGCTCGCTGCTGCAGTGACCATCATAAATCTGCGGCCGCCGGTGATAAGCCTCTATACGGCTGGATTAGCTCTTCGCTCTGGGTTTAATTGCTTTGTCAACAGAGAATAATTGTAATTGATTTCTGCTTCTCTTTCTGTGTCACCTTTATACGTTTTCTTTAAAACAGGGTAAAGAAAAACAAAGTGCGTCTGGAAATAGCTAACAGGAATAGTCTATGTGGTATTTCAGTGCACTATATTTCAATTTCTCAGGCAGTTTAGTCCAGTTTCAAATTGGGAATTGGTTTGTGTTAAATAACTTTTTGTTGTTGATATTTTCCCAGACTCGTTTCGCTTTTTTCCTGCCATAAAATGACAGCGAACGCAAAGGGTCTGATAAGGAATAAATAATGTAGAAACTAAGAAGTTATCTGCACTTTCTTTCAGTCTATAATTAATTACATGAGATAAGATTATGCATCAGCCGATAGTCATTTGTCTTATTAGTAGCTATGTTGTTAAAACAACACAAACGCGTACCCACGTAGGCTATAGAATATAAAAGGGCCTTAAACGAAATCAAGTAAGTGCTTAAAGTCCCAACTTGGGACTTACTCCCAACAACGATGATCAGTTTCTGTTTTTGCATTGGACTTCTTTTTAATGCAACGCAAGCGTGTTTCATATTAGCATGAAGGGGTTTATTTGTCAGACCTAGGACAGTCTTGCACACCTACTCGCTGCGGCGTGTACGCGCACGTAAAGTGGGCAAGACGTGGAAGTGAAATGGTAGTGCCGTAATAATAAATCATAGCGACCTATCGTAAAATTGTCCGTGACTACTCTTAAAAACTGCATTTTTTGGTTGCAGAACCCTACAGCCTTGCTCGCTCCAAAATGAATACCAAGTCATGCCAAACATGTAGATTAGCGGAGAGGCAGTCATTTTGTTATATTACCAGCCTTTTCCACACAAAAGCGGTTTATTCAATCTACTGAGGCATTTGCTCCATTGACTGCCATTCAAACAGAACAAGCTTTTGTTTTTCTTCCGACCTCTGACTTATGCTGCCTTCTAATGCTATCGAAATGATCGTAAATTCGAGTTTCTTGGCTAGGGAATTGGACATGAACGCCCTCCCAAGTCGTATTTACTAATAGGAAACTCTGAGATAATTTTGACACCTGAGTTTCCGAGGTGGGCGTGCCATATTAATTTTGATTAAATTTCATATTTGAAATCACCAATGAAATCTAATCTGACAATACCTATCTCATAAATTTTGTTTCTAAATGCTCCAATCAATTAATGTGCATGCGCAGTCCTAAGCGCACATCTGACTGTTTCTATAGGAACCGGAGCTTCTGCTGCAGTGACGCGATGACTTTACTAATTGACCCTTCACAAAGACCCGCCCCCCTTAGATACTGTTGCTTTGTCTGACAAGCAGTGGCGCTGTCACGCCACACACAGTGAAAAATACATCGCGGAGCAAAGAGGATACTGACAACACGTCGACAGACAAGACAAACCAGGTTACTTATGATATTAAACAAAGTCCCAGCTTTCAATCTGTGTAGTTTTTTTTTTTTTAAGAAATTCAAACAATAAAAAACATTTTGTGGCTCTTTAATGTGTTGTGACCATGGTCGTGACATGGCTCGTAAACCGATCATCTCTTCCTACTAGTTCATTTATAGCATCAAATAAACATGAACGAACATGAGAAGGAATGTTGTTTCAAACACGGAAAGACCTCAATATACACAATTTTTAAAGTTTAACTCCACCAAGGTAAATCTAACTCCTGGCTGCTTTGTTGGGCAAAATGGTGGATTTGGCGTTCTGATTGGTTAGATCGCTTGTCAATCAAACTCCCTGCGAAGGGTGAATTGGCAAATGACTCTTATTTAGAAGGCGGGACTTATTCCATATTGCACTTTGCACTTTCTCTCATTTAAAAGAACAGGAGTGATGCATCTTGTGTTATTCGTGTTATCAAGGTTCCTATAGCATGTGAAGGAAGCATTAAAGCTCCCCCTAAGGAAATGGCTCTGTAATTACAAGGCTCCCTGAAAACTTGATTCTGATTGGTCAATTGTGGCATTGAGAGGTGAGATATTTACTAATGACAGTCGTCAATGGCAACACTGTATAACTAATTGAATGGCTGCCAATCTCCCACAATTTTGCTTCACCTGTCTGCTATTGCTACATGAATGCTAGGTTTTTCAGTTGTTAGATATGTACAAATGATGCCACTGCACAATGTGTCAATGAAATAATTGGCCTTTCCATCAGTATTGTGTTTTAACTGTGGTAAAAAGGACTTCTGGAACTTAAGTGTAACTTTATGGTAAACACAGAACCTTCCTTAGAAAGGGACGTAAAAAATGACCACTTACATTCAATAGTAGCTTATACTTGTTTATTCACGTTTGTTTATTCACTCATTACTTAAACAGGAAATGCTTTTCTTCCATTGCTTTATATCAAAAGCCCATGTTGATGACTCAATATATGGTTGTATTATTTGTCACAGAGAAAAGAACTTGGGAAAAATGACAACTCAAGTTATAAATTGAACCCATGAATGAGTGACGTTTGGTAGAAAAAGCTTTTTAATAGAAAAAGTTATTAAACAATGGATTGCCCAAGGTATGTGTTTTTCCCCCCAGTAAAACAATCTCTTCACTGGAGGCTGTAGTTTTGCTTCCGGCCAGCGATGTCAAGTGTGATCAGCAGCGCTCTGGGGTCCTTCCTGTTCTTATGCACTGTGATTTGACCTGGAAGTTCTTCTCCTGCACAGGGAAAAATAGAGAGAGTGGGAAAAACAAGATTTGACAAGAATGAATCTTCATGGTGACATGCCTTCACACCAGTTTGAAATAAGATATTTGAGCTTTTCTGGCATGCGTTTACATGCAAGAGTAAATGTTCACTTTTTATTACCATAGCTCAACCACAAATAACACTTTTCTGTCAAAACTCACTGCCGTGTAATGCCAAAAGTGGAAATACCTACTGCCTCTCATTGAACACAATTGCAACTAGCTGAGAAGAGAAAGAGGTGATTAAAAGAAGTTGAGAGAGAATCAGGAAGATGACATGCCGTTTGGCTCCAGATGGCGGATAAAGCTGCTGCTCGCTACAGTACGACTACAGTAAGAATACAGGCGGCACGCTTTATCGGGAAGGCCTGAAGACAATGACGATGATTACACCAGATAATCACTTTGATTAACTTCACGTTTCACTGCCAGGCGTAAATGAATGTTTACCCATTTGGCAAACAAGCCCTCCACTCCCCACCATTTTTTTTTCTTTGCTGCAGGTTACATGAGATAAAAAATATGCTGACTGCAGCATTTTGACACGAGAAGATGGGAAGAATTCAGATGTGACCGTCACAGTGCGGTGCAACTGTCATACTGGTTTTGTTGCACGTTTTACTGTCAAATGATCCCCGCAGAAGAGCCTTAAAAATTCTTTTTTTTTCCTCAAAAAAAAAAAAAAAAGTTATTCTTGGCTGTAAGCAAGCAAAACTGCACTCATACAAGAATGTGTCAGGAACTGTTTGTTCACAAGCAAAAAAGCACAAATAAAAAGCTGAAGCATCATTTTTTTATAAAACAATTGATCTTCTTACTAGAACTCATTTAATTAAAATCAACTGTGCAGTGAAAGACTTGACAGATCACATACTGCCTACCAAAAGTAAAAAGCACACACAGTGAGTTCTCTCTTGACCAGTATGAGCACAAATGATAGAAAGATCTATTAAACTTCAGTGCCCTGCAGAAAATGGCTTTGTGCAGAAGTGTGATCAAACTAGTGTGTGTCTATGCTTCATAACAAATACTATCCCAGTTACTACCAATGGGCTTTGATACACAGAGGTCTGTCGAGAGAACCAAGAGACACAGAGAGTGAAATTACTTGACCTTGCAATTCCTGGTAAATTGGTTTTCGGATGTAGTTACAGCAAGATTTTATTTTGAGACTACAGAGGTGAGAAAAAGATTGGCAATGTATGAAAAAGAAGCTGTTGGCGCACATTAATTAAATGAAGGAGACAAGGCAGTCGTCATACATCACAGTGCCATTTGCATTAAACATGCCAATGCAACCAAGTGCGACGGAGGATGAAACGAGAAATGGACAACGAGACAACGTAAAACATCTTGATGCATTTCTTGAAGTAATGTGACTGCTAATCAACAAGCTGGTGTGAATATAATACAGAACGAGCATCATAGTCTAAGCACTCAGTAAGATTTGCGAAGCTCCCCCTACAGGTTCCTTCAGTGAATCACACTGTCGTAAATACTCCAAGCGCAGCTCTGGACTACAACGACTACAACGCTCACCAGAGCAGTAGTTTTGCAAATACAGTACAAGAAATCTCGATGGAGGTGGGTAATTTTCGAAATTGTCTTATAAAGTCATAATATATACATCATAAAGAAAATTACCGTAAAGCATTTTGTCACTCTCGCGTGAATGTGAACATGAGGCGAGATTGTGTCGGGTCGGCGAAGCTCAACTTGCAAGTGCTGTTTTCTGGCGTAGACGTGCCAGAGGGGGTTAGTGCACGCCTCAAACACACCACTACAAGTCAATTAACCATCGTAAGGACTTAGAAAACTATTTATGAAGATAAAAAAGTTACTTAGTTCTGCTTTAAAAGGGACGGTTCACCCAAAAATAATAATAATAAAAAATATTGTTTGTGCACTCTCATGTTATTTCAATCCTGTATGATTTCCTTTTGTGCAAAATTGTTTTTGAAGCACTGTTTTGTCTATGTAATAACATTAAAGTCATTGAGGTCCAAAACAACACTGGACCTTAAAAAAAAAAAAAAAAAACATTTAAAAAAATATATCTGTGAAATGAAAGAAAGTCGTACACTTTTGGAACTGATTTGGAGTAAATAGTGATGCAGAGACCAATATTTTTTTATGGCCAATTTTTTTTTCTAAAACCGGTTTCAGATTTTTGTTGTTTATTTGCTCTACAACAGGAAAACTGTCCTTAAACAAAAAATATATGCATGTAGCCATTTGAAATTAGAGGCAACCACTGCATTTTAATCACGATCCAAACACAGATGCTACAGACATGTAGCATGAGCAGTTGTTATTCACATATAAACATTGATCAGTGAATATAAACAGAAGCTCAACTGTACTTGCTTGACACACGAGAACAAACCTCATTGGTTCTTGTGGAAGCTGAAACGTGCCGCGTAACATGAAATTGAACCTTAATGGTTCCCGCGGAAGCTCAAATGTGCCACGTAACATGAGAATGAACCTCATTGGTTCTTGCGGAAGCTCAAACGTGTTGCGTAACACCAGAACGAACCTCATTGGTTCTTGTGGAAGCTCAAACATGCTGTGTAAAAAGAATGAACCTCATTAGTTTGTGCGGAAGCTCAAATGTGCCACGTAACATGAGAATGAACCTCAGTGGTTCTTGCAGAAGCTCAAACGTGTTGCGTAACAAGAATGAACCTCATTGGTTCTTGCAGAAGCTCAAATGCGCTGCATAACATGTGAATGAACCTCATTGGTTCATGTGGAAATTTAAACATGCTGTGTAACACACAAGAATGAACCTCACTGGTTCTCGCACATCAAGAAAGCATGCTTGAGCTTCTGTTTACCATATCTAATGTGTGTGTTTATGAATGTTCATATGTGAATAAAAGCCTAAATTCAATCTGTTCATCATATAAAGTGATCGTGTCTGTTCAGAAATTTGGACTAAACCGCTCAATTCATATGGATTAGTTTTACGATCTCTTTATGAACTTTTTGAAGCATCAAAGTGGACTGTCAATGGAGGGACAGAAATCTCTCAGATTTCATTAAAAATATCTTTATCTGTGTTGTTCGACGAAGTTTTACGGGTGTAGAACGACATTAGGGTGAGTAATTAATGACAGTTTTTAATTTTTGGGTGAACTATCCCTAAAGATTATTTCTACAGCATGAATTTATAATGAAATATCTAATGTTCAATCATTATCACAGTTTTCAGGAAAAAGTCTTCCCAAATACTGCAGCACTAGATACAAAAGCTGCATTATAAAACTTCTCTCTTCTCGCACACACGCTCTGCAGCGCATAACCTCATAAATCTGCAGCCCCTGTAAAGGAGATGCATAAAACAGGCCTTCGGAATCACCAGCTCACCACAGTGCCACCGTCTATCAAATAATCGCACCTCCTCCTAAAGGAACCTTGCTTTGACACCTCAAGGACCTTTTCACACTGCAAATGGGCTGCACTTCCTGTGAGTTTGAAGTACTACGCAAAGCACTGCATGGTTGATTCAATAAGCAGCCTTGTTCTTAAAGTCTATTACCAATATATTGGCTTCAGAACAGTCTGGAGAGCAGACGTGACGTACAATGCACCCTCAAAATGACCCAATACCACTCAACACAGGGTGACCTCTTTTATTTAAGCTCAAAGGTTGGTTACGCATGACAAATTAAGCCCTTTAAGGAAACATTCTCATCTTTTCCTTTTAATGATCAACAAAACCAACTAAATCATGACAAATGAAGGCTGCTTTAATTGATGTTGCACCAGCTGAGGGCGTTTCGGAGGGCGTTTTGCATTTCCGCTCCCCTCTCATCACACTTCTGAAAAGTAATTACTAAACTAACACAAACAGGATAAGAATCCAAGGCAACCTGAGAATGAGCTGACAGGGATGCATTTTTCTTTTAACAATTATTTTTCCCTCCATTTCTTTCATGCAAATGACAGCTCTGTGATATACTACACAAAACACATTACTGTTATTGTTTAGAAAAGAAATCCAATTTAATTATTTCTAAACATTCCTATTTTTTGTGGTAGAGCAGCTATCAACAAGAAAGTACCGTGATATCATGGTAGTTATTAGATGATAATAAATAATACACTGGTACACTCTACTGTTCAAACTGTGGGGTCAGTAAGATTTTTGCATTTATTTGATCAAAAATAGAGTAAAAACAGTAATTATTATGAAATATTATTACAATTTAAAAAAATCTTTTTTATTATATTTAAAAATGTGATTTATTCCTTTGATACCAAAGCTGAAATTATCAGCATCATTACTCCAGTCTTCAGTGTCACATGATCCTTCAGAAATCATTTTAATATGCTGATTTGCACTGCTTGAAAATTAGTTTTTATTTATGTATATTTATTTCATGATTTTTTGATGAAAATAAATTACAAAAGAACAGCATTTATTTGAAATAGAATTTTTGTAAGAATGTAAATGTCATTTTTCACTTTTTTTCTGTAATTAATTGTGATTAAAAACACAGTTTTTTATATATTATATAAGGTAATAATTTCAGAGTTAATCTTCAAATTAATGTAGAAACAACAATTTTAAATACTTGTTTAATGCCATCTTTTTATTAATCTGCCAGTATCACTGATACTAATACAGCTACTGATGTCTCTATGAAAATAATGTTTCCCCCAATTAAAAAAAATAATTATAGCCATTCAAAATTAGTGTAATTGAAAGCTATTATCATTTTTTTTATTTAATTTATTAGGCTTCAAAATTAATTTTTAATTTCAGTGAACTTAAATTTAATAGTTTAAAAGCATTTGGATGATTAAGAGCATGCTCATATAATGTAATTCTAGCCAAAGGATGACAGAAAAAATGGATGCTGCGTTAAATATTTTTAACGCGTTACACTGGAAAAAATGAATCATGTGTTAACGTTGAGAGCACTAATATATAATGTCGTTTAGCATTTTTACATGGTACTTCAAATTATACTATAGTATTACGATAGTACATAAAACACATGTTTCTCTCATTCTAATTTTCCCTATGTTTTCATTCAAACGCGTTTGCACATATGGTCTTGACAACAGAATATGAACACTAACCCATATGGTGCTAATCCAGAGGCAATAGGCTGTTCAAGCTAGGTGAGTGGGCATGCAAGTAAAAGATAAACTATAAATAAATTAATCAAGTTTAGTCATTATAAATCAGCAGTGTGAGGGACACTGCTTATATATTAAGCATTTTTGGAGCTACAGCAAAATGGTCAAATATGGCATAAAATATACTCAGACCAATGTGCCTTCTGATTATAATCTGACGCTGACATCAGCAATGCAGAAGTACCGTTAGTAGGCCTTCAACTGGACAGCACTCTTATCATTGAACGGCTCCTGCAGGCACTGTTTGTGGTAATGCCTGTGGACAGCTACAGTTAGGCCACAGTCATTTATAATGGTGAGCTGTATCAGAGAAACTGGCTAAAGCACCTTCATTCATCTGCGCATCAGATGACATTTCTCCGATTCCCATTATGATAAGACACACTTCATCTGTTAGCACGGCCATGACACTGTCTCGCCATCTCCGGACATACAGAGCCTTGATCTAGGTTTAGATGCTGTGTTGCTTTTATACCTAAACATGAGGCAATATTCCTTTTAAGACATTTAGGTTATGATTCACTTCCCTCTTCCATTTTTTTTTTATAGCTTTCCTCCCATTATTTACTTCTTAATAGAGAGTAGATTATGCATGCAATTCTGCAATTGCTAATTTAAAAGAAGTAATAAAAAGTAATCCGAGGAGGATTCACACTGTTTCTAGTTGTAAAAGTAGTTGTAAAAGTAGTCTCAGATCTAATTTTGGTCTATTTTAGTCATCAGTGCTCAGTCCACTTTCCATTCACAATTAATTTTTTCCTGGACCACTGTGTTTTGTGTGTATACATATATTTAATTAAAAATACAGTAAAAAAACAGTAATATTGTGAAATATTATTACAATTTAAAATAACTGTGTACTATTTAAATATATTTGACAAAGTAATTTATTCCTGTGATGCAAAGCTGAATTTTCAGCATCGTTACTCCAGTCTTCAGTGTCACATGATCCTTCAGAAATCGTTCTAATATGCTGATCTGCTGCTCAATAAATATTTATGATTATTTTCAATGTTGAAAACAGTTGTGTACTTTTTTTTTCAGGATTCATTGATGAATAGAAAGTTCAAAAGAACAGCATTTATCTGAAATACAAAGCTTCTGTAGCATTATACACTACCGTTCAAAAGTTTGGGGTCAGTAAGAATTTTTATTTTTATTTTTTTTTTAAAGAAATTAAAGAAATGAATACTTTTATTCAGCAAGGATGCATTAAATCATTTAAAAGTGGCAGTAAAGACATTTATAATGTCTAATAAAGATTAGATTTCAGATAAACACTGTTCTTTTGAACTTTCTATTCATCAAATAATCCTGAAAAAAAAATATTGTACACAAATATTTTGTACAATTGTACACATTAAATGTTTCTTGAGCATCAAATCATCATATTAGAATAATTTCTGAAGGATCATGTGACACTGAAGACTGGAGTAATGATGCTGAAAATTCAGCTTTGCCATCACAGGAATAAATTACTTTGTGATATATATTCAAATAGAAAACAGTTATTTTAAATTGTAATAATATTTCACAATATTACTGTTTTTACTAGGGCTGCACGATATATCGCATGAGATTGCCACGCAATATCGCGTTCATATCGCAGATGAATCGCCTTCGATAATGAACGCGATATCGCGTGGTTTGTCAGTGAACTACGGCTCTGTCTATTAAATGCCGCTCCATTTGAAAGCAGATGATGGCGATTTAGTGGTAATCAGGGAACCCGGCTTTACTGATGAAATGCGCGTGACAATCGCATGCGATATATTGTGCAGCCCTAGTTTTTACTGTATTTTTAATTAAATAAATGAAGCCTTGGTGAGCAGACGAAACTTCTTTTAAAAACATTAAAAATCTTAGTGGTTCCAAACTTTTGGACTGTACTGTACTGCAACGTGATCTCATGAGAATACGTGTGTATTTTTACGTGAAGTGTGGTTCTACCACACGTACATTTACTAACGTTTTCATACACACAAAAACGTACAAAATTGACGTATTTATAGCACTAAAGCGTACAAATACTTACGTATTAGCAGCTTAAAAAACATCTAACGTAAAGTGTGAATGTATATGAATTACCATGTATTAATATTAAAATCGTGGCTTTAATGATTCAAATATGTTGTGTTCAATTGTCATTAACGTTACATAATGTTAAACGAGACTACACTTTGAAACCTTAAAATGAATAACATTTCTATAATCGTTTTGTAATATTTTGCTGTGCGATTTTTTTCCTATGCAGTGACTGACAATACAACCATTAGATACACCAAAGCACAACATAAATTAACAAATCACACCCATTTTATTTGTTTGTATCCATATGTTTGCGAGGAACAGATTCAAAATCAGCCCTTTATCTGTCGATCTTCACCTTCATTCTCAGCAACAGCGACCGTCACAATCAAAGCCCGCGCACGTTATGATTCAAATTTAAAAAAATAGCGCCAGTGCGCCTGCGCCACCCTCGAGAAGCGTTACGACATGGTTTACGGCACTGATATCGAACGCTCATTGGTTCTCACCTGCTTCGTCGCAGATTGCGATTTGCCGTGTTTCAGTGGATTGACATTTGAAATGAGTGCGCGCCTTCACGGAGAGAAGACAGATTCATAATTTCACGGATTAATAAATTATATTCTGCTCTGTACCCTATAAAAACTATTACGTTACAGCCAGAGAGGACTGCGACTGGAACTCATCATCATTTTAACTTTTGGTACCACTTTTGACATATTTGCAAAAAATAAATGATTGTGATTAACGTTACGCTTGTTTGTCTGTTTTTCATTTATTAACAGTATGTAGTTTTAAGAAATTGTTATGGGTAGGTTTAGGGCTAGGTGTAGGATAAGTGGCTCAAAATATCGTTTTAATGTCATATTTTTACTAAAATTGTCATTTTCCTACACAGTTCTGTCCATTATGATTTATTCTTTTAACATTATGTATAAAATGGGTAGGTTTAGGTTCGGGGTGGGGTGGGGTTTAGGGATATTACATTCATCTAAAAATGTTAAAAAGGGAACATTTATATATATTTTATACATATATTTTTATGACATGAAAGATTCGTAAATATTTTACGTTTTATTCGCAGTAAAAACGTAAGTATGTTTACGTTTTGGTGCCATAATTACGTCAGTATTTGTACGTTTTAGCACCATTCAAAACGTACAAATATGTACGTTTTGTGTCTTTTAAAGTTACGTATTAATAACTACGTATTAACAATGAGACCAGGCTGGTACTGTACTGTATATATATATATATATATATATATATATATATATATATATATATATATATATATATATATATATATATATATATATATATATATATATATATATATATATATATATATATATATATATATTATATATGAAAATGGGGCAGAGGGATTAAACTCTAAAAGTGCTGTACTTCTTAGTTGGTAAAACATTTGTGTTGAAACAGCCAATAATAAAATGTGACATTCTGTACTTCTGCATCATATTAATCTTTTAATCATATTTGTAGATGTCTTGACACCACTAAATTACTGCTAGCAAATTTATTACCACTTATGTTTATTACAATCTGTTTATATATTGCTTAAATTTGCTGATCCATGTCAAGTGTGCACACACACATATATACACAGATGAGCCAAAACATTGGTGACCACCTGCCTAATATGTTGTTGGTCCTCTGCATGCTGCCAAAACAGCACCGACCCACCAAGGCATGGACTCTATAAGACCCCTGAATGTGTCCTGTGGTATCTGACAGTTATCAGACACATAACGCATAAAGACGTTATCAGCAGATCCTTCAAGTCCTGTAGATTGCGAGGTTGAGCCGCCATGGATCAAACTTGTTGGTACAGCACACCCCATAGATGCTCAATTGGATTGAGATCTAGGGAATTTGGAGGCCAGGACAATGCCTTGTACTCTTCATCATGTTCCTCAAACCATTCCAGAACAATGTCTGCAGTGTGGCAGAGTGTTTTATCCTGCTGAAAGAGGCCACTTCCATCATGGAACACCACTGTCATGAAGGGGTGTACTTGGTCTGCAACAATGCAAGTAATAGCTATGTAGCACGTGTCAAATTTACGTCCACATGAACGGCCGTCGGCCGGACACAGGGTTTTGCCCAGATCATCACATTACCTCCCCTGGCTTGTCATTGTTCCACAGCACATCCTGATGCCATCACTTTCCCAGGTAAACCATGCACATGGCCATCCACTTGATGTAAAAGAAAACGGGACTAATCTGACTTCTTCAACTGCCCCAAGGTCCAGTTCTGCCGCTCGTGTGCCCATTGTATGCACGTTCGACGGTGGACAGGGGTCATCATAGGCACTCTGGTTGGTCTGCAGCTATGCAGTCCCATAAGCAGAAGAGTGCGATGCACTGTGTATTGTGACACATTCCTCCAAATAACCATCAATAAAATTCTGTGTGACTTGTGCCACAGTAGTGCCTTCAGTTGGCTCGGACCAGATGGGATAGCCTTATTTGTCCTTGTGCATCGATTTGCCTTGGGCGCCCAACACCCTGTCGCCAGTTTGTGGTTTGTCCCTCCTCGGATTACTGTTGGTAAATTCTCACCACAGCTGACAGGGAGCAACCCAAAAGCCTTGCCATTTCAGAGATACTCTGATCCAGTCACCTTTCCATAACTATTTGGCCCTTGTCAAAGTCGCTCAGATCTTTATTCCTGCCATTTTCTCCTACATTGAAACATGTTGATTACAAAAACTGTTTGTTTGCTTACCATCTAATCTACCCAGAACTTAACATGTGGCCTTGTTAGGAGATGATCAACTATATTCATTTCCCATGTGACTGGTCATAATGTTTTGGCTCAACAAAGTTTGTTTATCTTTTATTTTGCTTGTTTATATTTTGCTAATTTGCTAATTGCTAATAGATACTTAATTATTTCATTTTAATTTCCTGATATTTCCTGATAAAAAACAAAATCTCTTACCCATTTATGTTTTTAAATGCTCAGTAAGCATATTTAGAAAAGCGTGTTAAATGGCAAAAATAATAACGCACCTAAATAAATCTGTCTACAAACCTGATGTGTTGTCTCAAAACACTGTAGGAATGTTTCTCAAGACACAATATATATCATCGTATATATTTATCAGCAGCAAGAACAAACTACATGGTTTATGTGGACTGGCCCTAGAACCGCTCAATCATGCATCTATCTCTCAATGACTGACGGATAACCTGTGTTACCGTCAAAGAATCAACTGTCAGGCTAAAGAAAGATAAGATTTATCCCCTGTGACACATCTTTTGTGTGTGTGTGTGTGTGTTTTTTTGTTTTTTTTTAAAAAAAGGTTATGGCTGCATATGTACTTGCCTGATCTCATCACAGTTTAAACACAGACACAGCATGCAAACACTTGTGTGGAGACAGCTAAAACAAGTAACAAGTATTTGTTTACAGGGTACAAACCGGTTTTGGCAGGGATAGGATTTTCCAGTAAGAACACAGTCTGTTTCCAGTGAGTCTTAGTGCAGTCTGGAGCAGTGGAGAACATGACCTAAAATTCAGAGCACAGCTGCATTAAAAAACAGTTTTTTAACATAATAAGGAAAATGCTCTTGCTGTGTACTCAATTCTGCTTTTAATCAGTAACTTTTCTTTCATATCTGTCACTTTTCTTGACTGATTCTGTAAGTGGAAATATTCAGATTCCAGTCATATGACTGGCAAAGAAAAAAGCTGTTTTATTATACACAAGTCAAGTCAAGTCAAGTTACCTTTATTTATATAGTGCATTATACAATACAGATTATTTCAAAGCAGTTTTATAATGATAACAGGAATATAATGATGCAAACAATTCAATTCTGCTGTAAAGCAGCTCTTAAAGGAGTGGTTGATTATGATTTCACTTTTTTAACTTTAGTTACTGTGTAATGTTGCTGTTAGAGACATCACTAACCCCACAATTTACATAAACCCTGCCCTGGGAACACGCAACAAAGGGGGTGCGGTCATTCTAAAAGTTGTAACTTTGTAACTTTTTTAACATCAGTGTCCGACTCCAGTTTGAACAATGTAGGGCTGAACACCGGTACTGACAAGCGTCATTTTGGCTGCGTGAGATTCTCCAGCTTTGTTGTTGTTGAGCAACCGAAGTGTAAGCTGTTAAAGCTCTGACCTCTTCTGGAAAGCAGCCAGAAGCAGCAGCTCATTTGCATTTAAAAGGAACACACTAAAAAATCACATGTTTTTGCTCCCACCCAAATGGGGCAAATTTGACAAGCTATAATAAATGATCTGTGGGGTATTTTGAGCTGAATCTTCACAGACACATTCTTGGGACACCAGAGACTTATATTACATCTTGTTAAAGGGGCATAATAGGTCCCCTTTAAAAAGACAATGGCAAACAGTCATTATTGCGGTGAAATCTGTTCAGTGTTGATTCAGTTTGGTTCAATAACTATGTAAATGTTATCAATTATGAAATGAGTTAAAAAGGTGATATAAGGTTGGTCTCCCACACATGGTGACCGCCATAATGAGATCACATTACCAAATAATACTCACTTCATCTCAGTAACCCCTATTATATTGTTGATTACCTGTGATTAGATATTTTGTTTTTATTTAATTTTTGTTTTTCCGTTAACAGAAAATACTTGCTTTTGTGTGATGCTGCATCCAGGCTGATAGATGGGAGTAAAAAGTTCAGTGAAAAAAACGTTGTAGTGCACATTAGTTGGCAATTGACCCTTCGTAAAGACCCGTCCCCCTTAGATACTGTTGCTTTGTCCGACAAGCCGTGGCGCTGTCACGCCACACACAGTGAAAAATACATCACGGAGCAAAGAGGATACTGACAACATGTCGACAGACAAGACAGAGCAGGTTACTTATAATATTAAACAAAGTCCCAGCTTTCAAACTGTGTAGTTATTAAAGAAATTCAAACAATAAAAACCGTTTTGTGGCTCTTTAATGTGGCGTGACCATAGTCGTGACAGATTGTTGTAGCGCCTCAGCTCAAGAGGCTCGTAAACCGATCATCTCTTCCTACTAGTCCATTTATAACATCAAATAAACATTAATGAACATGAGAATGAATGTTGTTTCAAACGCAGAAAGATGTCAATATACACAATTTTTCAAGTTTAACTCCACCGAGGTTAATTTTCTAACTACTGGCTGCTTTGTCGGACAAAATGGCGGATGCGGCATTCTGATTGGTTAGATCGCTTTTCAATCAAACTCCCGGCGAAGGGTCAATTGGGAATGGACCAAGGGGGGAACCCCCGCTTCCTCTAACTCGCCCCATGCTTGGGATGTCCCTGCTCAATACTGTGCCCTTATTTAGATGGACTGACGGTGTCAAAAAGATTTGTGATCACTGCTAAAAGTAAGCTGGAATAAAGATGTCAGAGATAGAAAA
Source organism: Chanodichthys erythropterus (assembly GCF_024489055.1). Lineage (NCBI taxonomy): Eukaryota > Metazoa > Chordata > Actinopteri > Cypriniformes > Xenocyprididae > Chanodichthys > Chanodichthys erythropterus. The sequence continues at coordinate 38,696,626 of NC_090231.1, forward strand.
TGGGTATCCAGTGTGTTAGCCTACAGTAAATAAAATGCAAAATTAAAAAAATTCTTAGGTCAGAAAACAAACATAATTGTTGTGGTTATCCACCAGATCATTAACAGAAACTCAGATGATGCCGTTTAAACTTCAACAACAGGACAAAAGAGCGCTAGACCCCTCTTGCTTAAACTCCCATTATCAGAACCCAGCACACGATCGTTCCCCCAGTGGCTGATGGGTTTAGCTTATTTCATTGCCTGTTCCAGTTGGCCACTGGAGGAAGGCAAATGCTTATTTCAGCATTTAGGTATGAGAGGCTGGCGATTGCATTCCGATTGCCTCGGGCCTAGAAGACGGCAAGGCGTGACCGCAATTGCTCGCTGTTAAACAGCACAGCACTATTGCTTACCTTGTTTCCGCAGCTCTTGTCGAAGAAAATGTCAAAATAGCCCACGATGGCCTGGAATGAAATATGAGAGAGCGGTTAGAACATGACATTCTGGTAAATGCTCACACTTGTTTGGGCCAGCAGGAAGTAATTAGCAAAAGAGGGTAAAAGGAGGCATGTTGACAAGTGATTAAAAAAAGCGCACTGTTGTGGAAACATTTTATTTAATAAAGATTACTAATGAAAAATATATTTTTTTGTTTGTATTCTGTGGTAATTCACACACAGTGTAAATTACACAATATTATGGAAATAAAAGCTACCTTTTTTTTTTTTTGTCCAAACCTGCCCCCCCCAATGACAGTGGAGCAACTCTATCAATCTCAGCAGCATACTTGTAGTGGCAATGATGCAGAACTAATAGCTTTTAATCCTGACGCAGCTGACAACACGAGGGTCTGCTCGCTCACACAAAGAGCGCAATCAATGAGAAGAGAAAGAGAGAGAGAGAACTGATAAAGAGAAAACAGGGCATGAAGAGAGGTAAGCAAGACAACAATAGAGGGAAAAGGGAAACACTCAAAAAGATGTTTAAAAAGAGAGGGAAGGACAAAGTAGAGGTGACTAAATTGTAAATAAGATGCTTTTTGAGTCTTTAACTAGCCACACTAGAAGCATTTTTAGCCTTAACACTTTTTAAATGTATTATTGTTTATAAAGCACATTTGTGCTAAAAATAAAACAAAATAAAATAAAATTTTAAAAGTCTGCCCACAACATTACAAAAATACCTTACAAGACAAAATAACTTGTAAAACTGTACATTGTTTTAACAGGGTTTTTGCAGGTAAATAAGACCTTTTAAAGACCTTTTTAAGACCAACTATAGAAATTTAAGGGATAAACTGAAGGTGAACACAATACGTCAATATGTTCTTTAAATGTAAATGAAGCACAATGAGTTGTATTTGCAACACTTCAGAGTTTGAAAAGACAACTTCCATCAGATATCCATTACTTTTTAATTCATTTTACAAAAAAATACTCTTTAATCAAGATACATTTACTTGAAATGCTAAATGAAATAAACTACAAAGTCTTGTTTTCTGTGAAACTGATCAAAATTAAATGGGTTTATGATTAAAACAAGAACAAATATCTGCCAATGGCTCAGAAAAATCAGCTTAATTCAAAGTACTCTCATCTCATTGACAGATATGTGTTCTTGTTTTAATAAACTCGCTTAATTTTGTTACTTTTTTTTTACTTCAGTGTACATTTGCATCTCAAGTAAATGTAGGGATGCTTACATATTTAAATTGGAAAACAGAACATAAACACTGAGGAAGATATTAATTTTTTACAATGCATGCAACATTTAATGCCATGACTTTACATGTACTTTACAAGACTTTCTGCTCTGATTTAAGATCTTTTAAGGCTTTTTAAGACCCGCAGAAACCCTGTTTAAGGTTGCTTCATTAAGAAAGTTAATTATACTGTCCCAGGCTGCTTAGTAAATCTTAAATGTGTAGACAGATAAACATCTTTTGAACCATCATTTCTTACAAATTATATAAAAACAAAAAACCAAAAAAAAGCACAGTTCTCAAATCCAAGCAAATCACTTTTTATAGGAAATGACAGTTGAGAGCAAGAGACGTCACTTGAAGGTGTGATGGAAAAAAAAAGTCAGGTCAGTGTAATTATGGATTGTAATGAACGTTATCAGACATTATATGGAGCAATAATTACCAAATCAAGCTAATTGCTTATTGAATTTGTTAGGAAGAGTGGATTTGCGAGTCATTTGCCATGCCAGAGATGAACTTTGTTGTCGCTGATGACAACAGCTCATAAATATGATTGATTGGGGACAAGTGTCATAACTTTCACTTTTGATGACTCACATTGTTTCCAAGTATAATATTTCCCAGGATGCAACTGTTCTCAAATACAATTAGCAAAACACGGAAATCCACTCGAAATGTTATTCATCAAGTTTGTAATTTCAGAGAGGATTTCCCTGAACGAAAGGCAGAGTTGTGTCACGGCACACACCTTCTCACAGATGGACACACACACACAGAACAGAGCGCAGTCACCCTGTGAACTCCCAGGGGACACTGCAGTGATAATGTGAACCATTCTGCCTGAAGTATCCCAGAGACCTTGTGGGGAGAAATACAGCTCTGGCTTAATGCCTGTGTGTCCCTCTCCCTCCCAACTATTAATCCTCCTCTTTCTTCTGTTCAAACAGCTTTAAGAGGACAAAGCCACAGCAACATAATCAAGGGTTTAGTAGCACATCTACAAAGGACTTGTGTTCAGTATTATTCCTCCATATTGGCTTATTTTTCAATAGGCAAAACACTATTATCTGATTTAAACAGTGCTAAAACATTCTCCAGAAAAAAAAAAAAAAAAAAAAAAAATATAGATATATATATATATATATATATATATATATATATATAGGGTGAATTCAGGTTGATTGGGACACTTTTTGCCATTGAGATGACTGATATACTGTTGTCAGTCCTTTTAAATTATATTTATATTTTCTATTTATTGTTACATTTTATGTAACATATCTTTGGTATTGTTTTAACATAAAAAAAAAAAAAAATCAAAAAAAAAAAATCAACCATTTCCCCAAATTAATACAACTATTGATTGCCATCTTATTTTCCATGAATGTGAGAGTCAATTATTTAAAACAAAAAAAGTGCAGCATCTCCAAGCCGCTTTCCTTCAAACGGGTTTGTTCTTTTTGTCAGCGTAAATTGCCCAGAAATGTCAACAGAAACCAGGACCCGACAAAAGAGGATGCGCACTGAAAACACGGGGGTCAGAGCCAAGTAACTCCCTGCCAGAAATAAAGCAAAATAAAACACCCCTGTAAACGCACCGGGGCGGAGTGAAAGAGCAGATACAAAAGCTTGAGTTGCGTGGGGAAAAGGGGGACAAATGGTGGAAACGGAGGCTTTTTATTCTCATCAAAGCATTCAGCCTTCACACCCGGGCAATGTCGGAGATAAGTGATGTGCGCGAGCTGTTTCCCGGCCCAGGAGGCGGCGCACGGCGCAGCTCAGCGAGTCTACCTGGAGAACAGGTCCGGGGAAAATTAATAATTATCATCATCGCTAACACCAACGGGGAGCAATTCATCATCAAGCCCTTTCCAGCGCTATCATGTCGGAGCAGAGCGTGGTGCAGCCAGATACAATTATGCGGCGAGCTGCGGAGGAGGGAGAGCTAATGCGCTTTTGATGGGGTTTATTCACGCGTGCGAGGCGTCACACTCGACCACCTCGAGTTCTGCCCCCCCTTCTCCACCCGGCGTCTCCCCTTATTCTGTGCACAACATGCACCAATGCCACTGAAATTCCCATTCCCGTTATTCTGCTTTTCCCTCGGAGTTTGGTGTTCCGCCGCACTGGAAGCGAATATACAGGGTTTAATTAGAGGGGAAGGACATTAGGCTACTGCAGGAACACTCACAGTCACCTACATAAAGTGAACTTGAGTACAGACTGAGGCAGGAATGCTGTAAAAAGTGCTATCATTAGTTAAAACAGAAAAAATATATATAATTTTTTTCTTCTCTTCTATAAAGGCATTATTGCAGCACTTTTAGTTTTAGTTCTAAAACCCTCAAATATTAATACAAAAATAGCACTAAGCTGTAATTATAAAACAGACTTCATAAATTCACTAATTCAGGTAATTTGTAAGAAGCAAGTGGCAAAAATTGAGCCTCCCATTAAACAGCTATCAACAGCATTAATGAACAATGGAAAACATGACTGCTTGTTTGAGCATTTAACATTATGAATTACTATGAAAACATTTTCAGATCTAAAAATATATTATAAAATTTTACTTGAAATCGATAGCCCAGACAATAAAATGTACTATTAAGTCCAGGGCTGGATTAGCCATATGGGCATTTGGGCACATGCAATACCTTCCTCCAGCCTGGTAAAATCTACAGTGTTGCTTAAACAATTATGAAATTGAATGTGACGTCAAGAACAGAGTGGGTATATACACTACTGACATCATGGCACAAGTTTGACGCCGTGTGCCTGAACTAGTGCTGTTAAAATAGCCTCACATTAGTGTAATTATTAGTCTCCCTTACAGAGCGAAACACAGATTAATATATGAGCATATTAAGTGTATTTATCATGTACATGGGAATTTGTAACAATATGTACATGATGCATCACAAATGCCACTTGGTATGGCAATGACATGGTTAAATTTCATTCTACAGCCATTAAGAAGTTGTTCTCCTAAAGTATCAGCATCTTTCTTTCTCTTTATAAAATCTAAAAAAAAAAACATCTCAACGATATTTTAAACCACCCTGTACATACTGTTCTGTTAAAACAAGAGCTTGGATGTTTTATCATGCCAATGAAAAGACATAATGTGCCCACCAGAGCGACGCAAACAAAATAGAGAAAGAATTGCAAAATTTTTTGTATTCAGACTTCCCTGCTGATAAACTATGAAATATGTACAGTAACAATTGATTGTTTAGGGGCATTTTTCTTATAAGAAAGTGAAAAATAAGCTTGACTGGATTCAGGATTCAATTAAGCAGATCACTCTGTATAAAAGCATTTGATAAATTACAACTACTGAGGTGAAGAACTAACAAAGTCAAAGTGTTTTTAGATACAAACTTGTATGTACAAAGGAGGTGGTGTGACCATGTGAACATTTGTGAAGTACCATACTGCTTTCCAATCATCTATACTGAATCCAAATCCAGGGATTTGGCCATATCTAGAGCTGTCCCACTGTCAACATCTCCCTTAGTGTTCACTTGTTGGAAATGTCAGTCTCTTAAGCCATCAGAATTGCAAGACGGGCACATTTCATAAAGCCACTGTACTATTTAACAAGAACATAATGCATGATAAACAATAAATCATACATTTGCAACGGGTAAGTAATACAGTGATGTTGTAAATAAGTGTAATTTTAATATGTAACCACTTAAGGCCCATTCACACCAAGAACAATAACTATAAAGGTAACTATATTAGTGTCCATACCAGCGGACAATATCGTTGAGCTGCAGTTCATGTCGTCTGCCGCTTTAAATGTGCGAGCAGAACGGATTCCGAACGGCTGTCAATGTTTTTATTGTTCATCAGCTGGAAAAAATAAATCTGAAAGTGATTCCAACAACATTGGAATCTGTGCCGTTATCGTTATGGTGTGGACTGTTATTCTTTTATATTTAGAACGATTTTTTAAACTACATCTTTATCGTTATAGTTATCATCCTTGGCATGAACAGGCCTTTACACTATCGTTCAAAATGTGAAAAATGTCTCTTATGCTCACCAAGGTTGCATTTATTTGAATGAAAATACAGTAAAAACACTAATAATCTGAAATATTATTGCAATTTAAAATATCTGTTTTATAAACTAATACTATATTTTAAAATGTAATTTATTCCTGTGATGGTAAAGCTGAATTTTCAGAATCATTACTCTAGTCTTCAGTGTCACGTGATCTTTCAGAAATCATTCTAATATGCTGATGTATTTGCTGCTTAAGAAACATTTCTTATTATTATTATCAATGTTGAAAACAGTTGTGCTGCTTAATATTTTTTGTGGAAACTGTGATACATTTAATTTATATTGAGACAGAATGTTCAAAAGAAAGGCATTTATTTGAAATAGAATTTTTTTAATTGTAAAATCCCATCATAACTTCCAATTACAAGATAACTTGCCAACTACTAGTTCTCATAACTAACTACTATACAAATTGCATTGACTCCATTGACATTTTACAAATATGGAGAAAACATTATCCCTACTTATTCTTTCCCCCACATCCCATCATTACCAGTATTTTTCTTGCCACAGCTTGAAGTGTCCTTAAGGCAAATCACCACTGACACAAACATTATGCACAACCATCTTGAGATGTGCATCAACTGCAGTGCAACTGCATAAGATCTGCCAGGAACATTTTATACCTCAAATAGAAGCTGTTGGTCCTCGGTGTTTGCTGCGTTATCCTAGCAAACCAAGCATTCGTTTTGTCACATGACCATATATTTAGAAATATCCTATCACATATAGCTGCATGGCATAACTAGAAAGATGTATATTTGTCATAAAAATAATGAAATGATTTTTAGTTGTTTTAGCTTAGTTTCTTGCTTGTTTTGTCCTATTTTAAATAATTTTGGATCATCTTGACCCCCCCTTGAAAGTTTGTTGAGGCCCCGGTTGAGAACCACTGTAAGAAATATACTGAAATACATCCTGAATCTGAAATATAATTTCAGTTAGTTAGTTTTACCTCCATCTTATTTTTTAATTCCAAGAAGAAAACTAAAGTGGCACAGCTTACCCCACTCTCCCTACTTGGGCCAAATTTTCAAATGTGAGCTTAAAGATACATATTGAATGTATCAAAGTGAATCTGACACATTTAGAAGTGACACATTTTTTACTGGAGGGAGGTGAAAGAGAAAGTAAGAGAGTTACTGAGAGAGAGAGAGAGAGAGAGAGAGAGGAGAGAGACTGTCGTCCCTGTGGACAACGTGAGTCGAGGACCAGTGCAACTGTAAGAACGAGCGTTATTTGTCTTCCGCCGGCCGAGAACGAGAGCGCAGGGTAGCGCTGTTCATTTAATGCAAGGTTAGGCAGCCTGATGTGATGAATGGACTGTCGGCAGGAGAATAAGTCCATGCACTCAATCATGGGGAAGACAGCATTTTCCCTCCGTTTTTGGGGTGCCTCCATAATTACATGACAAAGCAGTGCAAAACAAGGTGCTGAATTCCATCTATAAACTGATTTGTTTTTTCAATACACTCAAGGATATATAAAATTTGCCAACTGGTTATACCTGCCTTCTATCTAAAAACAGAATTTTTTTAACAAGGAGGAAATCAGGATGTGCTTTTCCATTACTGGAAAGCAGCAGAAAAATGAGATGATGTTTACAAACTCCATTAAATTCAGAGTAACTCTGAGAGGGGAAGGGAGATAATAATACAGTATTGATTAATCCATAAAAGCTATAACAAAGAAGCAGGAACAATAAAGCTGGGACAAAACGGAGACAAACGAAAAATTACACTTGAAATTTCAGTTGCTTTTTTTGTTCCGTCTCTCACCAACTCTCACTTTTTCAGTGACAAAGCCACATGCACACACTCGCACACACACACACACACACACACATACACACGCACGCACATACACACTTACACTTTCCCCCAATACACCATGACACGAATGGTGACCCAGCAAACAATATAGCTTGACAAAAGAAACATGTTATCTTGAAAGGAATAGTTCATGCAGAACTGAAAGTTCTGACATTATTTACTCATCTTCATGTCATTCTAAACTGGTATGAAAAAAGAATAAACTCTCAAGAATGTTCACGCAGCTCTGCTTCCTATAGGCTGTTCAAATCCCCTCCAATAAAATAACCATTTTCTATTTTGATATTTTAAATGTAATTTATTCCTGTGATGGCAATGCTGAATTTTCAGCATCATTACTCCAGTCTTCAGTGTCACATGATCAGATCCTTCAGAAATCATTCTAATTTGCTGATTTGCTGCTCAATAAACATTTCTGATTATTGTCAATTTTGAAAATAGTTGTGGCATTTAATATTTTTGATGAACCATGATTCTTTGATGAATATAAAGTTAAAAAAAGGATTAACTTAAATAAAATTACAAAAATTACATTTTTGCAACATTATGGGGTCCTATCATACACCCGGCAATATATACCCATTTTTTTTGCTAGTTTCAGCCTGATGCAGTTATCATTTTCATGTCCTGCACGACATTGTTTAAATAGTAAATGCATTTGTGCCCATTTGTGCGCCCATGAGCGTGCTGAACTGAAAACAAGATGTGTTCAGGCGCATTGTTGGCACATTGCTATTTTGAAGCAAATGAAATGGACTGTGACCAACTGAAATCTGGACTAAAGTCAATGGCGCAATATTTTTTTGTTATTTAAATAGCGTTTTAGTAATATGCTTATTAGACACACAGGGATGTGCAGCAGCACCCAAACATGCCAAATATTAAAAATAAAAAGATTACAATGTAAAAGATTATTATTGTGTGCATAAAGATAAAAATGCTTTGGTGGAATCCGGCTTGTCCCATAGATGGTCTGCTCGCACGCTTTAATCTCACGAACGAGCAGATCCGTTTATCAGCAAGAGAAGCGTTCAGTTTTTCTGCTTGCAAATTCCACCATGTAAATAGCGAATCCACCATGGTGCGAGCACAACTGGCTTTTAAAGGGAATGGGAGATGAGACTCTGATTGGTTTATTGCACGTTACACCGAAACACACCCATGACTCATTAAGAGAATAGGGGCAACCCTTTCAGACAAAGCGTCGGGCGCGCTGATAATTTTTCCTGTCATTAAACTAGCAAAAGTGGATTTGGACGCCCTAAGTGCACTTGCGCCATGCGCTTTAGACTATGTGCTTTGATCAAAAGTAACAGATGAGACTTATTGGGCCCTATTTTAACAATCTATTTAATGCAAACTTTTGTTGGCGCCGATAGCCTCGTGGGTAGCACACCCAAATATAGCGCCGTTGCGTTTCGGGCAACCCGAGTTTGAGTCCCGGCTGGCTGACTATTGGGGGCAATCGTGGCCTAATGATTAGAGAGTCAGACTGGTAACCCGAAGGTTGCAGGTTCAATTCTCAATATCGGCAGGAAATGACTGAGGTGAACTTGAGCAAGGCACCTAACCCCTGGGTGCCACAGCAAAATGTCTGCCCACTGCTCCAGGTGTGTGTGTCCATGGTTTGCAGTTTGTGTTTGTGTTCACTACTCACTACTCCTAATGTATGCGCACTAACTTGGATGGGTTCTGCGTTTTGCAAGCAGAAGCTCCTCTGTTCGGCCCTTTTTTTAAAACAGGTGATTTACCTTTTTATTTTACAGTACTAGAATGTCATACGTGTAGGTGAAATACTCCTTTAATACCCTCTCACTCTATTTGACCTCACACATGGAGACATGCAGTTGAATTTAGGCCATGAAATAAACTGGCTTTGAAAATTCACCGGCTGTCGTTACCTTCACTTGTAAGGAAACCTATCTGTACATCAAACCAGACTGATATCTGAGCTACCTGTCCCATCCCAGCCATCTCCCCACCACTAATTAATCTTCACACCTGACAACCTTGATTAGCTATGAAGATTGAAGTGTGCGTAACAGTCAATAATCACGGTTTGTGTGCGAGTTTGTTGGTAAATGTGTGTTTGTGTGTGTGTGTGTGTTGGATCTACTCACTGTACACAATGTGCTGGCCGTTATCTTCAGAGTGAAGCCTACAGTGAACTCCAGCTCAGACACAGTCACAGTGCCACAGTCAATAGTCTAGAGAGGGACAAACAGACAAAACTTCTTTAAACTTTCTATAAAATAACAGAGCGGACTAAAAATGTTGGGAGCAGGTTCTTTGACAGCCAATAGTGGATATCAATAGCCATTCAAGACAATTTTAAACATATTAGTTATACATTATTAGCTTTAACTTATTTTTTTTTTTTGAAAAATAATATGAAGGACTCAATCTCAAGTTGGCAACATAAGGACACATAATATATGTGACCCTGGACCACAAAACCAGTCATAAGGGTCAATCGTTTGAAACTGAGATTTAAACATCATCTGAAAGGTGAATAAATTGGGATAGGACAATATTTAGCCGAGATACAACTATTTGAAAATATGGAATCTGAGGGTGTAAAAAAAAAATCAAAATATTGAGAAAATCAAGTTGTTCACATGAAGTCCTTAACAATGCATATCCACTCACAAAAATACATTTTTGATATATTTACGGTAGGAAATTTACAAAATATCTTCATGGAACATGATCTTTACTTAATATCCTAATGATTTTTGGCATAAAAGAAAAATCAATAATTTTGACCCATACAATGGTTGGTTGGTTATTGTTACAAAAATACCTGTGCAACTTATGACTGGTTTTCTGGTCCAGGTCACATATTGGAGCACATGCACAAGTTTTTAAGTGCTTGATGGAATAAAACATTTAAGAGAAAGCAATACAAAAAATAAATTGTACATTATATTATACTTGCTGTAAATAAAAAGCTAGTAATTAGGGTGGAATGCAAGAGGAATGATATAACGATTACTAATTTTAGAATATCAATTATAATTATTAAATAAAATATAAAGATTAAAATATTAGTATATTAAATTATTTTAATACTTTAATTTAAGATTATTAAATGGAATTAAACATCTACATGACAAAAATGCAATAAAAACCCTTTAAATATCATAAAGCAGTAAATGTGGCTAGTTTAAGTGGAAGACGTGTCATTAAATGTGGTAAGAGGATTCCACGCTAGAATGTGTTAATTTAATGGAACTCTGACCACCGTTAAATAGCGTTATTGGAGTGGGTCAGTGAGATAATGGAAGTAAGATGTGCAAAGTTTCTGCACAGAGAGGAAATGATGGATTTGTGCATTGAATTTTCATTATTGCTTATGTTTGAAACATTTTATGATCAAGGTCAGGGAATATAATGGAATTCAGACCCCATGGTTGAACATATGGTTAAAATTTTGATGAAGTTTTTCTGAGAAGACGCAAATGAAAGAAATTAGCAAAAACTTTGTACAGTCTACTCTGTTTTCTGTTAAAAATCTATCTACTGTTACAGTAGCTCTCGTGGAAATACCTTAAAGGTGCCCTAGAATTAAAAATTGAATTTACCTTGGCATAGTTGAATAACAAGAGTTCAGTGCATGGGCATGACATACAGTGAGTCTCAAACTCCATTGTTTCCTCCTTCTTATATAAATCTCATTTGTTTAAAAGACCTCCGAAGAACAGGCGAATCTCAACATAACACCGACTGTTAAGTAACAGTCGGGCTAGGGCTGGGGGATATATCGCATGTGATTGTCAAGCGCATTTTGTCAGTAAAGCCGGTTCCCTGATTACCGCTAAATCGCCATCACCTGCTTTCAAACGGAGTGGCATTTAATAGACAGAGCCGTAGATTACTGACAAGCCACGCAATATCGCATTCATATCGCAGATGAATCGCCTTCGATAATGAACGTGATATCGCGTGGCTTGTCAGTAATCTACCGCTCTGTCTATTAAATGCCACTCCGTTTGAAAGCAGGTGATGGCGATTTAGCGGTAATCAGGGAACCGGCTTTACTGACAAAATGCGCGTCGGGCTCATTAATATGTACGCCCCCAATATTTGCATATGCCAGCCCATGTTCAAGGCATTACACAAGGGCAGCCAGTATTAATGTCTGGATGTGCACAGCCAAATCATCAGACTAGGTAAGCAAGCAAGAACAATAGCGAAAAATGGCAGATGGAGCAATAATAACTGACATGATCATTTGATATCCATGATATCATGATATTTTTAGTGATATTTGTAAATTGTCTTTCTAAATGTTTCGTTAACATGTTGCTAATGTACTTTTAAATGTGGTTAAAGTTACCATCGTTTATTACTGTATTCACGGAGACAAGAGCCGTCGTTATTTTCATTTTTAAACACGTGCAGTCTGTGTAATTCATAAACACAACTTCATTCTTTATAAATCTCTCCAACAGTGTAGCATTAGCAGTTAGCCATGGAGCATAGCCTCAAACTCATTCAGAATCAAATGTAAACATCCAAATAAATACAATACTCACATAATCCGATGTATGCATGCAGCATGCATGACAAACACTTTCTAAAGATCCATTTTGAGGGTTATATTAGCTGTGTGAACTTTGTTTATGCATTGATAGAGTCGAGAGCTCGGGAGGGGCCAGAGAGCGTGAGCAATTAAAGGGGACGCATCCTGAATCAGCGCATTTCTAATTATGCCCCAAAATAGGCAGTTAAAAAAATTAATTAAAAAAAATCTATGGGGTATTTTGAGCTTAAACTTCACAGACACATTCAGGGGACACCTTAGACTTATATTACATCTTGTAAAAAAATGTTTGATGGCACCTTTAAAAAAAACAAAACAAAACAAAAAAAAAAAAACATACAACTCCATTAGTGTTCATTTTTTCCTCAGATTCATTGGTGGCATCTTCCACTTAAATATTTTTTTGAAATATCACAGGACGAACAATGTTAAGCATATGTGTGTTTGTACAAGGCCATGGTAGGCAGTGATAAGTAGTGAAGTGAAGTTTACTATGGAGGACTTTAAACAATGATTAGAATAATCAATCAGCCATTCTGTCACAGGCTTTACTTCCTCTCAAACGTCTCTCGCTCTCTGCTCACAATCTGTCACTCCCTTCTCTTCATCTTCCGCTTGATCCTACCTACGTTCTTCCCCTCCTCCCTCTATCTCAAAACAAGGCCGCAACACAGGAAATTGGCTTTCTGTCCGGCCCAGACTCAATTAATTAGGGATTCAGGTGATCTAATGATTTGCAACAAATCCAATAAGACAGACACCATTACATAGTTAAAAAGAGGGGACGTGTAGGGATAGTTCACCCAAAAATAAAAGTGACAGTATATAAATCAGCATACACTTTTGTTGTATGGAAAAAAACAGCTTGGACATTTCCAAAAAATCGCTGTTGGTGTTCTATGGAAAATAATAATGATTTGGGATGACTAGTTTCATTTTGGGGTAAACTATCCCTTTAAAGAGTTTTAAAAATTACCCCATGATTTACTCACTCTCAAGCCATTCTAGGGTGTATATGACTTTCTTCTTTCAGACGAATACAATCAGAGATCCATCAATCATAAAAGATAACCACATGGCTCCGGGGGGTTAATAAAGGCCTTCTGAAGCAAAGCGATGCGTTTGTGTAAGAAAAATATCCATATTTGAAACTTTAAAAACTAAAATAACTAGCTTCCGACAGAAGGCCATATGCATCAATTTATGCCAAAAGAGTGAACTCCGTCCTGATGCATGATGTATTGACAAATGAAGAAACATGGATACAGCAAAAAAAAACACCGGTCACGAATTAGAAGTCTAAAATTAGAATTTTTAAAAAGAAAAGTCAGAGGATTTTGATATAAGAGAAGAGGAGCTTGAGTTTGTTGCCCAGCCTTATTTGTTAGAAAAGCAAGAGGTGTCAAAGTCTATGCTACTCCTACATCGCATAAGGGGTTACTCCTTTAGTGTAAGTCGACATGCGGCAGTCTGCCGGAAGCTAGTTATTTAAGTTATTAATATATTTTTCTTACACAAACACATCGCTTTGCTTCAGAAGGCCTTTATTAAGACCCTCAGAGTCATGTGGATATCTTTTATCATGGATGGATGCACTTTTTTGGGCTTCAAAATCTCATCCTCTATTTACTGACATTGTAAAGCTTGGAAAAGCCAGGACATTATTTAATATAACTCCAATTGTATTTGTCTGAAAAAAGAAAGTCATATACACCTACAATGGTGTGAGGCTGAGTAAATTATGGGGTGATTTTAACTTTTTGGGTGAACTAAACTTTTAAACTACCATTTGGGGTTGGTAAGATTTTATAATGTTTAATGTTTTTAATGAATTTTAATTAGTCTCTTACGCTCACCAAGGCTGCATTTATTTGATAAAAATACAGTAAGTACAGTAAATACAGTAATATCAATAATAAAACAGCAATATTGTAAAATGGTGTTGCAATTTATAATAACTATTTTCTATTTAAATATATTTTATAATGTCATTTATTTCTGTGATGGCAAAGCTGACTTTTCAGCATCATTACTCCAGTCTTCAGTGTCACATGATCCTTCAGAAATCAGCTGATTTGGTGCTCAAGAAACATTTCCTTTTATTATCAATACTGAAAACACGTGCTACTTAATATTTTAGTGAAAACCATTAAATGCGTCTTTGCTGAATAAAAGCAGAAATTTCTTTAATTTTTTTTTTTTTTACTGACCCCAAATATTTGAAAAGTAGTTTATGGAGCCCAACCCATCTGTGCTGCGATATTATCTAAGCTAAAAATTGACATTTATATGTACTCATTTGGTAGACGCTTTTATCCAATGAGACTTGAGGAACATCACTAGCACAAAAGAGAATATGTTCTTCCTGAAGACATACTTTAAATCTCAAAGGATGACACACATCATTGACCCCCAAGGGCCCCCCAAATTAACTAATCATTTCGCTGATAATTCCCTTCAGACTTTTCTAGAAAGACCCTAACAAAGTCACTCCTCTTACCTTAATCACTGCAGGCTCTGAAATGACCGTCTCGGGCTTCAACACCTCCACTACCGCCTCTGGTATCACAGCCTTCTTCATACACATCATCTTGAAGCCATACACATCATCCCAGAATGCAATGCGGTCACTGTGTTTCTGAGTGTCCCCCACCGCCACCAGGCAGATATTGCAACGGTCTGGATAGACTGAAAAGAAAGATGATAAATGAAAGTGAGTAAAAGACATCAACTGCAGGGCTTACATATGATATATGTACAAAGTCAAACGAAGCCCTCATGAGTCGATACTTTACATGACAAGAACATTATTCATTTAGCAGACACTTTCTTATCCACTTTCTTATTCACTTTCTTACTTTTTATGCGTTTTGGGTGTTCATTTGGCCTGAAAATGCAGACTGTTGAAAAAGGGATTCAAAGTGCACGTTTTTGAAAATGATACCGTTATCGTCTCCACAGAAACTACAGAAACACACATTTCTGAAAACAGTAACGTCATGCGCATGCGTATTATGTGCTTAGTATATGGGCACATAGTGTTTCTTTACAAAGTGACATCGCCAACTACTGGCGTAATACAGCGTTTTTAATCGTTTTCACAGATCTTTGTGAACGGGGATCGTTTTGACAGCATTGTCGTCTGTACGAAAAGAAAAAAAAAAGCAAATTAAAAACGTTTCTGTTTTTAGTACATCTTTGCCGTGTAAACATACACTTAGATTGAGCTCCTGAATCGCACCTTCTGGGGTTTGAACCCACAACCTTTGGCTTACCAGTCCAGAACTTCATCCATTAAGTCATGTCACATCCATTAAAGGATTTATGTGTAGCTTTTCAGATCTTTGGTGCAGCGGTTAGCTCACATGATATAGACATATCTGGGCCATACTGCTCCCAGGGATGCTGGTTCGAGTCCATTAAACTCAAAATGACTCCAATTAAATGTCCTACATTTGTAAACTTTGACTGCATATTAACTTGTTGGCATTAAATATACCAGCACTGAACGCTTGAACAAATTCATTGACATGAATCTAAGAAAAAAAGGCAAAAGAAGAAAACTCTTTCAAAACTACTTGGAAACAGCAGTTTGAATGTACCACAATTGTGACAAAACAAAATAGATTAATGCACCTATCAATAGACTTTACAAACAAGTAAACTGAACCTGCAATCTGTAAATGTGTTTGACATATGCAGATTAAAAAAGCCAAGATAATTTAAATTTAAAGCTGAAACAGTATAACTAACTAACTAAAAACAAAACAAAAAAAATCATGGTTTTATGTAACTGATAACTAAAGCGTATGGAACGGCTGGACATTGTGTGGGCGTATTAGACCTCATCCTTTACACAAATGTGCAATAATGAGCACATCTATCATGAAATGGTAAACCACAGCGCTTCAGTAATGTTTCAGTCATTCCCAGCACTGGTAAATGTCCCTGTGTGATGATGTTAATGGTCACCATGCACATGCTTCTGGCAAAAAATCTAAATTCAACTGATAGTCATAATCATAAAAACTCTGCATCTATCAGTTCTTAATGTCCGTTACATTTGGCCATCAGAGACAAACTCAAAGCTGCAGTGCGTTTATTTCAAGCTCCTGGAGAACCAGACATCACTAATATCTACACTACCATCAGGAGATCCTGAATGTGTAAATCATTTGTTTCCCCTTCTCTCAGTCTTACATTTATGTAATATTAGTTATATGTGTAAAGAGAAATCAGGGCAATCGTAACACTAAACACATTTTCAATTACAAGCAAGCCTTATTCAGCATGTGTGTGTTACGGCTGGAATACACTACACAACTTTAAAAATTTGAATGTATTTTAAAACACTAAGCACTTGTCGACCTTGTAAACGGTTACAGGAATATATGGGCATCATAAACTAGACAACTGAGGATCACATACTACCAGACTTTTAAGTCATTCAGAACACAAAAAACCTCATACTGAAACATGTGCCTTGTTGCTAAAAGACAAACTAAGAATTTAAAAAATATGTGTTCTAAAATCGGCACAAAATATAAGATGTATCCATAAATCATGGAGAAAATCTACAATTTACAAAAAAAAAAAAAAAAATGAATTGATGCATATGAAAAAAAAAGTAGTGAATATTTCATTAGTGCATCTATTTTATTTTGAATGAATTACATAATATAATTAAATATCTGAAAATATGAATCTTGTACATTACTTTAATAGTTAAAGTTAAAAAATAAAATTAAAAAATATGTATATATACAGTCAAACCAAAATGTATTCAGACACCTTGAACATTTCATTCATTAATACAGTTTATTCAGTATAGTTTAAAAAAATTGTAATAAAATATGACAAGTTCTCAGTGTTAAACTGTCAGAAAAAAAAAATATCTTAATTATGTCAGATAACACTTAAGCAAAACATGGTCAGGTCATTTTATATGAGTGTGTGTGTGTGTGTGCGTGAGTGTGCTGCCAATCGATTCTGTAATTAATTGCGATTAATCACATTTTTCCACAATTAATTGAGATTTAATCGCACTTAGCATTAAAATTGTTAATACATTTTTATATTGTAATACATTCACATTGAATCCTAATGTAGAAACAAAATAAAAACATTTTTGTATATTTGTTTAATGGGACCTTCTTTGATTAACATTAATGACACTTTAAAAAACACGACGTGGATCTGACACACATCCGATTTACTCATAACACATTACGTTCATTTAACACTTTTTAACTTATTTGAGACTCTGCAGCATTCTGTGAACACATTTCGGGTGTTTGTTAACAGAGAGCCGCCTCACTGAATATAAATATATATATATATATAATATATATATATATATATATATATATATATATATATATATATATAAAAATATATCATCATATAATGTAACGCTAGCTGAAGAATGCCAGGAAAAAACGGATGCTGCGTTAATTGTTTTAAATATTAAATTGCAAAAATGAATTAACACGTTAATTTTGACAGCCTTTATATATATATATATATATATATATATATATATATATATATATATATATATATATATATATATATATATGTGAATGTTTCTTATAATTAGAAATATTGGGTGCAGCTGTGAGACCTACAAAATCAAAAACATTTCAGAGCAGACAGTACCATTAACTCTATCCTAGACGAGCTTCAAGAGAAAAATCCATGATGGACTATTATATCTCACCAACTTTGTCTGACCTTTAATCAAGGGTTAAGGGTGCACATTCACTCTTGTGCACCACAATAAAGTGTGTGCCATCTAAATCTAGTCTCCCGTGTGACAGAATCGTGACTGGCAAGTTATAACCTCTAGCCTGTACCTTAAAGCCTTCGTTGTGACCCTGTGAGTGTCACGTAGGGTGAAAAACAACACACACACACCTGGAGTGGATTTGTCACCTCATTTTCTCTGATTAGTGGAGCTATGAGTGATTGTCTTGGGAGATGCATGTGAGCACTGATTGGGTGGTACATGGGACCGTCCCGCACCTGAACAGGGAGTGCAGCCTAGAGAAAGAGAGAGAAGGGGGGCGAGGGGGAGGCAGTGTCCCAAGATTCATAGCTTTGACATCTGCGTCCTTCTCGACTCGGTGCTCATGGCCCGTTTGTCAAGCACCCCCCTCCAGTTCCTCTTGAGGGCAGCCGTGAAGAAGAGGGTAGTAAGAACAGGGGGTGGGGGAAAAAGCATCCAGAGATGAGAGAGCGAAAGCGCAGACCAGGTTTCAGGATGAAGAGAAAGGTTAATAATATGAGGTATAAAGGAGAGATGAAAAGAGAGAGAGGGAGAAACGAGGTTATAGTGGCAGGGGTAAGTAATGTTGATCTGACACAGTGCAGAGTTGCCACATGATGGGCCATTATATCAATCTGCTTCACACCAGGTATACATGGCTGTGGGCTTTCCGACTGAGCTGAAAAATAGAAACGTGCTGCCTCACTAGACGATTCAGAGCTATTTCGCCTGTGCCTCTCACATTTTTGGTTTTCCTACCAGATATTTGCATTTAAAAATGTTCAACATTTCTCTTCCTGAAAAACAAAAAAGACTGCTGATGACGACTCATCCTGCATGCAACAATGCCCCCCCTATAAAATCTTGGTCCATTGCTATGATGTAAATAAAGCCTATTGTGCCATCACAGGAAACTAAAGTGCGCTCACCAAGAAATTTCTTGTAGTGCAACTAACTTTTTTTAAGTGCAGCTTGACAGTAGTTTTAAAATACTCTGAAGGATCTTTAAACTACTGTCAAGCTAGAATAAAAAATAATAAAAAATATTATTAAACATAATAGAATTACTAATGAAAAATATATAACTACCCAACTAACTTGCTTACAGAATACTGTTGCTTACAGAATGTTGTCATAATAAATTTATTACAAAAAAGTGTATACATAGAAAAAACTTTTCGATTCATCAAAATATCCACCATTAACAGCTATCTGACCTAAACTGGGTTCTAATTGGTTCATTGTATTCTAAACTTAAATGGCAATCAATTGTTGAAGCTATTAAGGTGTTCTGACCCAAAAATCTTTTACAAACCTGGGCCAAGTTCAAACCAGTAACCAGTCATCACAGCTGACTTTGACATGTATATACTGCCATTATTATGTAATCAAAATGAAAATTATTATTGCTGGTCTTCAATGATAATGTCAAGTTACTTTAATGTATTTGCACCAAAAAAATGATAAGGATTTATGCGGATATCGTCAAAAACCACACTTTGACAGGGGTGTTTCCAAACTTTTGGAGGGCAGTGTATATATATATATATATAGCCTGGGTGCCAGCCCGAACCCCGCCCACAACATTTTTTGGACGGGAAGTTCGATCTGGACTCGATCCATTGTGGAGTAATTATGCTCGGCTCCCAGAAGGCCGAGCCAATCAAATTGCCAGGGCGGGCTTTAATCGATGATGGACAGGCTATCTGCGGTTACGTAACCACCCATGTCATCAAAGAGCGCTTGGGTTGAATTGGTTTTCACCAACGATGACTGCAGCTGGAGAAGTAAGATGTTTAGATTCCGCTATCACGTCTGTAATAAAAGAAATCGACAGCGCATTAATTTTAAAAGACGAACAAAGAACCGCAATCAAGGCATTTGTCGATGGGAAAGATGTGTTTGCCGTCCTTCCAATGGGATTCGGCAAAAGTTTAAGTACAAGTTCAACATACGTCACTTACTGCGTTGCTCTGATTGGTTGTAGGTCTATCCAATTGAGGGCAGAGTTGTTGTTTTTTTTACTGGTTCGGTTAAGACACGCCCCATAATTCAAGTGCAATGGAGCAGTATCAGACTCACATTCTGCCTAGAATATGAGTATGACGAAGTCAGGCTATATATATATCACCATTTAAAAGTTTTTAAAGAAATTAATACTTTTATTCAGCAAGGATGCATTCAATTGATCAAATGCAACAGTGAAGACATTTATACTATTACAAAAGAATTCTATTTGTAAATTCCGTTAGCGTTTCTATTCATCAAAGAATCCTGGGGAAAAAAATGTATCTTGGTTTCCACAAATGTAATTGGCTTCTCGAACAAGGGAAAAAAAAGGAAGGCAGGACTTGAGTTTGACCATTGGGAATTGATTGGATAGTTGTGGTTTCCTATTGCTGTGATGTCATGTGAGTGACAGGTTGCCCCACCCTCATTGCCAGTAAACACATCAGAGAAGTGAAGAGATGTCTATCTATCCAGACACATACACACATATAATATATATACATACTGTATATATTAGTTAGGAACAATTTTTTGGAGGTCCCTGAAAAGTACTAAAAGAGTTAATAGAATAAAAAAGTGACTGGAGTCATTAAGTGGAATCGGAATCATAGCTAGAATCATTTAATTCCTAACAATTCCCATCCCTACCCATCCTCAATCCCATGATGCTGTAAAGATCAGGAGAGTGTAACATTTCCTGTATCAGGATCCTTGAAGTTATAATTCATCAAGTCAGCGTGTGCACTGCGTACCACCGAATCTCCTCAGCATCTGTTCACTTAAACCTCCACAGTGGACAAGAAAATGACGCAGAGCCACAAGACATGTGCAGCATATTTAACATCCACTTCTACACGGTCCACGAACCTTGTCTAAATTTAGTTTCCCGAACAATGAAAGAAAAATATGTTTGTTTTCTGGTATCTAGAAGGTGAGTGCCCAAGGACTGCTTAGCTATTCATCAGTTGCTTTAATTTATGTTTTATTGACGCAAATCAATATGTAGTAAAAGGCAGCGCAGCATGCAGGGTGTGAGATAAGAGAGAACACCTGGAAAACATGCAGAGCATTATGCTGTAAACTACGCAAGTGTGAAAGGTGATTCTACAAAACTGCAGTATAAAGAATGGTTGTGGTGGCATGACTAAAACAAATATAAAAGTATCCTAAACTGCCTTGAATTATACGGTGTTAAATGCAGTGTTTCCTGCTGCATAGCATAATATAGCTTTTATTTATTATTTTATCCTTTATATTTATATAAATTCACAAATTGTTCCAAGTTGCCAAGCTAATGTTATCTAGATGAGGATATTTTCAAAGTGCAAGTTTGATCATTTCAAAGTTAACATGAGTTGAAAATCATAAATATTTCCCAGAAAACATGAAATCAGAATTTATAGATGTCGTAGAGTTACAAAAAAGACCTAAAAATAGGTCTTTTTTTTTCCTGACACAAGAATATGTTGTTAAAAATGACTATTCAGCATAATTGTGGCAATTAACCCAAACTAAAAAAAGTTATATATATAAATATAAATAAATCATTGCTTTTCAGGTTTTTCAGGTAGGTCTAACGGTAGTATTTAGGTACAGAAATTGAATAAAGTAATTGGTAACACGTTATTTTAGGGTCTTTTAACTAGTTGCTTATAAGCATGCATATTACTAGAATATTGGCTATTTATTAGTACTTATTAAGCACCAGTGCTTCCCACACATAGACTTTACTTGAGCGGGCCGCCCATGTATGATAACGGCCGCCCAAGTATATTTGGAGACACATTTTTGCTTTTATTATTTTTATCCTCTTATACTTTTATATCCGCGCAAGATAATGAAACCGTCCGCGATCGAATAACTAGTCGTTTCGTACCTGCTCATTATGTGTGCGTCAGAACTGTTTACTCCCGCTAACATTCAAATGGGCGCTGCATGTTGCAAAGTCACAAGGCGGCGCTGTTGCACATTCTACAAGTTTGCGCAACAGTGCCTCAGACTGCTTAAAAGTGATTCTCAATCAATGAAAAGCGCAGATTTATGCCAAGCGATTACTAATGAACTCAAGTTGATGAATTATTACAAAGTCTACTTCATGACCTTTATATAAAATGTTTTAGACGATTGTAAGAATCTGAAGGATTAGCCTGCATTAGTACAGACATTTCAAAATAAGAGTCCCGGTGTATCTCGGGCTTGTTTATAATTAAAAGTCACACGCTATGTTTTTTCTTTTTCTTTTGGGCATTATTGGTATTTTGGTTACACAATAAATTGTATTTAATTTGATTTGCATTTAATTCATAGTTTATGAATTAACAATTTTTGTGCCATGGGTAATAGGAGGATTTTTCGCCTGGCTACCACCGCAAGTAAATTTCAAACCTGTGGGAAGCACTGAGCACATATTAATGCTTGATTCTACATGACCTTATTCTACATTCTTAATCCTACCAAATAACTAAACTTAACAACTAACTTACTAACTATTGAGCAGTAAATTAGGAGTTTATTAAGTGAAACCTCATGGTTAATAGTTTATATGAGTTCCCTATACTAAATTGTTATCAAGTAATCAAATGTAAAATAACACTGCATATAATCTTCACTGTATAAATTAAATGAAGATTAGTCCTTATTAAAGTTACAAAAGTCTTCTGCACTTTGATTAACATTAAAAACACAGACAGCAGTAGGAACATTAGGCTGCTGTCACTTTAAGATGGATCAAATATACTGATACACACGTGTGTATTTGTCGACTGTTTACGTTCATTTAAGACATATCCAACTATGTTTACTAGGATACTCGCCAAGACCAGCATGTTGACAATTTGTGCAAGAAGACTTGAAAGAGAACTCAATTCAGTATTCACACGGTGTCTGAGATGCGGCTTTCCGTGTGTATGCTGAAATCTGTTCACACATGACACCTGCCCAAATTATATATAGTTTTGCTGTAATAAATATTAAATGGATTTAAAAAAAAAGGGGGGGGGGGGGCATTCCCTCTTACATTATAGATAGGATCATTGTAAAAACATAAATTCAAAAGTACATAGGAAAAAATTAAATAGAAAAAAACTTTTTAAGCCAGTATAAGCCACTTTAAAACCAGCAAATTCCCAACGTAAACCTTCATGTTTTTATTGGTCGTGGTCACGATAAAGGGGGAGGCAAAATAATGTTCAACACCACACTTTTTTCATGATAACACCTCTTTGTAATGTCCCTGCAGGGGAAACAAACACACATACGCTGATTCATCTTTCATCGTTTTAGACAGCCCTGATTCAGTCTGTATGTAATCCTCCTATTAAAGTAAATGAAGTCTGTTTGATAGACCTTGAAAATAAAACCCCACTATGAGGGATGGGCTCACAGTGTCCCATAAGTAAAGAATACAATTTGTAGGTCTGGCCAATGACCTCCCAGATACCCCTAATATCAGAATGATAAAGTTAAAAAGCTGAAACATGCGCATTTGACTCACCCAAACCATCTTCTGCAAGGTACCGATCCCTGGCGTAGAGCACGGAGTCCAGCATTGACTCAAACAGCAGGAAGTACCCCTATAAAATGACGAAAAAAAAAAAAAAGGCAAGGGGATGGTTTAATTTGGAAAGATTTTAGAATTTTATGCTAAAAGCCTGAATGATACTGTACCTCAAATCATTCAGAGTTGTGCTATTATCTCTCTAAGAAATCAGACTTACATGACATACATACATGTACTGTATATTCAAATAAAATTTATGCACATTTAAAACAAATGCGTGTGTGCGTACGTGCGTGCAGCAATTTTTTTTTTTTTTTTTTTTTTTTTTTTTTTAAGTACAGATTTCTTTCTGTCTGTCTGTAAGACCTATGAAGGAGTTGATTCTGGAATCCAATATATATCTTTTAAGTTATTAATCAACATTTATCTTTCTGTTAAATTATTTGAATGACTTTTCAAATTCCTTTTCAAACACTAGAAAATAAGTTTGAATATTGTCTGTACCTCTCACTGAGAGAAAAGAACATGTTATCAGTATGTTTTGGGAAAGTTTCCTGCTCAGAGCAGAGCTCAACCTTGACGAAGCTGTGAATCGTGTGTATCTGTGTATGTGCGCTAAGTGTTCTTTTGTACTGGTGGACAACTGGCACTCTGCTTGAGACCAGCAGATGCCATGTCATGACCCCAAAAGGACATCCAGTACCTAAATCCAGAGTACCCTCGTCAGCATCGTGACGAATGGAGATATGCTTCTGACTATCTGTCCATGAGTGGAAGATTACCAAATTTGTCTATTTTTCTTAGCCAATCTGAATCATTCAACCTGAAGTAATGACATAGTTATTAGACTCTGTTAGAGTATAATTGTTGTGGAAATGTGAATGTACGCAGAGCGGCCTACAAACTCCTTTTGAGACTTGAAGCTGGCTTCTGCTGATGAAACTGCAAACTATTCTTCAGTAAAATTGTCTTAAGTAATTTTTAAACTTTGACTCCGGGTCTTTATTCAACATATCTGGTTTCAAGGGTCCTAAACTGTATATCCCCAACATCTATAACATCTTAAAACATCAAGACTTTTAAAACTCTGCTTTGTCAAGCCATCATTCAAAGTTTGTCATGAATAACCTTATTTTTCTAGTTAACAATTACACTTTTTGGGGGGTTACATGAATTTCTCTGAATTTCAGTTAATTTTTATTATACTTCCTTAAATTCAAATTGCAATTCTGAATCATGTTTGTGACATCAATTCACATTCAATTCAAATAATAAAAAATGCATTTTTAATCCAATTTTGAACGGTGCACAACCAAGTGTTCAATAAAGCAGCATTTCTATACATTATGTTATTGGATAAAAATGCTGCTTTATTTGCAAATAGTTTTTGCAATATTTTTGCTAAAATTAAATATGCAATTAGTTAGAGACAAGCTCTTTTGACTTGGGACAGCAAGCAAATACCTATAACACCCTAGCAACCACCCGAAACACCTGAGGAACAGAACATCTCCTCAGAATCCCTTAGCGATCGCCTGGCAATCACGACTTCTGCATGAGCAAGCACTCACATTTTCTTCAGAAAATGTAAACAAACTAGTTTCAAGAGCAACATTTGGCATTCATCATTCCCCACTGGCTCTCACACATGCATCAGCAATCGCACTCAAACCGATATCAAAAGTAAGACCTTATTTTATGAGACCTTAACACAGCACCATCTTTAAACATATGCATGGTCACCCAGCATCCCGTTTTATTGCACTGACCCCTCACTGACACTGGTTTTGCATGAGTAGTTGGCACGTCACCTCCTGAATTATTCTATTATCGCTCAACTGCAGCTTCGACCACATCTCGCTGGACCCATTCTGGACAGCGGCACAGACAGTCAAGATTGAAACAAGGCTGCTTCATGCTTGTTCGGAGTAATCTAAAAAAGTGGCATAGTCAATTACAGAAGACATGAGTGATGGATGTGCGTAGGATGAGGGGTAACAGTCTTCAGCATGGTCTTCTGGTGTCTAGTTGGTGTAAATGTTACATGGAATTATAAGTGAATGAGTAAAAAGTGAGTAAGAACAACAAAAGATGTTTATCCCTAAAGTGTACAAGTGCCTGTCTTGCATAATGGGATGGATGGATGGATGGATGGATGGATGGATGGATGGATGGATGGATGGATGGATGGATGGATGGATGGATGGATGGATGGATGGATGGATGGATGGATGGATGGATGGATGGATGGATGGATGGATGGATGGATGGATGGATGGAAAAAAATTCTGGGTTAAAAACAAAATCAAGTTGGGTTGAAAATGGACAAACTCAGCGAATGGGTTGTTTTAGCCCAGCAGTTGGGTTAAATGATTTCTTGACAGATTGGATTTTTATTTAACTCAACTTTTGTTTAAAAATTACTGTATTGATTGCTATGAACCCAAATATTAATATATTAATATTAATAATATGTTTAATTAATAATAAAACAATAAGCATTTATTAAATTGATAAATGTTGACCTTTTGATTATTATTGTTGCTTCTATTAATTTTGTGCCTGATTTTTAATTTCAAACCTATTTTGGGTTAATTTTAAGCCAGCCATATAGCAATTTTTAAACAATAGTTGGGTTAAATAAAACTGCCCAGCACGTTGGGCAAACATTTAACTCAGCTGCTGAGTTTGTTCATTCTCAACCCAACTTGGGTTGTTTTTAACCCAGAATTTTTAAGATGGATGGATGGATGTTAATTTAAGACTTAAAGACCTTTTTAAGACCAGGTAAAGAAATTTTACACGATACGTCATTATATTCTCTAAATGTAAATGTCTAGGGAGAAACACAATGAGTTATAGTAATAGCAACACTTCAGAGTATGAATACAACTTCCACCAGATAAGCCTTACTTATTTTTTTAACAAAAAAGCTTGAATCACCCTGCTCCCAACCACTAGAATATGGAGTTTATGATTAAAACAAGAATGGGCTCAGAAAAATTAGCTTAATTAAAAGGGAAGTTTTCATAACTTATTGACAGATATTTGTTCTTGTTGACATTTTATTTGCATTTCCAGTAAATATATCTTGATTTAAGACAAAATACAAAAGTACTGAGGAAGAAATTAATTCCTTGCATTGCCATGATGTTATGAATTTAAGACTTTCTGCTCTGATTTGACCCGCAGAAACCCTGTATTTACAACAACAGACTTTTCAATAAAAGGTCAAATGAGCACTTCTGTACTCCATAGGCTGAGGTCAACTGGACCAGCACCCTTAAAAGCCATGTGACAGCGAATCATACTGGATCTCTCTGGGTCATTTTTAAACAGACTTAGCATTAGAGTGATGGCTAAGCTTCTTCATGGTGTAATTTAGAACCCAATTTCACAGGCGGCTGCCTCCTCTGAAGTGAGAGAAAGAGAGAGGCGAGAGAGAGAGAGAGAGAAGGGGGGATTGCTGTACACATCATTCAAAATTTTGGGATCAACAATATTCTTTTAAACTTTCCATTAATAAAACAAATCCTTAACAGAATCACGGTTTCCACAAAAATATTAAGCAGCACAACATTGTTTTCAACTTTGATAATAACATAAAAAATATTTCTTGAGCACCAAATCAACATATTAAAATGATTTCTGAAGGGTCATGTGACACTCAAGACTGGAGTAATGGCTTGTGGAGTAAATACTTGTATATATTTACATTTCAAAATATAATTAATCAGAGTTGTTTTTGGGTATTTTTGGCACAAAAAAGCGAGTTTTGCAATAAATGATCTCAATTGGGGTGACTATCAAAACTGAACTGATAATTATTATACTAAATACAACTAGAACAAATCTTAATTTATCAGAATCAAATATATAGTAATACACAGTAATATGTAGCTTAAAATACCACTAATAATCTTTACATGATCCATCTGAAAACCAGGCACAATGTGACATTAAAAACAGCATTGTAGCTACCCGTTAAATACATGTAGCTTGTTACTGGAAAGTTACACGGTTTTGATACTTACAGTTGAGATACTATTATACAACTGAAAAATGTAGTGAAGTTAGTAGAATTTCTACTGTTAGCTAGTATCAAGCCATCAATGTTTGTTTTAATCCTAAAACCAAGTTATTTTTCTTTCTCCCACCAACCATTTTAACATTTATTAGAAGCGAAAGAACTCATCTCTGCAATCAAATGTCATGTGGATCCACTGTTTCCCATTATTGTTTCCTGAAATATAGCCTAAAAACATATAGCCTGCTTCCTTAAATACACAAGCTGACATCACACAACTTCTAATCCACCAAGCTAACTGTGTATATTCACAGGCACAGCATCTGTGCATAACTAGGTAAAATCCCAACTAGAGAGTCACTGCAACATTAATGGCTGAATGTGGCCAAAATGCAGATCGATTCATTAAGCCATGTGGAGCTGGGGCAGAATTACATGAATGCAACTAATGAAATGCTAATGAAAATTGGACAGCAGCATTCATGCACATTAAACGAATTACCCCATAAACACACACGCATACACAGATGAACGCTACTTTTTACCATTTAGTTTTTTCTAGATGGAGCAATGAATTCATATAATTACAGTTCGTCTAACAATAAATTAAATGTTAGAAGACTTCTGCCTAAATCCTTTAAATGCTTCGCTGAAGAAAAAAAAAAAAGAAAGAAAAAAAAAAGGTAGAAACATGAGTCAATTATGTCAAGAGTCTGTTTTAGAGCTTGCTGCTGTAATTTATTTCTTGTGAACATCAGAGAATAGTGTTAGTCTGGTCCACAGTGGCCATCTCTGCTCTATAAACACCTGGCATCAGCAGTATTCAGCCACTGTGCCAACGTCATGAGCATTCAATGAACAATCCTCTCAATTACAGTACTATGATATCAATCCAACTCCCAGGGGCTGTGTAATCTACGTCTTGCTCATTCAATTCAACAAATCCAAAGCCAGAAACATCAAACACAGTAATGGTTCAAACTACCCAGTATAATGAAATCAATGTCTGAGTGCTAACCTTATTACTTCACAATGCAATATACAGTGTAAACTATTACTAATGCCTTAAAGGGCACCTATTATGTAAAAGGATGTAAAATAAGTCTCTGATGTCCCCAGAGTGTGTATGTGAAGTTTTAGCCCAAAATACCCCACAGGTAATTTTTTATAGCATGTTAAAATTGCCACTTTTTGGGGGTGAGCAAAAACACACCGTTTTAGTGTGTGTCCCTTAAATGTAAATGAGCTGCTGCTCCCGGCCCCCTTTCAAGAAGAGGGTGGGGCTTAAAGAGCTCAATCAACAGCAAAACAGGACAATCTCATGCACTGAAAATGTCCGAAACTGTCGGCAGCGGTGTTCATTTCGAACCGGAGTCGGACAATGATGCCTACAGAGCCAGAAAATATATGCTGCATAGAGACAGAACAGGTATAATTTAGTTTAATTACGGTTATAAATTATGTTGTCATCTTGCTTTTATCCACTATTAGTACAAGTCTGTTGTAGTAGACCCCGCCTGAATATGGCCAAAACTTTACTGATGAGTTTTATGAAGTTTATTGTACATCACACAAATGATAAAGCGTCCGTTTTCATTCCAGAAAATCACTGTAAGAGCTGAATAAAACACAGTGCAATAAGTGCACATTAAAGTCTTTTCCATAAACTCTCTCTCTCTCTCTCCCTTGCATTATCATCAACATACACAGCAAATTACACAAAAGCACTCGATACAACTAACAGTAAACAAAACAAACCAATCCATTTTTGATGTAAAAATCATACCAACATTATAAGTGCACCTCAAGAAACATTATCAAATAATAATAATAAAAAAAATTGTAGTTCATGACCCCTTTAACTATTAGGGACAGACTAGAGACATTGCAGGAAATTACAGGGTAAAAAAGTGGAAACGGGATCAAAGAATGTTGGAATGTTGCACACAGACCACTGAAAACTGATAGCAAAGGATAGCAAAACTGAACGGTCAACCAAAAAAAAAAAAAAAAAAAAAATCTGTTTAACATCACTGCTTAATAATAGTAACAATAGCTGAATTTCAATATTGGTGTATCTCTAATCAGCACTAAAGTGTGAGTTTCTTCTATCTTGTTGATGCTTTATGAAATGTCAAATTAGCTCAGTGTTACTGTTTGAAGAGTACAGATAACACAAGATTAATAAAACCAACAGCCTTTGCTTAATTAAAAAGTTTCTACCTCTCCTACCACAGAAAAAATTAAAGGCAAACAAAAAGATGCGTTGTGTGCGGGCAAGCATTAAAAGACGTTAAGATAAATGACCATAACACTACACTAAACACTACTGTTAATAAAGCACAGATTGTGCAATAAATCTAAACACTAGGGGCAAAACTGTTTGCTCAATGTGGTTCGAGTGTGAAAGAGTCAGATTTGCATATGAATACAGACGAGTAGTAAATGCACCATATTGTACAAGCATATTCAAATGAGGCGAGCCCCACGTTTCCATGATTCATTTTAGCAGGACAATAGATGTTTGAAAGCTTCATTGTTGATCTGTGACAGATCCAGGTAAGCGTTGTGGGAAACAAAGTTGGTTGTATCAAAGTCTAACATAAAAGAAAAGGGAAATCATGATGCCGTCAAAATCTGAGAATGTCAGGAAATTAAGAATCTAAAACCTATTATATTTTGCTCAAAAAGTGAGTTGTCTTACAATTTAGCTCAACACATTGATTCTTGATGCATAGCATTTTAGAGAATTTGGGTATTTCAGAGTATGTGTACCTGAATGTACGTTGGGTTTGTTTGTTATATATGTGTGTGTGTGTGTGTGTGTGTGTGTGTGTGTGTGTGTGTGTGTGTGTGTGTGTGTGTGTGTGTGTGTGTGTGTGTGTGTGTGCGTGTGGTGAGCAGCTGTAGGCTGTGGACGGAGTGAGCGATTACAGCTGTCCTCTTCTGCGACAGGTAAGACTGCTATCAAGAGATAATGAGGCCCAAGATGGGATCTGCCATTAATTCAACTTGACCATCACCACACACAGCAGTTCATAGCTTCCCAAATGTGCTGAATATCAAAACATACTTCAAATCAACCTTAAGTTGAAAGTTTAAACTGCTACGTGCACTGTATGTTAATTTCGAGCACTGGCCCAAATAAACAGCAACATACACACTAAATCATTTTGGATGTTGGGATGGTTTGAACAGCTATTGATCAAGTTTAAAGGATTAGTTCACCCAAAAATGAAATTTCTGTCAGTAAGCACTCACCCTCATGTCGTTCCAAATTCGATGACTTTCGTTCATCTTCAGAATACAAATTAAGATATTTTGAAGAAATCTGAGGTTTTTTTTTTTTTTTAATCTACCATAGAAAGCAGGAAAATTACAACATTCAAGGTCCAGAAAAGTAGTAAAGACATTGTTAAAATAGTAAATGTGACTTACCTTAATGTCATTAAGTGACGAGAATACTTTTTGTGCACAAAAACAAAACAAAAATGTCATTATCCTACGCAGTTACATTGAAGACACATTGCAAAGCTTCCATGTTTCTACGTCAGAACACAGAATCTGTATTGGCCAGCTCCAGCATCAGCATCACATGCATGCGTCATGCTGCTTACATGAACAGCGTCGGCCAATAATGAGCCGCCGTTCGGATGTAAATATGGAAGCGCTGCACTGCATCAACTGTGTAGGAGACTGTCAGGATAGAGAAGAAATTGTTGAATAAATTTGTTATTTTTGTTTTTGCGCACAAAAGTATTCTCGTCGCTTCATAACATTAAGGTTAAACCACTGCAGTCACGTTGACTATTTTAATGATGTCTTTACTATTTTTCTGGAAAAAACTCAGATTCCATCAAAAATATCTTAATTTGTGTTCTGAAGATAAACGATGGTCTTACAGTTGTGGAACGACATGAAGGTGAGTAATTATTAATGACATAAATTTCATTTTTGGGTGAACTATCCCTTTACGTTTGTACAACTAACATCCACATGTGAAATCTAATGTAACTTAGTTAAGTGACTTTAGTTAATGAAATACATTTACTTGTCTTCATGACATAACAAATAACATAACCAAACCACTTGACCCCACTGACTTTCAATGTATGGACAAAAAACAGAAATATCTTCTTTTATGTTCCACAGAAGAAAAAAAGAAATTACATGAGGGTGATTAAAGGATGACAGAATTTTCATTTTTGACCATGGCTTGAATAATTAATTTCCATGAATTTCACACAACAGCTCTACAGAAAACCACTATGAATGTATTACAGGGACAATCCCCCTGGAGCAACCTGGGGTTAAGTGCCTTTCTCAAGGGCGCAGTGATGACAGCTCAAGATCTGCCCCTTGAGAGGTTCAAACCTGCAACCTTTCGTCCTCCAGGCCTGATCTTTAACCACTAGGCTAATGCTAGTGAAGGAATTTACACAAGACCTTTGTCCCAATCACTGATGGACAAATATCATTATCTGCCAGTATAAAAGAAGATATTTTGTAGAACATTGACTACTGTCTGTGCTGCAGTAAATTCTCATCATATGCCCAATGTGCAAACTACGACTGGTGAAAACTTTAAAGAACTGTCAGGGGTATTAACAATGTCTTACTGACATCCATCAATGTATGTACTATACAGTATGCAATTTCGGACACAGCGATGGTCTTTAAAGGGATTGTTCACCCAAAAATTAAAAATGTTGTCATCACTTTCTCACCCTCAAGTTGTTTGAAACCTGTATGAGTTTCTTTGTTCTGTTGAGCACAAAAGAAGATACTTTAAAGAATGTTGGTAACCAGACAGTTGATGGTGGCCATTGACTTCCATAGTCATACATGTTTGGAACAACTTGATAACTTGAATTTTCCTTTAAGTGATAGTTTAGATAAAAATGGAGGGGGAAAAAACTCTTACTGATGTGCTTCTGTGTGAACACCAAAGACATTTTTATTGCAAAGTTGCTCTTTTGTACAATGAAACTGAATGGTGACCATGGCTATTAAGCAATAATTTCAGTGAATAATGACTTAAAGGTGCCCTAGAACTTTTTTTTAAAAGATGTAATATAAGTCTAAGGTGTCCCCTGAATGTGTCTGTGAAGTTTCAGCTCAAAATACCCCATAGATTTTTTTTTTTATTCATTTTTTAACTGCCTATTTTGGGGCATAATTAGAAATGAGCCGATTCAGGGCTACAGGCCCTTTAAATCTGGTGCTCCGCGCCCCAAGAGCTTGCACTTGCCTTAAACAACATAAAAAAAGGTTCAAACAGCTAATATAACCCTCAAAATGGATCTTTACAAAGTGTTCGTCATGCAGCATGTCTAATCGCGCAAGTATGGTATTTATTTTGATGTTTACATTGATTCTGAATTAGTTTGAGGCTATGCTCCGTGGCTAACGGCTAATACTACACGGTTGGAGAGATTTATAAAAGAATGAAGTTGTGTTTATGCATTATATAGACTGCAATTGTTTAAAAATGAAAATAGTGACGGCTCTTGTCTCCGTGAATACAGTAAGAAACGATGGTAACTTTAACTACATTTAACAGTACATTAGCAACGTGCTAACAAAACATTTAGAAAGACACTTTACAAATATCACTAAAAATATCATGTTATCATGAATCATGTCAGTTATTATTGCTCCATCTTGCTTACCTAGTCTGTTGATTCAGCTGTGCACAGATCCAGACGTTCTGCCCTTGTCTAATGCCTTTCATAATGTTGGGAACATGAGCTGGCATATGCAAATATTGGGGGCGTACACCCCGACTGTTACGTAACAGTCTGTGTTATGTTGAGATTCGCCTGTTCTTCGAAGGTCTTTTAAACAAATGAGATTTATATAAGGAGGAAACAATGGAGTTTGAGACTCACTGTATGTCATTTCCATGCACTGAACTCTTGTTATTTAAATATGCCGAGGTCAATTCAATTTTTTTAATCTATGGCACCTTTAAAATTCAATATGTTCCTCTTACAAAAGCTACTGCATGGCTTCAGGAAACTTGGAATATAACAAAGAAGCCATTGAGACTTAGTTTATGATGTTTTATGGTCCAGTTCATCATGTTGTTCCAAACCTGTAAGATATTGTGAAGAACTTTGGGAACCAAACTACAATGAAGCCAATTGACTTCCAATGTATAGACAAAAACACTGACACTTATCTCAAAATATCTTCTTATATGTTTCACAGAAGGAAGTCAGTTAGTCATTTAGGTTTGAAACTATTTAAGATCTGTAAATAGTGACCATTTTCCTTTTGGGTTGAAATATCATGGTAATCAAAAAGCAAACATTTTGTAAGATTTTTTCTGTTTCTGATATCTAAAATGCCAATAATCAGATATGAGAGAGATTAACCAAACCTCCAGACAACCAAATGACCAAAACATACTTTGATGTGGTTATTGACTTGTGCAAAAAAACATCATCTAATTTCAGCATTTTGGAGCTGAAAACGATCTTAGAACTTCCCTCACTAGCCTGTCCGGCATTCTCACGCTTCTAAGGTGTAACTGAGAACTGAAAAGCCATAGCATCTGATGTGATGGATCATCCTGTGACAACCTTTATTTAGCCTTCTTCTAATTCACTTCTCCTCTCATCCACCGAGCCAGAAACCATCCCTCTCTTTCTTTTTGCCCCTTAATCTAATCCAGTCTGTTTGTTTTGCTGGGTGTTAAAGTACAGATCAATTGTGTGAGTTATGAAATGACATTACGGCGGCTCAGACCCTTCTCTCCCTGCCAGACGACATCTCGTCCTACTGAAAATTACCCCCTCTGATTTATCGATTCGTTCTCTCTCTCTTTCTTGCACTTACACGTACACACACAAACTCAAGACAGCCGAAAAGTAGGACAGTCAACCACCTGGGAGAAACTTTCTCTAGCACTCACAAAGAGAGCAAATGAAGAGAATGAGACATTTTGGACTACAGGACTACAGCACCAATGCCAGTTTCCAAGAGACACCATGTTTTTACACCATGTTCATAAACAGCAAACTTTAAGTCACAAAAGGTCGTTGTTTTTTTTGTTTTTTTTGTGGTGGTGGTGGTAATTGACACTATTTTTAATTTAGAATAAAAGTTAAAATCTTGCTGACCTAGTGAAAATAAGTTAAAAGTTCATAACTAGCTTCCATAAACAAAAAAACAGACAAAAATGGAAAACTTTCTCTAGGAGCCAGACGTGGATTTCAACACAAAATGCTGATTAAGATCACGTAAATTATATAAATTATAAGCGTGTCACGAGATCTTGCGATATCAAAACGTGACGATATTTCTCGTCGAGGTGAAAAGCTGCCTTTTGACGAAGCTGAGTTTGTGGCAAAACCTTTTACAGTGTTTGCATTATATTGTTCTGTCTTTTACCGCATATGATAATTCATACTCAGAAAGTAGAACTGAAGTGAAATTCATTACAAGATGAACAACAACTGCATTGTTTTGCATTTTGTGACTGTCAAATTTTTTCTTGTCATATTTCATCATTGAAGATTTCTTAAAAATAGTGTTAAAATATTGTCTAGTCTTGTTCTCATGAACAACATATTGTGTATCGTCTCGTCTCATGAGCTAAGTGTATCGTCACACCCCTAAAAAATCATTACAAAATTTGAAACATGATTAAAATTATAAATTATTATAAAAATGCTGTATCTATTGTACACAAAAAAATGGTAACAACACCATTTTCAGACAAAAATTAGTATTAAAATTCAAAATGGCCAGTAAC
This sequence comes from Chanodichthys erythropterus, assembly GCF_024489055.1. Classification (NCBI taxonomy): domain Eukaryota; kingdom Metazoa; phylum Chordata; class Actinopteri; order Cypriniformes; family Xenocyprididae; genus Chanodichthys; species Chanodichthys erythropterus. The sequence continues at coordinate 38,731,832 of NC_090231.1, forward strand.
ATGTAGAATTAAACATGAAATTGTGAAGTTGAATAGTATTTTCTTGTAAAAAGTACACTAATACACTAATAAAAAAAAGTTTTATTTTTCAAAAACTTCAATTTATTTTTTATAGTGTAGGTTTAACGTAGTCAATAAGACAAGGCAAGAACAGTTTTCTGTACTCACTCAATGAATTTTGATTTTTTTTACTTCCAAAATCTTTCATAGTGTACTTTCTGTTAGCTTGATGACTACACTGAAAAAAAAAAAAAAATGTTAAATTTACTAGCAATTTCCGAGTAAAACAATTGTTTGTAAGTAAATCCTACACCCATTTTGTTTCAGAGAGTGCAGATTAAATCTTACATTACACCTTACTCTGATGGTCTGGTATGGAAGCTTTTATGGATCAATGTCCAACAATCCTTTGCTCACAAACATCTGACCTGATTCAGCATCTAATCCTTTCGACAAGCACATCAAAGGTAGATATCGGAGGTGGTGGACCAGGGTGACTGCATTTTTCTGTGGACATGTGTCTCCTACCACTCTGTGTAATAAGGTAATTGTAAAACTATTGTTCCATAACCCTTTGAAAAATGATTTTCAGAAAACGGCTGTACGCTCCCCTGCTTTCACAAGGAAATGGTGGCAATGCACAAACACTTCAGAGGTTTTCAGAATAAAATGGACGACATTGCACAGATGATGAAGGGCAAGATTTTTACACCATTTAGCAAGCCAGAATTGTAATCATAAAATAATGTGCTCCAGTGACCCAAATCTCAGGTTACTTTGTCAGAAGCATTGCACACACACACACACACACACACACACACACACACACACACATATAAATACACATAGACATACAAACACAGGTACATACAGGGAAATCATACACACGCTCGCCCCTGCCTCAGGCACTGAGCTTGTTGAATTATAGCCTCGATGTGCAAACAAAAGGGGACAAAATAAAAAACATTTATTATTTCACAATTAACCTGCAAGCGATAAAAAATTCAGAGGCAGCAGAAAATCGCACGCAGGTCGAATTCGCATGGGAAGTCCTGGAAGTTTCCAAATTTAGAGAATGATTCTCTTATGTCCTTTTTTGAGCCTGTGGCTAGGTGGCTCGAGTGTTATGACCTACTTTTCCCCTTTCCTATTAGACTACAAATTAAGAGAACTTAAACAAGGAATGCAGTGCAGTGCAAGCTTTTATAGCCTTCCTCACTGCCAAATCCATAACACCAATTTTTCTGTATAGCTAGGATAGAAATCAACGCAATTATCCACAAGACACATGATTTTAAAGTGTGTCAATCACAGCATGAAACATCCTAAATTTTCAAACAAGAGTAATAGGAATATGATAAAAGATACCAATTTTTGTAATAAATAATTTATCACCAAGAATAATCACAATAAACAACTCTTCTACCAAGCAATAATTACAATATTAATGTAAAATTTAACTGATGTGCTGGCTATTACATTGGCTATTTTCCATTGGATAAGGGGACAAAATAAAAAAAAATATATACACTACGTGCATAATTATTATGCAAGTTAATTTATTTTATGTTGATTATCTTTATTTTTTTCCAGACAAATTTCACCAATTCTAAACCACATCAATCTTAATAACTACTATTAATTTTTATTAAATCACTTATAAGTGATATCTAATTGTTCATGAAGGCTGGAAATGAAAAACGCCTTATATTCAGGTGTGCAGAATTATTAGGCAGGTTTTCTTTTACAGGCAAACTGAGCCAAAAAACCATTTAACTCTGAAAAGTAAAAAAATATTAAATTCTCATGAGAAGGATGCAATACTAATGCAATACTAGAAATTAGGGCTGGGCGATGTATCGCATGTGATTGTCACACGCATTTTGTCAGTAAAGCTGGTTCCCTGATTACCGCTAAATCGCCATCACCTGCTTTCAAATGGAGCGGCATTTAATAGACCAAGCCGTAGTTCACAAAGCTATGCAATATTGCGTTCATTATCAAAGGCGATTCATCTGTGATCATGAACGCGGTATTGCGTAGCTTGTCAGTGATCTACGGTTCTGTGTATTAAATGCCGCTCCATTTGAAAGCAGGTGATGGTGATTTCGCGGTAATCAGGGAACCGGCTTTACTGACGAAATGCGTGTGACAATCGCATGCGATGTATCACCCAGCCCTACTAGAAATTGCAAAATTAAAGCATGACCATTGGACAGCAAAAAAGTTTTGGGAGTTCACTTTTAGTCCATCTCTACCCTAAAGTCCGTTTTGCAGAGATGGACTAAAAATGAACTCTCAAAACTTACCGCCAGATTCTGTAAGATTTATTCTACAAACAGTAGTACAAGAGGATGTGGTGCTGGTTCTTCAAGAGTCACTCTCAATCTGTCTGTCTATAAAGCCCATAAATAAACAGTCTTCATATATTTTACAACACTTCATGTTGTGATTCTTATTAAGTGGGGGTAATTTTTAGGATTCTTTATCTAACCTAAGTCTCTGAGATCCTGACACCCTCCACTTCTGGATACTCCAGTTAACATGTGTCTTTTCTTATCCACCTCTTTTTGTCTGACCCTGCTGACCCAATGAGCATTTTGCTGTCCATTGGTCATGCTTTAACTTTGCAATTTCTAGTATTGCATTAGTATTGCATCCTTCTCATGGGCATTTAATAATTTTTGACTTTTCAGTCTGAGCTATATCTGTTTTTTGGCTCATTTTTGCCTGTAAAAGAAAAAAAATTAAATTATGCACACCTGAATATGAGGCATAAAAACATACTAAATGGAAAAAATGCAGACAGTTTTCTGTGATGGGTAGGATTAGGTGTAGGGGTAGTGTAGGGGGATAGAATATACAGTTTGTACAGTATAAAAACCATTACGTCTATGGAGAGTCCCGCGTAAACCACATATACAAATGTGTGTGTGATCACATTGTCACATTGATAGCATTTTTCAGAAGAGCTTTTGAATTTTCAATAGTGCTGATGAGGTTGTTCAGATAAGTGGAGAAATATTAATATAAAAATAGAAACAAATTCCAAACACGTTCAACAAAATTCTACTTGCCCTTTTATAATAGCCTAGATGAATAAAAACCATCATTATCATGTGTCTCTTAAACCATTGCTTTTCACGTTCATCATCAGTCATGTCTAAATAAATGAGGAGTGACGTTTGACTTCTAAAATGAGCATGGAAGTTATGCCATTATGGATTACGCCTGCAATATATCATGTATCAATCAACAATATATCATCTCAGCCTTTTCATTTTCCAACACCTGAGCAGGTTTTGAAAAGGGAAATGACTAGGCAGAAAAAAAGACGCTGACACATTCACTTACTTTGTCTAATTCTGGGTCAAAACCAACTATAACTGCTGCAAATGCAGAGCTTTTTAGGCAAAGTTAGCCATTTTGCTTCAATAAGCAGTGCATTTCATTGCAAAAATTTTTCCTCTCTTTAGAAAGCAAAGTAATATTTATATATTAAAATGCACAAAAACATCGACTCACCATCCATTCTGAAATGATTATGTCCACTTTTTCCACAGGAAGGTCAATTTCCTCTATTCTGCCCTTGATCAGTGTGATGGTATCTTCAAGTTTATTTGATCTAGAAAACAACAAAAATTGACAAACGTTTAAACAGCTATAGTAGATTTTGGTATTCCAATTAACTCAAATAAATTCAACCAAAATTGAACTTCAATTATAAAATGTATGCGACTAGTCTTGAACACCTCTTCTGAGACAACAAATGTTAATTACACTAATTTGGCCAGGAGTCAGTCTCCTTAAAGGAATAGTTCACCCAAAAATGAAAATTCTGTCATCATTTATTCACACTCAAGATGTTCCAAACCTGTATGAGTTTCTTTCTTCTGCTTAACACAAAAGAAGATATTTTGAAGAATGTCGGTAACCAAACAGTTTATGGGCCCCAATGACTTCCATAGTATGAAAAAAAAAAAAAAGGTTTGGATCAATCATTTGGTTACCAACATTCTTCATAATATCTTCTTTTGTGTTAAGCAGAAGAAAGAAACTCATACAGGTTTGGAACGGCTGCTAATTAATCCAAATTACACACATCACAGCGGACTCACCGGGACAACACTACTAACGGTCCCAATTTGACAGCACCTCCTCCCTTGACCTTTTGCACTAAGGGTCAGCGAACTACTGTTCACCTGAGTGTTTGTGTATATGCATGTAAACGTGCGTGAACACCCCCCCTCCTCCACCCCCCACATTTAAATGATCGCTCCCTTTTTGACCGGTAACCCTGGGCATCAATCTCTCTAAATACTCCATTATCATGACAGCTAATGTTACTAGGGACAGAGTCATTACTCAAGACTGCAGAGCGCATTTCTGCCCAACCGATCCTTATCTCTGCACCTTCGCGCTATCACACTCTTCCAGAATCCCATTGTAGCGCTCCCTCTATCCACCCCTCCTTCGTCGGACTGTCTAGAGCAAGGAAACGCTAATCTCATTACTGGGTTAATTTAGAGGACAATGTCAGCTATAGGGGGGAAGGAGGAGGATGAGGAGGGGAGGATTTGGGATACTTTAATACTTCCCTCCACGGGATGGTACTTGATTTAGGGAATATGATCAAAGAATATTGATCCTCTGGGACTAATGATCGGATTTAAGATGTAAAGTGATAATGACAGACTGGATTATCCACCAAATCAGCACCATGACTGGTGTTAAATGGTGTAATCTAGGGAATAACTATCTAATTGTAGAGATCATGTGGGGATTATCTAGATTTCTGCAGTAAATGCTCCTAAAACATTAATAATACACTTATGGAACAAAAAGCCAGGGCAACATTACACATAATACAAGTTCAACACATAAAATTTTACATTTGATTGTAGATGAGTCTTCATTTAGAACGACTTTTAGATCACAAACTAGTACATTATCATACATCTATCGAGAAATGTAATAGTTTTAGACAATCAACATTTTGTCCATTATTCTTCATGCTTAGTATATATTGTTTGTCATAAAATACTTTATCATTAAGTACAAGATGTAGAATTTATATTGCAGTAATTTTCCTAAAAATTTTACTAACATTTCTAGCAAATGTGACAATTACAAAGAAACAAGCAATTGAATTAAACCAGACGTTTTTTAGTAGAAATATTGAAATGGTATTTTCATGTAAAAAATTTCCGTTGTTTCGTTGTTTTATTTGCAAATGCTAAAAAACATTTCTTTAAAGTGTTGGGGTGTGCGGGGCACAAACTAACGCGGGGTTATTTGTAAGACGTGGTTTAAATACTTCCGCACACGCTAGCAAGAAGAAACTTAGCGTATTTAATAGTTGCCATATCGACAATATATAGAGAAACAAATGCGCCAAAATTCAAATATCTTTGGAAGATATCACTGAACATTTATTTAACAATAGCAAAAGTAATTTTCGTACTTTAGCAAATTTTTAAAATGAGACAAATCTGATATTATTTTAAACTCCAATCTCTTGTTTAGCAGTTTGTGTAGTTCTTTAATTCTTCACTAACTATCAGGAGACACTAACCAGATTTAAAGTCCAGTTGCACAGACAGGGTTCGTTGTAACACTGCGTTAAAATGTGCCCCGCTATTAGAACAATGCTATTCTATACAGTTACAATATAACTGGCATAATTAACTTTTATGAATTTCTGTTGAGAAACCATGGAAAAGGTGAATAAAGACAGAGGAGGAACCTGAATATCTAGAAAATATTATTTCAAGAAATGTTCAGCATTTGTACTGGCTTGTCTATTTATCTTGTGTACTGTGAGAGCTGTGAGTGGAGGGAGAAGAGTGTTTTGTTCAGCTCTGTGTTTTTCTGAATGTATAGCTGAATGTATAGCTGTGTTTTGCAGTGTTCATTTTCAAACTACAAAATTATTTAAATTTGAATTTCTAAAAAAAAGCTATTATTTTATATGAAAAAAATTGTCTTTTATTGACACAATCTTTTAGTTTGTCATGTATATTTTTTATTTAAGTCAGTTAACAATTTTAGCTGTCATATGGTCATGTTACAACGTGCCCCACCTATGGGACATGTTGTCACATTTCACTTCCCTTCTTTCGAGGTAAATAAAGAAAAAAGTATACACTGTATTAATGAAACAAAGCAACATATTTGTACCAGACATGTGTGAAATTAATGTAGAACAAAAGAAATTCCCTGAACCCCAAGTAGATTTACACAAACTGAGAAAGTCAAAAAGCGTCTAAAAACGCTGTATTATTCACTCCACGGCAATAGTTGGTGATGTTACTTTGTAAAGAAACACTCTGTGCCTGAACACATAAAGCCCGGAACACACCAAGCCGACGGTCGGCCATCGGGCAGTTTATGTTCATCGGCCGACTAAATTTCTCAGCGTGTTCCACACCATCGGCTGAAGTTGGTCCTTGTAGGCTTTTTTTCACTTGATTCGACATGCTACGGTCCTGCTACTTGGTCGTTTGGTGTCAAACATCGGTTTGGTGTGTCAGGGCAACTCTGGACCCAGACGCTGCCGACGTGAGCCAACCCCACAGTCTGCTTTTGTCACCACTAGTTCGTCGGCACCGGCTTGGTGTGTTCTGGGCTTAATACGCATGTGCATGTCATCACTGTTTTCACAAATTCACATTTTTGTAGTTTACACAGAGATGATAATGGTATTGTTTCAAAACATTTCAAAAACTTGCACTTTGAATCCCAATTTCAAAATTTTGCTTTTCAGGCCCTCAAAACACTGTAGTGTAAATGAATGGCCAAAAAAAGAAAAGTTGAAAAGCGGTGTCATAAGCGGTTTCAAAAGTTGAAAGCGTTGTCAAGTAAACAGCCCCAAAACTATTAAAAACATTTCTGTTAATTAAAATAGAGCTGAAATAAAACAATATAAATTTTACTTGAAAAAATTGTTTCCTAGGCAATAAACTGAAATAAGTTCATAAAATTAAGCAGCTCTAAAATTATTAACTGAAAATAAATAAACAAACTATAACTGAAAAAAAAAATTAAACCTAAACAGCAATATTAAAAAAATATTAATAATAAAATGACAAAAGCACATAATGAAATTAAAAAAATTAAACTAAAAATAACATATATATAAAAGTAAGTAAATCTATAATATAATTAAAACATGCTTCCATAAATAATAAGGTAAACACTTTTCTGCAATTTCTCTTCCGTACAACTCTCAAAATCTCTGTATTGAGTTGTTGCTAATATTCTTTTCCTCTTTCAGGATAAACTGCAACTTCCCTTATTTTTAGTCATTTTAAAGTTTCTGCTTAATTATTCAAAGTAAAACTAAATAATAAAGACTACAGAGAAAACTCCATTGTACATGCACTTCTGTCAAAGTGTTTATTTAATTCCTTTAATACTTTCTTGTATATACTGTATTTAGCATTAAATTAAAAAATAAATTGAGATTCTTTATTCTCATCTCTATAAAGCTGCATAAAGCATAATGGTCGCCAGAAACATCACCTCTGTAAAAACCCACACACACTCTGGCATCATGTAGGAGGCCTCAGCCCAACAGCGGCCCAGCGAGCTGTAAAATTAAACTTCATTTTCCTTTCATCCTTCTGCCTGCTTCGACTCCTCAGACTTACATAATAACAATAACCATAATCAAAAAAATCTCCAAGAGACACCACATGTGGTGAACACATTTCAACTCCAACAAATAAAACTATACTCCTGCTTCAGGATGAAATGGAAGTGCCCTCGGAGGTGATACATGAGGTAATTTTAATGGGCAGATAGGTCGTAAAAGGAAGCAGAAAGGGCAGGATGGAGTCCATTTGTATGTTTAGCGTGCGTGTGAGACACGGAGCCGGGATGGAAGTAGGGGAGATTGGAAGCCGACTGGGTAGAGGTAAATGACAGGCCTTTAGGAACGTGACTGCAGCCTGCAAATACATTGACGTCAACCACTGAGACAAATAAAAAGAGGACTAGTTTGGGGATGAAATTGCAGGGTAATAAAGCCAGCTAGCCCAGTCTCAGTGTTGGTGTGTTTCTTTAGCCAGTGAACAGGTCTGTCACTTCCTCTTTTAGGCCAATGCTTTGTTGTCACTGAACATTTTGAATTAATTGGTCTTGTACAACCATTTTTATGACTTTTGTTTAGTTATCTGTGATGTATTACACATTGTTATTGCAAATTCTGCTGATTTTTCACCAATATAATGTTATCTAGACATACATCAAGTGTAATATTGACTAGTGGTAGTCCTGAAAACATCATTAAAGTACACTAAAAATTTAATTTACCTTGGCATAGTTGAATAACAAGAGTTCAGTACATGGAAATGACATACAGTGAGTCTCAAACACCATTGTTTCCTCCTTCTTGTGTAAATCTCATTTCAGACCTCCGAAAAACAAATCTCAACATAACACCGACTGTTACAGTCGGGCTCATTAATATGTACTCCCCCAATATTTGCATATGCCAGCTGATGTTCAAGGCATTAGACAAGAGCAGCCAGTATTAATGTCTGGATCTGTGCACAGCTGAATCATCAGACTAGGTAAGCAAGCAAGAACAATAGTGAAAAATGGCAGATGGAGCAGTAATAACTGACATGATCCATGATTACATGATATTTTTTGTGATATTTGTAAATTGTCTTTCTAAATGTTTCGTTAGCATGTTGCTAATGTACTGTTAAATGTGGTTAAAGTTACCATTGTTTATTACTGTACTCAGAGACAAGAGAGCTGTCGCTATTTTCATTTTAAACACTTGCAGTCTGTATAATGCATAAACACAACTTCATTCTTTATAAATCTCTCCAACAGTGTAGCATTAGCCGTTAGCCACGGAGCACCATCAAACTCATTCAGAATCAAATGTAAACATCTAAATAAATACTAGACTCGCATGATCCGACGCATGAATGCAGTATGCATGACGAACATCTTGTAAAGATCCATTTGAGGGTTATATTAGCTGTGTGAACTTTGTAAATGCACTGTATTATAGTCGAGAGCTCGGGGGGCAGGGAGTGCGCGATTTAAAGGGGCCGCAGCCTGAATCGGTGAATAGTTAATGATGCCCCAAAATAGGCAGTTAAAAAAAATGTATTTAAAAAAATCTATGGGGTATTTTGAGCTGAAACTTCACAGACACATTCAGGGGACACCTTAGACCAGGGGTCAGCAACCCAAAATGTTCAAAGAGCCATACTGGACCAAAAAAACAAACAAATCTGTCTGGAGCTGCAAAAAATTAAAAGCCTTATATAAGCCTTATATGAAGGCAACACAGGCTATAAGTGTATATTAGCTATATTAGCCTGCTATCAAAATGACTAAGTAGGCTACAAATACATAATGAGGTATTCCCGAGGTATACATTTAAAAACTGCTGAAAGCTACGGAAAAAATAAGCAAATGGATCAGTGCAATTCACAGAAACAGCTGGACTCCAGCAGAGAAACATGGATTTACAGTTATCATTTTGTCAAATTGTTGGATTTTGAGGTAAAAATCATACTTTATATATTGTTTTGTTATATATTATGTTGACAAATCAATTAAATATTTTCCATCTTATATTCTGCATAATTGTGTGTTTTAAAATAAACACTGACAAAAACTATGCTATAAAACTATATATGTTTTAGGGCTGGACAATATGACGATATAACATTGATATAAGTGATAACTCAGATTTAAACCTACCTATATTGTAGTTATATAAAATATTCACAGGCAGATTTGCTTTATGTATTTCCCCGGCATCAAATCAGGCACATAAATGTCAGGAAACACGACTCCTGGCTGCATGTCAATATCCATGGATTAGGTTTATTTGACAAGTTGTAAGAAACACTTTCGAGTCCAAACTTTAGTGTAATTTGTTTGTTTTACTCGTGTTTTCGCAGTTTCTTCTATTAAATCCAGTCACACAGCAGCTTCTTTTGCCACTCAGTCCAGCTGAGGAAGAGTGTTACGGCGGGAAAGTGACATCAATGCATACCCTCGCGCCACGCGGAAACGTGTGTCGCAGGCTTAGACGCAAATTTACGTTGACATAAAATGTTGAAATTTAATATTTATTATACACATTTTTACAGCATTGGAAAACGTTAAGAATGTTTGTGTCATGTTTGTGTCATGTTTGTCCTCCTACAGAAACCATATGAAAACAAAAAATATATCCCCCCCCCATCTTTTTCCATTTTCATACATTTTTGAAAAAGCTCCAGGGAGCCACTGGGGGCTCTAGAGCCGCGGGTTGCCGACCTCCGCCTTAGACTTATTTTACATCTTGTAAAAACTGGTTCTAGGGCACCTTTAAGAATGATTTGAAGACTGAAAAAACAATCAATAATTGCATAAGATGCCAAAGTTTTCCAGCAAAAGTGGTATTTTGAATTTATTGCATAAGCCTAAATCAGAGCTTTCATGTATGTGTGTGTGTGTGTGTATTTTTGGGGGGGGGGGGGGCTGTGGATTTAACTTAATTAGTTAACTTGTTAATATTAAAATTATTAACGCATTTAATACACCCGCCCTGCCCCAGACCTATAGTTCATCTTACATTTCATACAGTTGATTGGTGTCGAACATGAAGCAGGGCAACAACTCACTGCGTAATGGAGCCGCTATGCAGTTTTATGCCCCGAAAATTAAAAATATCAGGGCAAAAAATGCCCCTGTATGAGTTTTTGTCTCATATTTATATCATGACACAATGCTTTTGCTCAATTTTTGCCAATGATATTACGATTGTGCTTCTCTGAGTTGAATAAATCCGCATGTTGAGCGAGTCAGTTGGGTGAACCAATGATTAAATGGCCCATTCATAAAGAGAGTATTTACTTAATTCCTGAATGAATCAGCTGCTTGAAAGAATGAATGAATGTTCACTGAAAAATGAAAATTCTGTCATCATTTACTCACCCTCATGGCCGCTGAAGTAATGTAGCACATTACTTTTCATAAAAAGTAACTAAATAATGCAATTAGTTACTTTTTAGGGAGTAATGCAATATTGCAATGCATTACTTTTAACTCTTTCCCCACCATTGACGGAATTTTCAGTTGTTCAGAATTTTCATTTGTTATGCAGTAGGGGGGCTATTACACTTCTTCTGAAAGAGTAGAGAATCTCCGGATCAAAACACAGGAAAAAAGGAGCAGAAACATGCGATAAAATTATTGTTTATGGATGTTGTAGTCTTTTTGTTCAAAAAGTTTTTTTAATTTTTTTTTATTAAACTTACCCATATTCAAGTTTTGATTAAAAGAACGTGTGAAGTTTCTTTGTTTGTTTAAAAGCACATGTTTTGTTCCTTCTTTTAATATACTGTATGTTCAGATATAAAACAATTTTTTTTATGAGAATGATCAAAAATGCTGTTGGTGGCTGGCAACTTTAAAAAAAAAAAAAAAATGCTGGCAGGGAAAGAGTTAAAAGTAACTTTCCCCAACAGTGTTGGAGACAGAATCAAAATAAAGTGGAAAACACTTTGGAATCCATTAAAAAAAAACTTTACATTGATAGAGGAGATGTTCAGGAAATACCAAATATGGTGTAACTATTTTTTCAAATGGAGCAATTCTATACCTTGTTCTTACTAAAAACAAGTACACTTAAAAGGATTAGTTCACTTTGAAATGAAAATTAGCCCAAGCTTTACTCACCCTCAAGCTATCCTAGGTATATCTGACTTTCTTCTTTCTGATGAACATAATCGCAGAAATATTAATAATTAAAGCTGCAGGCAACGATGAAAGGGCCCTCACACCCGGGGCCACCAGCACCTGGTGGCCTTAGGAAAACAGTGAAAAGTAACATGCATGTAAGCGAGTAAATACAGTTGAAATATGGCAAAGTCATTTCGACAGGCCACACTTCCTCTATTACTGAATATTGCCATGTAAATGTCTTCAAGCTAAGACTATTATCAATCATGTGAAGTTTGGAGGAGATCGGACATTGTTGTTCGTGCGCCCTAAATATCATGACGCATCCAAGCTTTATAATGGCAGTGATAGGAATCAGTGATAAATGCAATCATAAATATGTGCTCCGCATGGCTCCAGGGGGTTAATAAAGGCCTTCTGAAGTGAAGCGATGCGTTTGTGTAAAAAAAAAAAAAATCCATATTTAAAAGGGAACCTTTTATGCAAAATTCACTTTTGCATGGTGTTTGGACATAAATGTGTGTTGGCAGTGTGTACACAACCGCCCACTCCTTTTTTTTATAACATAAGCAGTGTCTCAGTGTCTCTCTCCATTTATTCCTGAAATCTGAGCTACTGAAGATGAGGTGGATTAATTTTTTTTTCCAAGAAAATCGTTTATGTCTGCGCGAATCATTTCACTCCGGACTGCTTTGGGAATGAATGTCAATACAAAGAGACAATACAAAACAGAGGTTGTGCTAAAAATGTGCTACTCAAGAATATGTAATTACAAACTGTTTGTGATCCAGCTTACAGCCTCCAGAGTGATACTGGATACGGCAGTAATAAAGGTGAGAGCACTTTATTACAGTTCATCGGAGTTGATTTATTGATATAAAATGTACCAGTTTAATAAGCACCACCCAAAAAGGCATAAGGACTTATATATTTGTTTAATGTTAGTTGTAACGAGTGTTTCTGTGTAATTCACGATGCATGTTGATGATAATGCAAGCGAGAGAGAATTTATGGATATTATTTGCATTTAAAGGGCATACACTGAAACGGCGAGTTTTTGCTAAACCACAAAAAGTGGCAATTTTAACATGCTATAAAAAATTATCTGTGGGGTATTTTGAGCTAAAACTTCACATACACACTCGGGGGACATCAGAGACTTATTTTACATCTTGTAAAATGGGGCATAATAGGGCCCCTTTAAACCAGTTAAAATGTGTAGCTTCCACCAGACCACCTTCCATATTAAAGTTACGAAGAAAGTGTAAACTGGTGTCACGTCAGTTACACTTTTTCCGTAAGTTGAATAGGGAAGGCGTAGGACGTAGGTTAAGCTTTGTGAACTGTAAGAGTTTTACACTTTCTGCGTATGTTGAATAAGGAAGACGGCTCATACAAAAGCTAGATATTTAACTTCATAACTTGTTAAATATGGATTTTTTAACACACAAATGCATCACTGCGATTCAGAAGGCCTTTATTAACCCCCGGAGCCATGTGGAGCACATATTTATGATGGATGGATGTGGATGGAAGCACTTTCTTCAGCTCATACTCATTGACGCCTATCATTGCCATTATAAAGCTCGGATGCATCAGGATATTTATTAATATTTCTGCGATTATGTTCATCAGAAAGAAGAAAGTCATATGCACCTAGGATGGCTTGAGGGTGAGTAAAGCTTGGGTTAATTTTCATTTCAAAGTGAACTAATTCTTTAACCCAAGAGGGCCTCTCTCATACACCTGTTCATTACTTCAGTTCAATGTTGACTTACCGGACAATGTCCATGGCTTGGTAAATGATCTCTGATTGGTCGACAGCAATGACCTTCCTGGCTCCCGCTTTGGCGGCAAACATGGAAAGGATTCCCGTACCACATCCCACGTCAAGCACCACCTGCGGGTTAAAGGAGCAGCGTGTGACCTTTCCGCGCTATGCCAGCTTGTCTGTGCCATCTTGAGTGTGCAGATGTGTAATAATGGCACTCGAGGCATTTATCATGCTGACAGGGTCTAACCCTTATTTGCCAAAGTCCACTGGCTGGAGCACGATGGCCGAGATAAGCGCCTTGTCGTCTACCCCCACACCCTTTTCTTTCCAGCTAAGCACGTCACCTCAGTATCCATGTTCAACTGCGGCCAGCAAAAGCTGATCTAGCCAATGTCAGCGCAGAATTAATGATTGTATATGAGCTGTGGTGTATACTGTGTGTGTGCGTTGAACCACCACTACCCTGTTATCAGCCCACTGCAGTTGACACATAAGAACCCCCCTTTAAAAAAATACTGCAGCTTGAAATAATGCGAAGGTTTTTTAAATCAGCCCTGTCAACGCAATCGTTACTCCATCGTATCTTTTTCTACAACACTTAAAAATGCCAGAGTGGCTGGGCTTCAAGAGCCCGATGCTCACCTTGTCCTTGAAGACGTCCATGTTGCGGTACATGAAGTCTCGATAGCTCTCAGTGCGTACCTTGTCCTGTCGAAAAACGAGACATCCAAACTCTTAAGTAATGACACAGTGTCACTATTATACTTTCTATTAAGAAGACAGAGTGCACCCATCCCAGCTAGAGAGAAATCGTTGAACATGATCCAATTATTCAGAGCAAAAATTTAATTTTAACGCCTTACCCCCAGTTAAAGCTGACAGTCAAAAAGCACGCTAGAAATCAAATTAACAATTGTTAAGCAGCATGAAATAAAAATCTCATTTTTAACAGAGTCAAGATTGAATTAGAAAGCAATTCCAAGGATGTGTGACTGGTAATATTTTTTTGGAGGGGAGTAGGTCGCAGTTGTTGTGAGTGGAGATGAAAAATTAAATGAAATTGACCCTGACACTTCTTGCTTTGCCAGCAGAATTTCAGACAGAAATGGCTAATTAACCTGCCAGTCAGACCAAGTACCACCCAGAACATACATGATGCTGAAAGCTATTTACAATCCAGACGAGAGCAGTTATATTCATATCGGTTTAAACGTGGTTAAAAACAATAAATAAACAAATGAGGCCCTCTTTTTGGAATGGTTAAACATTCAGCTCTTACTGGTTAAAAACAAACAAACAAACTAAAGAAATGTTAATAGATGTTTAAAAATGTGGAACATTCAAAAAAAAAAAAAAATCAACAAAAATGAGAATTTTAAGATTTATTCTGGACATTTTTCATTTACACTACTGGCCAAAAGATTGGAATTTTCAGCATCATTACTCAAGTCTTCAGTGTCAGTGACCCTTCAAAAATCAATTTTTATATTCTTGTAGAAACCAAGATACATAATCATTCAAAGGTTAGGGGTAAGTAAGATTTAAATTTAATAAATATTTAATAAATAAATAAATAAAATAAAAAAAGATGGGGAAGAAATTAACACTTTTATTCAGCAAGCATGGCTTAAATTGATCAAATTATTTATAATGTTACAAAAGATATACATTTCAAATAAATAGTGTTTTTTTTTTTTTTTTTACTTTGTACTCATTGAAGAATCCTGAAAAAAAAATGTATCACAGTTTCCACAAAAATATTAAGCATTAAGTATTATATTCTGAAGGGAAAACATATGAATAAGCTGTACTTTTTAGGCATTAAACATATTTTAGTTCCCCTTTCTAATGCAGAAAACTATAACTGAAAATTTAATTGAAAACTTCACTTAACTTTCCCTACATTCGTGCGTTAGTTAAAAGGGTTAAAGAAAGATCGCGCCATCTGACTCATGACGGTAAATGGCATCATTTTACGGTGGACAGTAAAAGGCGTCAGCGCTTGCGTTGCACCATACAGCTCAACCTCTCCTCTGCAGAGTTTCAACTCTGACGCAAATCGCCACTAAATGCAAGTTGGAGGAGGCACCAATCACTGGCCCTCTCCAGGACGTACTGCGGTATGAGAGCTGATGATCCAAACGCTCCTCACTTGAACCTCCCTTACTGCAGTTAAAGCACTCAAACAATGAAATCTTAATCATAAATCTGGAAAACTGCAATGTGGAAAAATAAATAATGGTGAATAACAAAAATCTGCTGCATAGGGCAAAATACTGCATCTGTTTGCAAGGAGTTTGCACAAAATATGAGTTGCCTATGACCTTCTACCAGTAGCAGTAGCCAGTAGCAAATACGGCCACAGATTAATGTTAGATGGGGACAGACCTACCTTCAGCATCTCCTCATGGATGCTGTAATGCCCATAAGAGCTAAAGTAGGCCTCGTCTTCATCTTCTCTCAACTCAGCAATGGCCCCCGAGCATGAAGGGCCACGACTTGTGTCTGCGTTCAGCACTAGACCTTGTGCCAACAATCTGGGGCAATGCAAACAACACACACACACATATATATATATATATATTTATATATTAAGACAGAGGAAGGCCTGGTCAGTGCACCAGCACACGTGCATGTGCATGTGAGTTCTCACTCAAAATCTTAACCACTGCAGTGGAATTTTACCCCATCTCTAACTTCTATTGCCCCGCCTCTTTTTTTGCACCTCTATCCACTTCAGTGAGTGTCTTTGAAACTGAACTCTATGCTGCACCCTGCTGGACCCACTTATACATTACACATCTGTAGGAGTCGCACAACTCAAGTGAGCCATTCTTAAAAATCAGTCACAACACACAACTGAAGATAACTTCACTTTTTTAGTTAAAAAATGTTTGCAGAGTGTGCCATTTTCTCAACTGCTTGTTCAGCTCAGTTTAAGAATGATAATCTGGTCCCAACATGAAAGAAGGTATAAACTGAAGAGGAAAAAAAATAAATAAATGTGTTGCAATAAATTTGCTGTTAATTAAATGCCAATGATCTTGGGTTATGACGAGTACAAAACTGGATTATGTTTTTTTCATCAGCCTTTTTATTTTGAACTGATTTTCAAGCATCTTTGTAAAACCTTTGACTTGATGTTAATAAGGTTTAATCAGATACGACTACAGCTTTATGGACAGAATTTGTTACATGCTTTAACAACAATTGATAGTAAAGTATGAAAAAATGTGTGTGCAATAATGTTCTTTTTAAAATGCATTTTGTAAGCTATTTTCTGTGATTGTGTGGGCACATCTGATTCATAAGCCGCTATAGTAAATAACCTGAAGAATAACAAAATGCAGTAAATGGTAAAATAATTTGAGCAACAAACCAGTGAGTTTATGATTATGATAATAAAATATGATAAATAACAGTTTGCAATATGAAGTAGCATAACGGACATTTTTGTGCAGCTAAAAATAGAAGCGGATGAGACCGGAAGCCTTGACACCATCAAGTTACAATGGGCATGCTAACTCTTACATTAAGAATAAGGTGAAAATTTCACAAAATATGAAAAGTCTGCTTTCATTTACCCACCTTCACATCATTCCCAACCTAAAACCTTTCTTTCAAATGCAGAACACGAAAGAAAATATGTATAAAAAATAAATGGTCTAAACAACACTGGACCCCATTGGCTGTCACTGCGACTTTTTCCCCAAAATATTTAGGAAAAAAAAAAAAAAAAAAAAGAGTCTATTCAACAATATCTTGTGATGGGCGATTTCAAAACACTTCTTCATGAAGCTTCAAAGCTTTACAAATCTTTTTCGAAGTGGCTCGGTGCGCCAAAGTCACGTGATTTCAGTAAACAAGGATTTGTTATGTCATAAGTGTTTCAAAATTTCAATGGTTCACCACTGGGGGGCGTGACTTTGGCAGTTTGATACGCGCTCTGAACCACTGATTCGAAACAAAAGATTCGTAAGGCTTCATGAAGCAAATCATCCATGGGTGAAATCACCCATCACTAGATATCGTTGAATAAAGTCGTTATTTAGGTTTTTTTTTTTTTTTGGCACACAAAAAGTATTCTCGTCGCTTCATAACATTAAGGTTGAACCACTGTAGTCACATGAACTGTCTTTAGTAGCTTTCTGGACATTGAAAGTGTTAACTGTCTTGCTGGCAATGGAGGCCTCACTGAGCTATCAGATTTTAATATCTTAATTTGTGTTTTGAAGATGAATGAAGGTCTTATGGGTGTGGAACGACATGAGGGTGAGTAATAAATTACAGAATTGTTCATTTTTGTGTGAACTAACCCCTTAAGGAATAGAACAAAACAATACAGAATAGAACAGAATAAAATAATAAAACAGAATAAAATTAAAGAACTAAAGATAAGTAATTAAACAAAACTACATACATGTGCTTCTCAATAAATTAAAATATCATGAAAAAGTTTTTTTTCTGTAATTTAATTGAAAAAGTAAAACTTATATATATTCTAGATTTATTAGACATAAAGTAAAATATTTCCAGACTTTTGTTTACATTTTGATGATTACAGCTTGCTGCTCATCAAAATAAAAACAAATCAGTTTCTCAAATTATTAGAATATTTAATTTCAAGTTCTATTAAATTACCATTCTCAGGGTATAAATACTGGGTTTAGGTCAGTAATCCCAACAGCAGTCATGGGGAAGTCTGCTGACTTGACAGTTGCCCAGAAGACCCTCTACAATGAGGGTAAGCCACAGAGGGTCATTGCTGAAAGAGCTGGCTGTTCGCAGCATGCTGTGCCAAAGCATATTCATAAAAAGTTGACTGGAAGGAAAAAGTTTGGTAGGAAAAGGTGTACAAGTGAAAGGAATGACCGCAGGCTTGAGAAGATTGTCAGGCGAAGACGATTTAAGAACTTAGGAGAGAAACTTAGAACTCAAGGTCACAGAGTCTGGAGGAAGAGTGGAGACGTTTCCACAGTCAGTGATGATTTGGGCTGCCATGTCATCTGCTGGTGTTGGTCCACTGTGTTTTCTGAAGTCCACAGTCAACGCAACCGTATACCAGGAAATTTTAGAGCACTACATGCTTCCTTCTGCTGACAAGCTTTATGGAGATGCTGATTTCATTTTCCAGCAGGATTTGGCACCTGCCCACACTGCTAAAGGTACCAAAAGCTGGTTCATGGTGACCATGGTGTTACTGTGCTTGACTGGCCAGCAAACTTGCCTGACCTGAACCCCATAGAGAATCTATGGGATATTGTCAAGAGGAAGATGAAAGACAACCGACCCAACAATGCAGAAAAGCTGAAGGCCACTATCAAAGCAACCTGGAATTCCATTACACCTGAGCAGTGCCTCAGGCTGATCACCTCCATGCCACGCCCCATTGATGCAGTAATTCAGGCAAAAGGAGGCCCAACCAAGTATTGAGTGAATAGAAATTAACATACTTTTCAGAAGCCTGACATTTCTGTTTAAAATATCCTTTTTTTATTGATCTTATGAAGTATTCTAATTTATTGAGATAGTGAATTGGTGGGTTTTAGTTAAATGTGAGCCAAAATCATTACAATTAAAAGAACCAAAGACTTAAAGTACTTCAGTCTGTGTGCATTGAATTTATTTAATACACAAGTTCCATAATTTGAGTTGAATTACTGAAATAAATGAACTTTTCCAAAACTTTCAATTTTATTGAGATGCACCTGTAAATACTATTCAACAACTTTGAAGCTCTTATTTGCTTACCCTGTACATAAAAACTGAACCACAGTGACCCAGTGCATATGTGAGGTTGATATCATACTGACTTGAGTTTGTGCAGATCCTCCATGGCCCTGGCCAAGGCTTCCTCAGCTCTCTGAGCTCTGTCTTCAGCCTGTCTGGCTCTCTGAAGCAGAGCAGGCACCTGATCACCAGCTGAAGGGCTCAACGTCACAGCTGCGGCCTCACTCAACTCTTCAACATCTGACAAAATATAAGCCAATAGCACAAATGTGTTAAAACATGTAAGAAAATTTACCACTTACTTACACCATGTGTAGCCATATACTTCCATTCAAAATTTTGCGGTCAGTAAGATTTATAAGACATTTATAAAGTTACAAAGGAATCAGCCCTGTTTAACATTTTAAAGGTGCCCTAGAACCAGTTTTTACAAGATGTAATATAAGTCTAAGATGTCCCCTGAATGTGTCTGTGAAGTTTCAGCTCAAAATACCCCATAGATTTTTTTTTAATTAATTTTTTTTAACTGCCTATTTTGGGGCATCATTAAGGCTGCGGCCCCTTTAAATCTTGCGCTCCCCGCCCCTGAGCTCGCGACTATAATACAGTGCATTTACAAAGTTCACACAGCTAATATAACCCTCAAAAAGGATCTTTACAAAGTGTTCATAATGCATACAGCATGCATGCGTCGCATCATGTGAGTATAGTATTTGTTTGGATGTTTACATTTGATTCTGAATGAGTTTGATAGTGCTCCGTGGCTAAAGCTAACATTACACACTGTTGGAGAGATTTATAAAGAATGAAGTTGTGTTTATGAATTATACAGACTGCAAGTGTTTAAAAATGAAAATAGTGACGACTCTTGTCTCCGTGAATACAGTAAGAAACGATGGTAACTTTAACCACATTTAACAGTACATTAGCAACATGCTAACAAAACATTAGAAAGACAATTCACAAATATCTCTAAAAATATCATGATATCATGGATCATGTCAGTTATTATTGTTCCATCTGCCATTTTTCGCTATTGTTCTTGCTTGCTTACCTAGTCTGATGATTCAGCTGTGCACAGATCCAGACATTAATACAGGCTGCCCTTGTGTAATGCCAGCCCATGTTCAAAGCATATGCAAATATTGGGGTCATACATATTAATGATCCCGACTGTTACGTAACAGTCTGTGTTATGTTGAGAATCGCCTGTTCTTCTGAGGTCTTTTAAACAAATGAGATTTATATAAGAAGGAGGAAACAATGGTGTTTGAGACTCACTGTATGTCATTTCTGTCATGATCCTGGCTTTTCCCTCTTTCTCTGTCTCCCTCTTGTGGTCACACACTCTCACGCACACACTTCCACTTCTCCGCTCATTATCTCTTTCAGCTGGTTCCCCTTTCATTCCCTTCTCCTCACCTGTCCCTGTTTCCCTCTTGATTTTCTCTGCTTCTTATTCCCTCTTCCTAGCCCTGTCCTGTTGTCGGATTATTCTATGACCTCTCAGTACCTGTTCTGCGTTCGCCCTTGGCTGTTCATCCTGGCTGCTGTCCTCATTGTTTTCGACCGGCTGTACGCATCTCGGGGTCCCTGCCTCTGTCCTCGGGGAGGTTAAGACAGATTTCCTGTGTTCCAGTCGTTCTGGCAGTTTTTGTTCTGGCTCTGTTTAATGCCAGTGTTTTGTGTTCTACCTGATAAACCTGTGAGGACTATTTACGTTCTTTATTAAAGACAGTTTATTTCATCCACCCCTGGTCTTCCATCATTTCCATCTAACAGAATAATCCGACCAAAGATGGACCAGGCGAGTGGTAACCCCCTTCACAGTGCGGTAGAGCTCCAGGGTGCTCTGCTGGGCGAACATGAGGAGGATTTATCCGCCGCGAGACACGCCGTTGATTCCCTGACGGCCCAGCTCTCGGATCTTACCCAGCAGTTCCATCACTACCGTCACGAGACCTCTGCTTCAGCTGGACAGCGCGACTCTTCGGAGCCACGTATAAACAACCCGCCGTGTTACTCTGGTGAGCCTCTGCAGTGCCGAGCCTTCCTCACCCAATGCGAGGTTGTTTTTTCCCTCCAGCCGCCCACCTATGCCAAGGACCGATCTAAGGTGGCTTATGTGATTTCTCTTCTCAATGGACGAGCTCGAGAGTGGGCGGCAGCGAACTGGGAGGCAGAGGTGGACTGCATTTTTAAGTTTTCTCTTTTTAAGGAGGAGATGATCCGAGTCTTTGACCGGTCAGCACACGGTCACGAAGCGTCCCGCCTCCTATCCACCTTGCGCCAGGGAGAGAGGTCAGTCACTGATTTTTCTGTTGAATTCCGAACCCTGGCCACAACAAGTGGATGGAACGAGCCGGCACTCATCGCTCGTTTTCTCGAGGGCCTGAATTCTGAAATTAAAGATGAGGTCCTGGTTCGAGAGGTTCCTGACACTTTCGATTTCCTAGTCGAGTTGGCTCTCCGCATCGAGAGACGCTTTGAAATGCGACGAAGGGTTCGCAGAATGGAGGCTTCGCTACTTCCCGCCTCCTCGGCGACCCAGCCACCACTATCATCCGTTGCTGAGCCCGAGCCGATGCGGCTTGGAGGGCTTCGTATATCCACACAGGAACGCCAACGCAGGATTATAAATCGCCTTTGCATGTACTGTGCTGCCGCTGATCATTTTGTCTCTAGGTGCCCAGTAAAAGCCAGCTCGTCAGTAGGCGGAGGATTGCTGGCGAGCGCTACATCATGGGCCTCTCCGCCTAGGTCCAGTACCTCCCTTCCTGTACACCTCCGCTGGCCGGGATCGTCAGTCTCCTGTTCTGCCTTACTTGATTCGGGGCGGAAGGGAACTTCATTGACGAGACTTGGGCTTTGGAACAAGGTATTCCTCTCTTAGATTTACAAGATTCCACCCCCCTATTCGCCCTAGATGGCAGTTCCCTTCCTAGGGTACAGAGAAGGACCTCTCCATTGACTCTTACAGTTTCAGGAAATCATAGAGAGACTATTTCTTTTTTATTTTTCATTCCCCTTTTTCTCCAGTGGTTTTAGGCCATCCGTGGTTAGTTCTCCATAACCCCCAGATTAACTGGACGGAGGGCTCTGTTCTCTCTTGGAAAGTGTCTTGTCATGTTGATTGTCTGTCTTCTGCTGTGTCCCCTGTCTTGTCCGTAACTGTTTTTCAGGAAGAGCCGGGTGATTTGTCTGGGGTACCGGAGGAGTATCACGATTTGCAGGAGGTCTTCAGCCGTTCCCGGGCCACTTCTCTCCCCCCTCATCGCCCGTATGACTGCAGTATTGATCTTCTCCCAGGTACAACGCCCCTCGGGGAAGACTATACTCGTTATCCGTTCCCGAACGGGAGGCGCTCGAGAGTTACCTTTCTGATTCGCTCAACGCCGGTACCATCGTTCCCTCCTCGTCTCCAGCGGGGGCCGGTTTTTTCTTTGTTAAAAAGAAAGACGGCTCCCTGCGTCCCTGCATTGATTATCGGGGTTTAAATGATATCACTGTCAAGAATCGTTATCCTTTGCCACTGATGTCATCTGCCTTCGAAGTCTTGCAGGGAGCTAAGATTTTCACAAAGCTCGATTTACGCAACGCCTATCACCTAGTACGTATAAAGGAGGGGGATGAATGGAAGACCGCGTTTAACACGCCCTTGGGCACTTTGAATACCGGGTTCTTCCGTTCGGATTGGTCAACGCCCCCGCGGTCTTTCAGGCCTTAATCAATGACGTCTTACGGGACATGCTCAATGTCTTTGTGTTCGTCTACCTCGACGACATTTTGATCTTCTCACCATCACTCCAGGTGCACGTTCAACATGTTCGTCGTGTCCTCCAGCGTCTTCTGGAGAATCGACTTTATGTAAAGGCCGAGAAATGCTCTTTCCACGCCCCCTCAGTTACGTTTCTAGGATCAGTCATCTCGGCAGAGGGGATCGGTATGGACCCGGCTAAGGTCCAAGCGGTCACTGATTGGCCTGTGCCCGAATCTCGCCTCGCGCTTCAACGTTTTCTCGGGTTTGCAAATTTTTATCGTCGTTTTATACGAGGTTTTAGTCAAGTAGCCGCTCCCCTTACGGCCCTGACCTCAGTCAAGTCCCAGTTTAGGTGGTCTGAATCTGCGCAGACAGCGTTTGACGTTCTCAAGTCTCTTTTTACTACCGCGCCTATCCTTCTTACTCCTGACTTCACTAAACAGTTTATAGTCGAGGTCGATGCCTCTGAAGTGGGAGTCGGGGCTGTTCTTTCCCAGCGGTCCGCCGCTGACGGACAGATACACCCCTGCGCTTTTTCTCTCACCGTCTTTCTCCTGCTGAACGCAATTACGACGTGGGCAACCGCGAACTGCTCGCCATCCGTCTAGCGTTAGGCGAGTGGCGACAGTGGCTTGAGGGAGCTCCCGTACCTTTTATTGTCTGGACTGATCATCGAAACCTAGAGTATATCCGCAAGGCCAAGAGACTAAACGCGCGTCAAGCCCGCTGGGCTCTATTTTTTACCCGTTTCGATTTTTCCATCTCGTATCGTCCGGGTACCAAGAATGTTAAGCCTGACGCGCTATCTCGTCTTTTGACTCCTCTTCTTCTTCCGAGCCCGAGGAGATTATTCCCCGAGTCATATTGTTGGCACGACCGTCTGGGGAATAGAGAGGCTGGTGAAGCGTTCTCTTTCTCGAGTCATAGTTCCGCGCAACTGTCCTAAGGGGCTTCTTTTTGTCCCTGTATCCGCGTCGCGCTGTCCTTCAATGGGGACACACCTCTAAATTGACTGCCCATCCCGGCGTCCGGGGCACCCTCGCTTTTATCCGTCAGCGCTTTTGGTGGTCGTCTTTAGAACGAGACGTGCGACGGTTTATTGCCTCCTGCGATACGTGCGCGCAGACTAAGGCTGGCAATTCCCCTCCGGCCGGTCTACTTCGTCCGTTACCGGTTCCTACACGACCGTGGTCTCACCTAGCTCTCGACTTTATCACCGGACTTCCTCTCTCGGAGGGGTAACACCGTTATTTTGACCGTGGTAGATCGGTTTTCTAAGTCGGCCCATTTTATTCCACTCGCTAAGCTCCCCTCTGCCAAGGAGACCGCCCAGATCATGGTCGATCATGTTTTTAAGCTACATGGTTTACCAACTGATATTGTGTCTGATAGAGGCCCTCAATTTTCCTCTCAATTCTGGAGGGAGTTTTGTCGCCTCATTGGGTCATCCGTTAGCCTTTCGTCCGGGTTTCATCCCCAAACCAACGGTCAAGCAGAACGGACTAATCAGATTGTCGCCCGTATGCTGCGCAGTCTCACTCATCAGAATCCCGCGTCCTGGTCACAGCAACTATCCTGGGCCGAATACGCCCATAATTCGCTTCCCTCCTCTGCTACCGGTCTTTCGCCCTTTCATTGCTGTCTCGGCTATCAACCTCCGTTATTTGAATCCCAAGACTCTGAATCTAATGTTCCGTCAGTGCAAGCTTTTATTAGCCGTTGCAAACGCACCTGGAGGAGAGTGCGATCTGCTCTCTGTCGAGCTAGAAGACGCATGACAGTTTCGGCTAATAGGCGCAGAATTAGAAGTCCTCGCTACGTTTGCGGCCAAAGAGTGTGGTTATCCACTTCAAATTTACCTCTCCAGTCTGAATCACGTAAATTGTCTCCCCGCTTTGTTGGACCATTCCGCATAGTAAAGGTCATAAATCCTGTCGCAGTAAAGCTCCTCCTTCCGCCTAATCTACGCCGGGTTCATCCCGTGTTTCATGTCTCTTGCATCAAACCAGTCATCCGTCCTCCTCCTCGCCCGGTCCGCGTCCCTAGTCTTGCCGATGATACCCCTATCTACAGGGTTCGCCGGATTCTTGACATGCGCCGTCGGGGACGCGGCTGTCAGTATCTTGTCGATTGGGAGGTGTATGGTCAAGAGGAGAGAATATGGTTTCCCTCCCGGGACGTCCTGGATCCTTCACTCATCGATGATTTCCTCCGGTCTCGCCAGTCGGCCTCAGGAGCGCCAGGAGGCGCTCGTTGAGTGAGGGGTACTGTCATGATCCTGGCTTTTCCCTCTTTCTCTGTCTCCCTCTTGTGGTCACACACTCTCACGCACACACTTCCACTTCTCCGCTCATTATCTCTTTCAGCTGGTTCCCCTTTCATTCCCTTCTCCTCACCTGTCCCTGTTTCCCTCTTGATTTTCTCTGCTTCTTATTCCCTCTTCCTAGCCCTGTCCTGTTGTCGGATTATTCTATGACCTCTCAGTACCTGTTCTGCGTTCGCCCTTGGCTGTTCATCCTGGCTGCTGTCCTCATTGTTTTCGACCGGCTGTACGCATCTCGGGGTCCCTGCCTCTGTCCTCGGGGAGGTTAAGACAGATTTCCTGTGTTCCAGTCGTTCTGGCAGTTTTTGTTCTGGCTCTGTTTAATGCCAGTGTTTTGTGTTCTACCTGATAAACCTGTGAGGACTATTTACGTTCTTTATTAAAGACAGTTTATTTCATCCACCCCTGGTCTTCCATCATTTCCATCTAACAATTTCCATGTACTGAACTCTTGTTATTCAACTATGCCAATATAAATTCAATTTTTGATTCTAGGGCACCTTTAAACAAACTGCAAGTTATTTGGGACTCAGGTATTGGCAATCCTTGTCCTTCTAGATTTGAGTGCTGCTTTTAACACTGATGATCATGAGACTCTACTTGACTGACTACAGAACTGGGTAAGCAGGTCCTCCTGAGTAATCAGGTCCTGTCTTAGACTGGTTCAGATCCTACTTAAGTAGCAGAGAATACTATGTTGCACTGTGTAAAGCGTGTACCTACACCTCCAGGCGTTACGTTATATCTTGGGGTGTTCCTCAAGGCTCAATTTTGGGTCCTCTATTATTTAAGCTATGCATGCTTCCATTAGCTGGTGTAATTAATCCTTTTTACTAATATGCAGATGACACACAACTTTATCTTTCATTTTCACCAGATGCCCACAATTTGATTTCCACCCTGCTGGATTGTATAGAGTGCATGAAGTTGTGGATGTGACAGAACTTTCTACAGCTAAACAAAGAAAAGACAGAGGTACTTGTTATCGGTAATGGTGCACAGAGAACATCTATTGCTCCATATCTTGACTCTCTATCAATAAAAACCAGTAATCAGGTCAAGAACTTAGGAATCATGTTTGACAGTGACCTCAGTTTAAAAAAACAACAACATATTATCACCTTAGGAACATCTCAAAAGTAGTATGTGATATTCTCTCTCCTTCTGACAATGAGAAACTGCATTTCATGCATTTGTTACATCTAGACTTGACTATTGCAATAACGCTTTTGTTGGGTTACCAAAGATCTCTATTAAACACAAAGAGTTCAGAATGCAGCGGCATGAATGCTAATGTGCTCTATAAATGAGAAATCACATTACTCCAACACTCAGATCACGTCACTGAATTTGATCAAATTGTGTGTGTGCGTGTGTGTGTGTACAGAGATGGGAATTTGTCTTTATAAATAAGACAAAAACAATCATTCTCATACCTATCTGCAGTAATGGGTCATCTGGTATAGCTGGTTTCATGTATTCATCACTGTTCCAAGGCAGTGGGCCATTTGAAGCCAGTAACAAACTCTCTGCAGAACATTTCTACAAAACAACACAACAAACACTTCAAGTCAAGCTTCAAGTCATCTTATCACCAATATCCACTTGAACCATATGAATGAAAGGGATACTTACAGAAGTCCTAATGTAGTTTATCATCTTTATGTAGCTATAATCATCAAGCTCTAAAAAGGAATTAAAACATTGTATTTAGATACATCAGACATCCCTCAGCACACTGAGTGGTCTTTGGTTTGGAAAACTTACTGTGTTTTTGGACAAGTTCTGGAATATCCACACCATGATCTGCTTTACAGTGTTGTAATGTCTCAGGCACAGAGGTGAGAGTCCTGTTGAAATTGAGACACAGTTACTTGAGTACAAAAAAAAAAAAAACATCCTAATGGTAGTAAATATGTTTTATATATGCTTTAGAAATAAACAGAAATAAAGTTTAAGTTCCTAACTGGAAGTAATAACTTAAAAAACAGTGTGTTTTAGTAACACTAACATTTCTAACTGGAAGTAAAAAATATAACTGAAACTAAAATAAATTAAACCTAAATAGAAATTAATAAAATAAAAAGAATAAAATTAAAAATTAAACAAAACTTAAAATGAAAAATATAAAAAGGATCATTCAAAATATTAATACAAAACTATAGTAGTATATAAATAGTAATAAAATAATATGGCTTATATATCCATTCTTGTGCTGGAAGGAAGTACATCACCATTGATACTTTTGAAAAAAATTTGAATTGAAATAAAAATGTTTCTCTTGAAGTTTATATTACTCTAATAGAGGGTAGGTTAAAAAAAGATATTTTTTATTAAGAAAAAGTATATATAAATATATAATATATATAAAATATAATGCTATATAAAAGCAATATAAAAGCCAATTATTTTAATTTGGAAATAACTTGCTGTATTTCCTATATAACACCTAATAATTTTCTCACACAGCATAAATGGGTACATAATATACATAGAAAAATATAGCTAGCATAGTTGGAGATTTCAAACAATAAAAAGTTTGAACAAAACAAACATGACCGGATCACAATCCACAAAATCTGTCTCTAGTAAGTAATCTTTCAGATTTATTTTAGGAAGATCCATCATGATCCATCAGGTTTGTATTGAATGTCACCTGTCACACAGCACACACAGCACTGTCATGAGTTCAGATCCCTCCTCCATTGACTGCCATTGTTCATCATCACTGTCAGACAGCTCGGGGACATCATCACATACCTCACACTCATCATCACCTACATGGCAAGAAACAATTAGCTACATAACCTTTAACACATCATTAACACATTCATACAACATCTTCTAAACAACCGCTCAGAACTACTGACATAATAAGCGGTAGCGGATATTTATAATTACACCATTTGGAAATGCCATACTTTAATACATTTCCTCTAAGATTAAATACACTCTTCAAATCGATAAATTAAGGCAGTTTAAATCGCATCATAAGTTAAAGCAAATATATACATCACATTTCATACATTCACGTGTACCTGTGTACGCTGCCATGTTGTAGTCGTCTCTCTTGAGTTCGAGTTTTTCTCATCCGGGTCATTCTTATTCAGGTGTACTTTCCTTTTGTCGCCATGTGAGGTCGCTGTTTTCTCAATAATAACATGCAGCACGCCTCTTGATAACAAAACATCAAAAAGTAGTGATTTATTTAGGCTCCTCTACAACCCAGCACCTTTGACTAGCCCAAACGTATCGTTCTTTGTGTTTAGAATAACACATACTACTTACCAGTCAAAACTTTGGACTTTGACTTGGAATGAATATTGTAAGGCTTATAAAAAATATAATATTTTTTTTTAATGCAAGGCTTTTGCTTAAATTGTGCACTAACTTTTGTGTTTATTTCTTCACCTTTTGTGTGTAGTTTCTTCACAAACCTTCGATTTGAATTGCATTTTCATGGATAAATTAGACAGGAAGGAAAAACATAATGTGATTGCTGTACTAATTACTCTCTTTTAAAAGTATTGCACTACTTATTACTTTCTAAATTCCGTATTAACCTTGACCAATTGAACAATATAAGGATAGACATGAAACTGCTCTTTTAATGCAAATAAATAATATAAAACTACATAAATTATTAATAAATGAACTGACCAATGTATTTAAAGGGAGGTTACATTAAAGGGATAGTTCACCCAAAAATGAAAATTTTATGTTTATCTGCTTACCCCCAGAGCATCCAAGATGTAGGTGACTAGGTGTGATGTTTTTTAACTCCAACCGTTGCGGTCTGTCAGTCTTATAATGCGAGTAAATGGTAACACAATTTATAAGTTGGACATAGTGGTGTATTAGAGGTAAAAAATGATATAAATAATGTTCGGTTTCTCGCATAAACCGATCGTTTCGTGTCTTAGGACATCAATCTGTCATCATGAGCCGCAGGGTTTAATTTGGATTTGTCTATGCATATTTTTTGACTCTTATAAATTGTGTTACCATTCACTCGCATTATAAGACTGACAGACCGCAACAGTTGGAGTTAAAAATCATCACTGGTGTTCCACTGAAGAAACAAAGTCACCTACATCTTGGATGCCCTGGGGGTAAGCAGATAAACATCAAATTTTCATTTTTGGGTGAACTATCCCTTTAAAAGTATACATTTTAAGTTAAATTTTGATGTTAAATCCAATATTTGTTTTATAAAGAATTGTTCTATATTCTATATAAAGTATTTAGTGCAATTACATCAGAAATAACTGTAATTAAATTACAGAAAAATAAGAGTAATCCCTTACTTTACTTTTCAAAGGAAAAGTAATTGAAATTACAGTAATTAATTACTTAGTAATGCATTGATTACTCCCAACACTGATCATGACCAACAATAGGTGAATGTTTTAACCCACTTTTCAGACATAACACACAAAAAAATATTACTATATAATAATTGTGGTCGAGTATGAATATAATTTATTTTTTCCAGATCAATAAACAATTAAATACCAAACAAAAGCACCAAAGCAAAGCATAGAAACAGCACATATAACCCTTATTTAGAACAAACAAGTAAAAATACATAATATGATCATTCAATCCAAGTAAACTGCATTAAAACAATATTTTGGCTTATCTTGCTGATGAATCACACCATGCCAGAATTGCACTTGGTTTAAAAAATGTGAAAATGAAAGTGTTATTTTTTGTCTCCAATTCTACCAAGTTCATATATGGCCTTGTTTTCAAGAATTTCCACTTTCTGCTCTCCATCTTTAAGTGTGTTGACAAAAATAGCTCTAGCAACGGATGTGATGGGGATGGACATTGCGGTAGGGAATACCGAGGAGAATGCACCAAGAAATTTCCGGGCCATCCACTCAGCCGGCCTGCTCTCCTGTCTGTCCACCAGGAGCACCCTACAAATAAGCAACCAACTTTGAGCTACAGAACAAATGATGGTTTTAAAATATCTGAACAAGCAGACATGCACAACACAAATATGTATGGCCTCAGAAATAACAACAGATTTTATTCCTTGGATCTGTAATTCAGAAACAAAAAAGTAGAAGGACTCACGCTGGCCGGTAGATGGAGAAACGCTCAAAGCCAAGGTCTTCAATTTCTGCTTCAACCTGACCCTGTAAATACACCAGTGTTACTGCAAGCACATTAAAACACAAAACTGTCCTTCTTTAGCCATAAAAAGTAAACAAAGCTAGGCTGACCATATGTTGCATTGGTTTTCATAATACCTTAGTTTTCAGGTAGAGAAAGCTGCTTGTTTTATCTGCACCTTTAGAGGACTCTAGGTGAAAATGGGAACAACCTCCTGCTTTGGCAAGTTCTGCAGACTTGAGTACGTAGTCATGATCCACCCGAACAAACCCTTCCTGTAGCCCATTCAAAATGGAACAAGTTACGTTATTTATCATGCAATTAACAACATTTACCAGAGGAAATGGACTTGCATGGATGCATCTTAGCATCATTAGAGTTCCCTTTCGTGGGAACTATCGACGCTACGTCGGATGACGTGATGGGAACCCTCTGTATTTTGTGTTCGTGAAGCACCTCTGTATCCAACCAATGAAAAGACGTGACGTCAGAGACGGGTGACGTCACGGATCAGGAAGCTATAAAGCACACCTGAACACAAAGCACGCCAGCTTCTGTTGTCTTCAGCAAGCGCTCTCTGTATCTTGTGTGTCTTATTTGGTGTTGTTTGTCTTATTACATATAAACAAGTCAAGATCTCTTCGTCTGAGGACAAGAGTATCTCACACCAATCCATATATTTATATATAAAAAAGACACGTATTATGGCGAGAAACAGCAGTGAAATGGGAGTGAGCACAGGCAGCTCTCGAGGGAGCCGTCTGTGTGCACTGTAAAAACTCGCTCTCAGGACACTGCTCCAGTGTTCCCCGCGGATCGGGTCCCGCTTCTGCTGAGGCAGGGCGAGTTTTCATTAAAGAATATATGGCTCGGATCTCGCGTTGCCGAGGCAGCGCGTAGATTAAGTCTGCAAGAATGAAAATACGGCTCGGGTCTTGCGTTTGCCGAGGCTGCGCATATATCACGTATCCGTAATTATGCATGTGTGTGTATGTGTATGTATATATTAAGGGATCTGAGTAGACGGGAGTTCCCTTTCTCTCTTTCCCTAAAATACCTTGCGAATTATTACGAGCTATAATTCTTTTTTGTATTCTAAATATATTCAGTCTGTTCAAAAAATATATATTTATATAAGAACTGGCTGCATTTAATTTGAGGATTAAATGAAATATTGAATACATTAAATTCTGAGGAATTTAAAAGTCCGGAGGTAGGACGGATCTGAGGACCGTCATTATCTCTCGGAAGGCTTCAAAGAAGAGGTCCTGACATTTATAGTGCAGGATCTCTTGAGGGCAGCCCCTCCGGGGGGATTCGGATATCGGGTCCTCCTCGGTGCCCTCAGGGGACCGTTCTGTAAACCCTGCCACCAAGCGTGAGTCAGGGCACAGCAGTTTCCACCGATCCTCCGAGGAGGGTCGGCCAGCACGTGATTCGTCTGTCTGCCGGTGCGCCGCGTCAGATAGACGAGCCAAGTGCTCAAAAAACACCAGAGACCAGTCTCGAGAGACTGGTTCCCTTAGTAGAATATTTGGAAGAGTGGAAAAATCTCCCGAATGTTTCGAAGTGGGTGCTGCTCATGATAGAACAGGGCTACAGAATTCAGTTCGGTTCACGACCGCCCAAGTTCAATGGGGTGCTTCCTACGGTGGTAACCCCAGAGCAGTCTCTGGTGATGGAGCAAGAAGTAACAACGCTTTTGCAAAAAGGGGCTATAGAAAGGGTTTCCCCTCACAGCAAAATGTTGGGCTTTTACAGCCGCTACTTCATTGTTCCGAAGAAGGATGGAGGGTTGCGTCCGATCATAGATTTACGTGTGCTAAATCGATCCGTAAAGAAGCTGAAATTCAAAATGCTTACACTCAGACAGATCATCCCTCAGATCAGGTCCGAGGACTGGTTTGTAGCGATAGATCTGAAAGACGCATACTTTCATGTATCCATCCATCCTTCACACAGGAAGTTCCTCAGGTTTGCTTTCGGGGGCGAAGCTTACCAATACAGGGTTCTTCCGTTCGGCCTATCCCTCTCACCCCGCACGTTCACGAAGTGCGTGGATACAGCGCTGGCTCCGCTGAGACTCCAGGGCATCTGCGTGCTGAACTATATCGATGATTGGTTGATATTAGCTCAAACAGAAAAATTGGCAGTTCAAAATCGAGATGTTGTTCTGTCGCACATGAAGAGGCTTGGGCTGAGGCTCAACGCCAAAAAGAGTGTGCTGGTCCCGAGTCAGGTTGCAAACTACTTAAGTGTAATCTGGGATTCCACCACGATGCAGGCGCAGTTGTCCCCTGCTCGTGTGAGTTCCATTCTCGGGGCTGTGAAAGGGGTGAAGTTAGGCCAGTCACTCACTGTAAAACAGTTTCAGAGACTGGTGGGTCTGATGGCAGCTGCGTCCAACGTTATTACTTTTGGCCTTCTGCACATGAGACCCCTACAGTGGTGGCTCAGGACCAAGGGGTTTTCCCCGAGGGGAAATCCTTTTCGCATGATCAAAGTCACGCCCTGATGCCTTCGTGCTCTGGTCATGTGGAAGAAGCCTTGGTTCCTATCCCAGGGACCCGTGCTGGGGACTTCTGGTCGTCGTGTAATGCTTACGACAGATGCTTCCCTCACGGGCTGGGGGGCGATCATGAGTGGTCGCTCGGCTCAGGGTTTCTGGGAGGACCATCAGCGCTCCTGGCACATACATCGGCTGGAGATGATGGCGGTGTTTCTTGCATTAAAACACTTCCTCCCAGACCTGAGAGATCACCATGTGTTGGTCCGCACAGACAACACTGCGGTGGTCTCATACATCAACCATCAGGGGGGCTTGCGGTCTCGCCTGTTATTCAAGCTGGCCAGTCGCATCCTCCTCTGGTCCCCGGGAAAGCTCCTCTCGCTGAGAGCAGCTTACATCCCCGGGCGGTTGAATGTGGGAGCAGACGCCCTGTCGAGGCAGGGCGCGAGACCGGGGGAATGGAAACTCCACACCGAGGTGGTGGAGTTGATATGGAAAACTTTCGGTCGAGCTCAAGTCGATCTATTTTGCCACAGAGGAGTCAGCTCAGTGCCCTCTGTGGTACTCACTTCAGCACCCAGCACCTCTAGGGCTGGATGCCATGCTGCAGACGTGGCTGAGGCTACGTCTGTATGCGTTCCCCCCAGTCTCAATGCTCCCGGGAGTTCTGGAGAAGGTTCGCCAGGAGAAGGTCGACCTAATATTGGTGGCCCCTTACTGGCCGACCACAATATGGTTTTCGGACATAATGTCTCTACTTCACGGCTCTCCCTTAGAGCTTCCTCTCAGGCAGGATCTCCTGTCTCAAGCGGGCGGCATGATTCTCCATCCCCGCCCAGAAATGTGGAAACTGTGGGCCTGGCCCCTGAGGGGACAAGGCTCATAGGAACTGGTCTCTCAACCGAGGTTGTGGAGACCATCCTTCACTCCAGAGCTCCCTCCACGAGGAAGTTGTACTTATATAAATGGAAATTGTTCTCTGTGTGGTGTGAACAGCATAATTTGGACCCGGTCCATTCTTCTGTCTTTGACGTGCTTCAGTTCCTTCAGGAAAAGTTCTCGGAAGGTTTAACCCCTTCCACGCTGAAAGTTTATGTGGCCGCTATTTCGGCTCATTATATCCCTATAGGGGGCTCCTCGCTGGGTCGAGACCCCCTAGTAGTATGCTTCCTCCGTGGTGCACTCAGGTTGAGACCTGTGGTGTGCACAAAGACCCCGACCTGGGACCTCACTATTGTGCTCCAAGGGCTGGCTGAGGCTCCCTTCTAGCCAATAGAGGAGGTGTCAGACAAGTTCTTGACACTTAAAACTATCTGTCTCTTGGCCGTCTCTTCTTTGAAGAGAATTGGTGATTTACAAGCGCTGTCAGTCGCTCCATCTTGTCTT
The DNA here is from genome assembly GCF_024489055.1 of Chanodichthys erythropterus. Lineage (NCBI taxonomy): Eukaryota > Metazoa > Chordata > Actinopteri > Cypriniformes > Xenocyprididae > Chanodichthys > Chanodichthys erythropterus. Next base: position 38,766,141 of record NC_090231.1, read on the forward strand.
GAGTTTGCACCTGGTATGGTGAAAGCCTTTCTGCATACCAGGCCGGGCTATGTTCCAAAGGTCCGATGAGGGTCCCAGGCCCCATTGTACTTGAGGCTTTCTGCCTGCCTCCTTTCGCAAACTTGGATCAGGAAAGGAAGAATCTGCTTTGCCCTGTAAGAGCATTAGATGCGTATGTTCACAAAGCTGCCCTGTGGAGAAAAACAGAACAATTGTTTGTATGTTATGGGTCCCCTAAGAAGGGGGGCCCAGCATCTAAACAGCGGATGAGCAAGTGGGTGGTCGAGGCCATCTCACTTGCGTATGAGACGGTGGGGAGCCCGTGTCCTTTGATGGTGCGGGCTCACTCCACGAGAGGTATGGCCGCGTTCAGAGCTCTCCTATCTGGTGTCTCTATGGACGACATTTGTGGTGTGGCTGGATGGTCATCCCAGCACACCTTTATCAGATTTTACAATCTTCACCTTAACATCACTCCGGGGGCCAGGATGCTACAAGATAGCAGCCAGGCACTCGGAGAGACGGCATAGTTGGGATTGCGTTCCCATCACGTCATCCGACGTAGCGTCGATAGTTCCCACGAAAGGGAACGTCTTGGGTTACGAGTGTAACCCTTGTTCCCTGAGTAAGGGAACGAGACGCTACGTCACGTGGCCGTATCTCCTGCATACCTGGTGCGCTTGCTTCAGACATTTTACAGAAGCTGGCGTGCTTTGTGTTCAGGTGTGCTTTATAGCTTCCTGATCCGTGACGTCACCCGTCTCTGACGTCACGTCTTTTCATTGGTTGGATACAGAGGTGCTTCACGAACACAAAATACAGAGGGTTCCCATCATGTCATCCGACGTAGCGTCTCGTTCCCTTACTCAGGGAACAAGGGTTACACTCGTAACCCGAGACGTTCTCAAAAACAAAAACAAAAAATCTTTTTAAAGGATTAGCTCACTTTCAAATGAAAATTTCCTGATAATTTACTCACCCCCATGTCATCCAAGATGTCCATGTCCTTCTCTCTTCAGTTGAAAAGAAATTAAGGTTTTTGATGAAAACATTCCAGGACTTCAATGGAGCCCAACAGTTGAAGGTCAAAATTTCATTCAAGGTTTCATTGCAGCTTCAAAACGTTCTACACAATTCCAGATGAGAAATAAGGGTCTTATCTAGAGAAACCATCACTCATTTTCTAAAAAACAATTATAAACATTTTAACCTTGAACTAGCTCTCTTCTTCTTCTTCTTCTTCTTCTCTATTAGAATTCCAGCAGTGTATTACTGCCCTCCACAGGTCAAAGTTTGAACTAATTGTTATATACTTGCACTCTAATATTGTATATGACAAGCTGCAATGAAACTAATTTTGACCTTTAACCGTTTGGGCTCCATTGTAGTCCACTATATGGAGAAAAATCCTGGAATGTTTTCATCAAAAACCTTAATTTCTTTTCAACTGAAGAAAGAAAGACATGAACATATTGGATGACATGGGGGTGAGTAAATTATAAGGAAAATTTAATTTGAAAGTGAATTAATCCTTTAAGTTGTGTTTTTCATCTTTACTTACATTGCCAATTTTTCAGCATTTATTCCCAATAATGATCTTTGTTATTATACAAAAGGTTGCTTATGTTTAATATTTTTTTTTAGTTGAAACAGACCCTAATTTCATGCATTATCAACTAAAGTTCAGGAGAAGAGTCCATTTACACAGTCCAAACAGATGACATCTGAAACATACAGCTCCTGCTTTGGCTTTGGTTGTTCCTAGACAGCAGTATCCCACATCATGGCCCTGGAAAGCCTCAGCGTACTCCTCCAGCTTCTCAAAATCAACCACCTTTTGCACCTGAAGAGAAGGGGTTGAAGGCCAATGAATGCTAAGTACTGAATCCCTGATAACATTTAAAAATACACTGCCCTCCAAAAGTTTGGAAACATCCCTGGCAAAGTGTGGTTTTGGACAATATCATTTTTTGGTGCAAATACATTAAAGTAACTTGACATTATCATTGAAGACCAGCAATAATAATTTTCATTTTGATTACATAATAATGGCAGTATATACATGTCAAAGTCAGCTGTGATGACTGGTTACTGGTTTAAACTTGGCTCAGGTTTGTAAAAGATTTTTGGGTCAGAACACCTTAATAGCTTCAACAACTGATTGCCATTTAAGTTTAGAATACAATGAACCAATTAGAACCCAGTTTAGGTCAGATAGATGCTAATGGAGGATAATTTGAGGAATTGAAAATTTAAGTTTTTTCTATGTATAAACTGTTTATGTAATAAAATATGTTTTCGTAGTTTGTGTTGTCCCTTATCAGTGCAAAATTATCACAAATTAAATAGGATTCATGCACATATTGTACAAACCCCCACTTTTCTAGGGCGTTTCCAAACAGTGTATGTGCAAAATTTTATCACATTAAACAACAAATTATTACACCAAATGGCATCTGCAAACATGAACTCTGGTCTAAGATCTTTTGTTACGCAATGCAATGATATTCTTTTTGGACTACTGTACATAAACAGAACTTGGCACATTACCAAATTTTCATAGGCTTTATCCTCAAAGGTTAACTGCCTTCGTCCAATGAGAGTGATCTTGGAAAAGATGTTGTGCTCCACTATCTCTTTCAGGAGTGCCTTTCCAGTCTCACCAGAAGCACCGAGAATGAAGCATGTTCTGTTCTTCTGCCGGTAATTCTCTTCCATTGCGTTTAGATCCATTCTGTAGAAATGATTGCATAACCATTTGAATCTCACAACATCACAGTGACTCTGCAGAATTTGCACAGGTGTACTGGAATGAACAGGTGTGCTATTAGTTATAACTGCTTTGTGAATCAAGTTGTTCCTCAAAGCAAAACACAAACAGTGGCTCAAAATCCTGAATATCCCCTTGAGCCGCATTCAAGTCTCAGGATGTTTTTGTCTTACTGGTGATATTTGTACAGCAGTTTCAGTAGGGGCGTGGTAAATAATTTAGCTGAATACGTTTGAGAAACATTAACTCTGAATATAGAGAGAAAACAAGATAATTACTTTCAACCTTTTTTCATTATTTTATTGCACATTCTTTTTTTGCACACGCTCTTAATTATTATTATTATTATTCTGTATTTGACCATGTTAATGACACAATAAAGAGGAGGGGATATGGCATCCTTTTGAGGCGTGGTTGTGTCGGGTAAATGTGCGACAATCAGAAAGATTACGTACTGCAGAAAAATACCGGATACAATACAATCAGTACAAAAAAAGACAAAGCAACAATATTACATCAAAGCAACCAGTACTGCATAGTAACCCAACACTGATCGTGATACAGTATCTATATAGTATTGTAGAAATGACAGTTGTAGTCCGTATTGAATTAACGTTACTTCACCTTGGGATCTCGACAGTCTCTGAATTCTCCAGATACTGAAAAACAGCGGCGAGTGCCACAACAAAAACAGTGAAGAAGCTTAAGGTTTTACCCCAGTTACACTGAAATGTATTCATGCCAGGCTCGATAAAAAGAGGACTTCTTCCTTGTTACGTCCTCGTTTCACACTGCGCTTGCGCAAACCACACACACACACACATACATACACATACACACACATACACACACACACACACACACACACACACAATTTATGCAGCGCGTTGCAGGTGTTTTGAAACGGATATGCACGAGCACGTTTGTGCGTGGTGCAGGTTTGAGTCTGGCTTTTTTTTTCCCCTGAGCTCATTCTACATTCTTTCTCTGTGCATAATTCCATATATTAGCGTCCCTATGAATGTGATACATATTATAGTACAGTAGTTTGATATCATAGTTGTCAAATGTGTTTATCATAGTGGTCAAGTGTGAATGTTGAAATTCAGCAAAAAAGAGACTTTTTATGTTAAAAAAAAATTGGAAGAAAAAATCCACTTGGAAGAAAAAAGGCACTTTCATCTAGTACAAAAAGTAAAAAAAAAAAAAAAACACACATTTGGACATTAGCCTACAAATGTAAATAAATAAATAATTTTTATAATCTCTATTTATGAATTTACACAATAGTGCCGGCTGTTTAGAAATTGAATTATTTTATATAAATTAACTAAGAAAAAGTCATTATATTTAAGATAATGAATCAATAAATTCCTTAACCACATATTATATTTTGAACAAAACACCAAAATGATAAACAAGAAAGAATTTCCAGTTTGCTCATATTTCAACGGTGCCAGTATTAGTGGTTGGCACTGTGTAATTGTCACTGATCCAGTTACCCAAATGATTGCGTGAATAAATTATTTATTTTAATGCTCTTATTTTTGTAAACAGGGTTGGTGTTCACGGATGGGCACAGGCCCAAAACAACAAACAATCAAAATGTTAAAGATGTAAATATATTAATTTAAAAGGAGAGAAACAGTAGAACATTCATTGTTATCTACAAACAAAAGAAAATAACAGAAAAGAGCATCCACCACTTCAAAACCTCCCAGTCAATAAAGCTATTTACAGTATAGCTATAAAATATTTACACTATTTACAGTCTTTGCTGGTAGCAACCACAATACTGACCATGTAATATTGTCGTCCAGCTCTGATCTGCTGAATGCGACTATAATGCATGAAGAAGATATTATAAACATCAATATCATTACTTTCTAAAAAGCTGCTTTAAAACTAAAAAAGGTATTGTAAAAAAAGAACTATGATCTGACCTGGGACCCATTTCAATAAGGAGGTTCAACCAACTCGGAGTTAAAACTTGAACTCTGAGTTGACTTACTCTGAGATGGGAAACTGAGTTTTCAGTTTCAGAACAGCTGAATTCAGTTAGTTCAGTCGACTCTGAGTAGGTTGACTCTGAGTTAAGCACGTGCACCACGACTATGAAAAGCCATCATCAATGGAGCGCCGATATTACGATTCACCATGGCAACAGTACGTGACAAAAGGATGTCTGCATACTTCAGTCAATGCAAGTTTACTTCTTATCACTGTTACAATATCAAAGGTGAAAACTGGTAGAATGGTAAGTTATTAAACTAATATTCATTTTCATGGTATCCCACATGCAAAAAAAGAGTGTAAATGATTTTATCATTATTAAACACTCGTTAGGCAATTTACTTCCACTTTTAGAACATTTTCTTCATTTTTATTGAAAATAAACGCATTTTATTCTGCAAAAGGCAGATTTGAACCCCGTCAATCGCATCACAAGTTAATTCTTCGTACACTACTGCCAACACCACTGCAGCCACTGAGTATGACAAATTTAACCTGGTCTGACATTGGGGGGTGGGGCTACTGTAAATTTGCATTTAGTAATAGACACTCGAATAATCTTGTTTTCCGTTTTGCATTAAGATTTTTTTATTTCCACACTGGCAGATATTGATAATTTTACTTAAGTAAAATGCACTTTGTGACGAGCAGGGCGGGCGAGAGCCGTGAGGGAATGGCGCGAGGCCGGTGACGCGAGTGATAATGAGCGTCACCTGCGAGGCGTGCCGGCCTCGAGTCTCTCACGGAGGAGCTCCGGAGGCATAAAAGGAGGAGCGACTACAATGAAGGACGAGAGAGGACCAGGCCTGGACTTTATTTTATGGTTTATTATGTTTGTGTGGCCGGCAGACGTCCGCGAGGGTCTGCCGGCATTACTTTCGTTTTGTTCTTTGTTTATTTTGAATTAAAGTTTTGTTGAATGTTCGCCGGTTCCCGCCTCCTTCTTCCCGTATCTACTGACCACGTTACACACTTAATTTAGATCCCTCCAGGAAACAAGAATTTTCTTATATGCAAAATCCATCTTGATTTAAGAATATTTGTACTTGAAATAGGACAAAAATACTCTGTATGAAAAGCATTTTTGAAGTGTGAATGAATGAGTGAACTATTTAAACATCACTTGCACTTTAAAAAGGGGGAGGAGACCGAAGGAAACTCTGGGTTTACCAAAGAAAACCTGCTCCCGACCAAGTTAGGTTCACAGAGTAAGTTACCATGGTAACTGACTCTGAGTATAAGTTACCTCTCTTTCAGAAACAGGCTTGACTTAACCTGCTTTCTCGGGTTTGACATACCTCCCATTCTGAAACGGAAAACAGAGTTTCCCTCATTTCAGGGTTAACATACTCAGAGTTTTCACTTAACCTCCTTTCTGAAACGGGCCCCTGGCCACACTGACAACATCAGAAAAGTACATAATCATGTGGTACATAACCTTGCCATTTCTAGGCACCAAAATATCATATACCAAATTTAGACAGTAGTGCTGAAGTGGCATTTTGGTGTCTTTACAGTTTACACACACCATTTAATGCTGCTCAGAGGTGGCATAAATGCATTTATACAGCAATTACAACTTTATGCTTTAATTCTAGGGGCTGAGGTGGGTGAGAGCGGGCATAATTAAGTCTGGCTTTTATGTGGCATTGCATCTTTACACTGAATTGTCAGCAGGCACAGAGCAGCCTTAACTTGTCTATTGCCAAATTTACACTGCAAAGGTGGCACAGAAGCACTTCTGAAGTGGAATTAGGTGTCTTTACAGAGACTGTTTAATGCTGCTCAGAGGTGGCATAAATGCATTTACACAACAATTTTAACTGCTTATTGTTATACTAAACGCTGAGGTGGGTCAGAATTTAGTTTGGCTTTTATGCTGCATTTACACAGTATTTTAAGTATACTTAAATGAATCTTCACATTCAAAGATTTACATGTGTTTATATGTATAGCTATCATATTTGTGAATGTGAGAGAACAGATCACCTTCATACTGCTGCATCCTTCTCAACACTGTGAACACACACACACACACACACAAAATTAATAAATAAAAACATCATATCTACTAAGTTAGGGTGGAGGGAAGAAACATCCAGGAAGCCATTTTGTTGTCATGTGACAAAAAAACAACAAAACATAAACGAGACAGATCGTCATGACTGTGTGCCAAAGTCTTTTTTTTTTTTTTCTCTTAAAAGATCTCTCCTATACCGTTAGTATTTAGCTATAGTTATATTTTAATAGGTGAATTATTCAGTATTTTTCTGTGGTGTTTTTAATATGTTTTAAGACAAACCATGTGCAAATTCATTAGTCAACATAATTGCTAAGTATTTTGTCTTTAAAACTGCAGTGATCCAAAGACAGATTCAAAAATGTGGTTTGAAATTGCTGGTGTTTCTGATGTCACAAACTACCTTGTAACCAATCGCGTCAATGGCCTTTAATTAACTATAACTGCTCTGAAACAAGGGAGTCATGTAACATCAGCAACAGCTGTTTCATAACGTAGTCAAGCAAAAGGCTAATCATACTAATTACCGTTATGTGTCCGACTGTAACAGACACGTCAGGTTCCACCTCACTTCCATACCCACGTACCCAATCACCGGAGTACTAATCACCGCCACCTGCCACTCATCAGCACTACAATCAACACCACTACAAAGACTCTCCACACACACACACTCACTGTCCGGTCTCGTTTACACTACTTCACATGTATGCTAACCTTAAGGACTCCAAACGCCAGACTTACCTGCTCCAGTCGTCTCCTCCATCTCCTTCGTCTCCCGTTCTCCCTGTGTGCTTACCTGCCTGTGTGTGTGAGTGTCTCCGCCAGCTTCAACCATCTCATCTCTTCACCTGCATCTGCAAGACAACATCAGGACAGTATTATATTCCCTTCATCTCTCCAGAACTCTTTATCTGCTTACCATAACCCAGTGCTCTGCTTTATTATTAATAAACTCACCTGGATTGTTTATACCTCTGCCTCCGTGTCTCTGTACCATAACAGAAGACCGGACCATAACAACTTCACAGCATGAGCACCAACGACCCGTTTCAAGAGCTCGTGGACGCACTGCGCCGAGCACTCACACCACAGCCATCCTCACCATCAATATCCACCGCTACAGCTTCCGCATCTTCTGTCACCGCTCCTTCTCCAGCATTTACCGCCAGTCCCATGGCCAAACCGGCGCCCTACTCAGGATCGGCGGAGGAATGCAGCGGATTCCTTCTCCAATGTGAACTGGTCCTGGAGATGCAGCCGCACCTCTACACTTCCGACACGGCAAAAATTGCGTTCATCATTTCGCAACTGCAAGGTAAGGCCCTGCAATGGGCAGATTCCCTGTGGACTCAGAAAGGCCCTGTTGTACAATCATATTCGGCGTTCGTCTCTCACTTCCGTGAGGTCTTCGGGAAACCTCTGAAGGATTCTTCCACTGGTGAGAAACTCTACAATCTAAAGCAAAGAAATCTCTCTGTGAATGATTATGCCTTGCAGTTCCGAACGCTAGCCGCCACCAGCGGATGGAATGAACAAGCCCTCATCACTTCTTTCCGTCAAGGATTGGAACCCAACGTGCGGCTGCATCTCGCTGCATACGAGGACTCAATGGGACTTGAACGCTTCATCCAACTCGCCATCCGCGTAGGTTCTCGTATGCAGTCGTGTCTCCTCGAGCACCAGGGCCAGTCACCTGCCACCAACCTCCTCCGCCGGTCTGAACCCGTCAGCTCCCCAGAACCAGCCACCGAACCTATGCTAATCGACCATTCCCGCCTAACTTCCAATGAAAGACAAAGAAGATTAACTCTTAACTTAGTGGTGGCGCTCCTCGACTCAGGGTCTGCAGGAAATTTAATCTCCGGCGCCCTCTGTCGACAACTCAAGCTCAAGATCTCCCCGTCTCCGGTTAACTATCAAATCCACTCCATCACGGGCAAACCCCTGAGCCGTAAGCACATCCGTCATTGTGTGGGACCACTTCAACTCTGCGTGGGTGTTCTACACTCAGAAAAGATTCATCTGCTGGTTCTGGAGGAGTCCACCACTGACGTGGTTCTAGGGCGCCCGTGGCTCGAACAACATAGACCCAACATCTCTTGGCGCACGGGCGAAGTCCTGAAGTGGGGCGACCACTGCTTTCCAGATTGCTTCCCAGCGCTTCCTGTTCCAAAGTCTCCATTCTCCAAGTCTCTCTCCATGAATGCAACCTCTATCGAAAGCCCTGTCGAAAAACGCTCCGTGGATGTTCCCCCGGACTACGCCCCCTTCAGTGACGTTTTCTGCCCGCAACGCGCCTCCAAGCTTCCTCCACACCGGCCATGGGACTGTGCCATCGATCTGCTACCGGGTGAACCAGTGCCCAGGGGACGCATTTACCCCCTGTCAATACCGGAGGAGAAGGCCATGGAGGAATACATCAAAGAGGCCCTCAACCAAGGTTACATCCGCCCGTCTACTTCCCCTGCTGCTTCAAGCTTCTTTTTTGTGGCGAAGAAGGACGGAGGCTTGAGGCCCTGCATTGATTACCGTGCCCTCAACAAGATCACCGTTAAATTCCGCTACCCGCTTCCCCTCGTCCCAGCGGCCCTGGAACATCTCTGTGGTGCCACTGTGTTCACTAAGCTGGACCTCCGCAGCGCGTACAACCTCATCCGGATACGCGAGGGGGACGAGTGGAAGACCGCCTTTGTCACACCCACCAGACACTACGAATATCTCGTTATGCCGTATGGCCTGGTGAACGCCCCCTCCGTATTCCAGGATTTCATACACGAGGTGCTCCGGGAGTTTCTCCACAAGTTCGTTCTGGTGTATATTGACGACATCCTCATCTACTCCCGGAGCTTGGCCGAACATCGCCACCACGTTGCGGAGGTCCTCCAACGCCTACGGCAATTCCACCTCTTCCTCAAAGCTGAAAAGTGCTCCTTTCACCAGCCCTCTGTCCAATTCCTGGGGTACGTAATAGATCACAGTGGCATCCGGATGGACGAGGGGAAGGTCTCCGCCATTCAGTCCTGGCCCACTCCATCTTCAATCAAAGAACTCCAACGCTTCCTAGGTTTCTCCAACTTCTACCGCCGGTTTATCAAGAACTACAGCACCATCGTCAGTCCATTAACCAACCTACTCCGTAACCAGCCCAAGTCTCTGTCCTGGTCCCAACAAGCCACCAACGCCTTCGAGACCCTTAAAAGAGCCTTCACCACCGCTCCCCTCCTCGTCCACCCTAATCCAGAGCTCCCATTCATCGTGGAAGTGGACGCCTCCACCACCGGAGTGGGAGCGGTTCTATCACAGCAGCAGGGGACACCAAGTAGACTCCATCCATGCGCCTTCTTCTCCCGCAAGCTCAACCCGGCGGAGGTCAATTACGACATCGGTGACCGCGAACTCCTGGCCGTCAAGCTTGCCCTCGAGGAGTGGAGGCATTGGTTGGAGGGGGCTACTCATCCATTCCAAGTTCTCACTGATCATAACCTTGAATATCTAAAAGCTGCCAAAAGACTCAACCCTCGCCAAGCTCGCTGGGCCATGTTTTTCTCAAGGTTCAATTTCTCTATCTCCTACCGCCCTGGTTCTAAAAATACCAAAGCTGACGCTCTGTCTCGCCTCCATTCCCCGGAGGAAAAGCCTGAAGACCCTGAAACAATCCTGCCGGAGTCCATCTTCGTGAATCCCATCCAGTGGTCCGAGAAACCATACCCTCCTCCAATGCCTCCACGCACTCCGCCAGGTTGCCCCCAAGGCTTGCAATACGTCACACGGGCACGTCGCACTCCACTTCTGCACAATACCCACTCTTCACTTGGCACTGGTCACCCGGGGGTCAATGAGACCCTCTCGTTGCTCAAACAACGCTTCTGGTGGCCCAACATGGCCAACGATGTCAGAAGGTACGTGCAGGGCTGCAGGGAGTGCGCCATCTCTAAGAGCCCACGCCATCTTCCCACCGGCAAGCTCCTACCTCTGCCCGTTCCTGAGAGACCCTGGTCACACCTGGGAGTGGACTTCGTCACAGATCTCCCTGAGTCTGACGGTAACACCTGCATCCTGGTGGTGGTAGACCGCTTCTCAAAGTCCTGCTGCCTGATACCCCTGGAGGGTCTACCTACCGCCATGGCAACTGCTGAGTTGATGTTTAATCATGTTTTTCGTCATTATGGAATACCTGAAGATATAGTCTCCGACAGAGGACCCCAGTTCGTCTCCCACGTCTGGAAAGCCTTCTTCTCCCTCCTGGGTGTGACCGTCAGCCTGTCATCTGGATACCATCCTCAGTCGAACGGGCAGACGGAACGCAAGATCCAGGAGATAGGCCGCTTCCTGCGTACCTTCTGTCACGGCCACCAGAACTCCTGGAACCAGTACCTGGGTTGGGCCGAGTACGCACAGAACTCCCTCCGCCAAGCCACAACTGGACTGACACCCTTCCAGTGCGTACTCGGCTACCAACCCCCACTGTTCCCCTGGGATGGGGAACCTTCCAACGTCCCCGCAGTCGACTACTGGTTCCGGGAGAGCGAGAGGGTTTGGGACTCAGCTCATCACCAACTGCAGAGAGCCCTGCGCAGACGCAAGATGACAGCTGACCTTCGGCGCTCCGAAGCTCCTGTCTACCAACCGGGGCAGAAGGTCTGGCTGTCCACCAGGGACATCAGGATGCGTCTGCCCTGCAAGAAGCTGAGTCCCCGCTTCATTGGCCCGTTCTCCATCATCCGGCAGATCAACCCCGTCACCTACCGTCTTCAACTCCCAGCACAGTACAGTAGAATCCATCCCACATTCCACATATCACTGCTTAAGCCTCACCACCCTTCTGTTGTTCCCTCCACAGAACCTGACGTGGCAGCCGCCGAGCCCCCCCTTCCACTCATCCTGGAGGACGGCACAGCTTACGTGGTTCACGAAATCCTGGATTCCCGGCGCCGTGGTGGTCAGCTGGAATACCTCGTCGACTGGGAAGGCTATGGTCCCGAGGAACGCTCATGGGTCCCCAAGAATGATATCCTTGATCCTATCCTATTACAGAACTTCCATGCCAATCACCCTGACAGACCTGCCCCACGCCCGAGAGGAAGACCACCACGACGTCGGGGTCCGCGGCCCTCAGGAGCGGGCCGTGGGAGGGGGGGTACTGTAACAGACACGTCAGGTTCCACCTCAATTCCATACCCACGTACCCAATCACCGGAGTACTAATCACCGCCACCTGCCACTCATCAGCACTACAATCAACACCACTACAAAGACTCTCCACACACACACACTCACTGTCCGGTCTCGTTTGCACTACTTCACATGTATGCTAACCTTAAGGACTACAAACGCCAGACTTACCTGCTCCAGTCGTCTCCTCCATCTCCTTCGTCTCCCGTTCTCCCTGTGTGCTTACCTGCCTGTGTGTGTGAGTGTCTCCGCCAGCTTCAACCATCTCATCTCTTCACCTGCATCTGCAAGACAACATCAGGACAGTATTATATTCCCTTCATCTCTCCAGAACTCTATCTGCTTACCATAACCCAGTGCTCTGCTTTATTATTAATAAACTCACCTGGATTGTTTATACCTCTGCCTCCGTGTCTCTGTACCATAACACCGACGTTGTAAAAAGCGATACCATTGTGCAGTGTTTACCTCAGTAAGTTGACCGAGTGGATCTCTGAGCTCATAAGATTGAGTGGAGGCGGGGCTAATTAGCATATTCATAGAGACGCGTATACTAAATGAAGCAAAGATGTTCCATTCAAGTTACATTCAAGCTATTTTAAGGCATGAGGATTTTTTTTCACCGTAATTTTTTTTTTTTTTTTTTTAAATGTCATTTTGGTGATCAAAGATGAGTTTTAAGGGATAACATTATTAACTACAGGTAGCCTTTAAGATATATTATTATAGTCATACTGTATATACTGTATTGCTGTAGGGTAATTAGGCATGCAACAACTAATTGAAAATAATTGATAATGAAAATAATTGTGCCTGTAGACTGAACACTTAGTACGCATGCGCATAACATCACTGCTTACACAAACAATTGGTATTGTTTTCAAAAACTTGCACTTTGAAACCCTTTTCAAAAGTTTGCTTTTCAGCCCCCAAAATGGCATTGTTGTATAAATTGAAGCGAGGGTGTTGTGTAAACAGCCCCTAAAATTCATTTTTTTCACACAGATTATGTAATCAGAGTATAGAGTGAAAATATTGTATGATTATTTATATTATTCTTGTGATGAAGCTATTAAATGTTTCCTCGATGAAGGCAGTTACTGACAAAATAAAATCTGTGTACTATATATTTAATATTGACTTACCAGTTACTTACCAGACTGATTTTCTCATCTAGAGTTTCCTGCAGTTCAGTCAGAGCTCTCATCAGAGTCTCCACACTCACATCAGTACTCATACTGATCTCAGGCCAGTTCCTGGTGTGTGGAGGGCTGCACAGGAAGGGCCAAATCTACAGTAGGAGAGAGGAGAAATCCTTCAGCATGAGTGTGATTGTTGTCCTGTGTTGTGATGTGAGCAGACAGAGAGACACTGACCTGTAGGAGGTGGAGGTGATCCTCAGTGTCTAAGATATGATCCAGCTCAGTGTTTCTCAACTTGAGCTCAGTGATTTCCTGCTGCAGCTCTTGAATGAGCTCTTCATCCTGATTCTCTGCTGCTTTCTGCTTCTCCTCCATCATCTCCAGCAGCTCAGCCTAACATCTCTCAATGGAGCGCAAGGTTGACACTGGCTGCTTTCTGCTCTGTGCTTTTCTAAAAAATGAGGTTTCATTTAACCAATCTGTGTTAATTATAAGGTAAATCAACATCATCCCTCAAATATTGAACATTTTAAACTTACTTTTCTGAGTTCTGCTGAGTGTTTGATGTCTTGAATATTTCTTTATTCTCTTAACACACAGACACATCTGATTCAGTCAGCATGGATTTTTCATCTCCTGATAAAAGATCTTGTCAGAAACCATGTTATCAAAAATATGTTCAATGTTGTTAGTAACTCATGCCTTCTTCTGTTTATCCTCCTCCTCTAGAGAACAGTGTTGTGAGTTTTGTGGTCTCCATCAGTGCAAAACACACATATATATGTCTGATCATCTTTACATAATAACTCCAGAGGTCTCTCATGTTTCTGGCGTATACAGTATAGTCCTTTATATTGTCCACAGGGTCCATCAGTTTGTGTTTCTTCAAGTTCAGGACTCTCTGATGAGGCTCCAGGTGAGTCTCACAGCAAGAGGTCTGACACACCAGACAGGACTTCAGGGCTTTCATCTTTCCATCATCACAGATGTCACAGAGAACATTTGGCACAAACTGGCACGTGTTTCTTTTGAAGGTCAGATCTTTTACTGTATCTCTTTTTACACAGTGAACAGCTGCAGCGCTGACTTTTGTCCAGACATTCTTTCAGGCATATCTCAGTGGAGACTGGATCAGTAAACACATCCAGATCAACAGAACTTGGAAGTTCATCTAAAGCACCACTTGAGGATGTCAGAGCTGAAAAGAGAATTGTATAGTTAAATCCTATTTAACTACAGTTAAAAAGGGGGAATAAGGAATATTAACAAGTCAAGAAATTGTTGTTCTATGTTACTCTAAGCACTCTAATAATGACTTTAATCACAATAGTTTATGTTTTCCCATGGGACATTAATATTGCACACTGCAATGATTATGCAAGACTTTAGTGAGTTCTTTTTGATTGTTCTGTACAATCATGGGCTAAATGGCAATTTTGACTCTACTTTTTTGGCATCTCGCGTCTGAGCTTCAAGACATTGTGTATGTACTGTAGTTTTAAAAAATATTGTAAAAGTATTGATTGCTTGACTGAGTTCTGCAGCAGAGCTCAATTATTACCAGCTGAATGCATTTGTTAATTCAATAATTCATTCTTTGTTTACTGACATGGAGGTGCCTCCAGACTTTTAGCGATGTTGGTAATATCCTGCCATATCCTCTTCTGTTCCTGAAAAAGTCACATCACTTATCTCATATCACATGAAACATGGGCCAAGAGCTGAAGCATCCATCCATGCTTCTGACCCTTAAGATTTCTGCATGGTTTTAGTAGCCAATTTGTTAATTGTTCTTAATCAGTTCATTTTTATAAGGCTAATGCACACTGCATGAAACAGACAAGTTGTAAAAGGGTATGGGAAAGTGAGTGAAGGTGAGGCACTCTAACAAATAAACTAATACATATTTGAAGACATTAACATTAAATGTGAAATAATGTAACATATTTGGTTTATTCAAGCTCTTCAGTCAAAACAGTGTAATGCTGCTTACAGTTCAGTTGTGGAGTTCACAGACTAACAGATCTGACTTGTTTCTGGATCACTTCTTTCTTGTTCAGAGTTCTCATAATCTCAAGAGCAGCATGTCTTATATGTCTCTGTGGCATAAACAAATGACAAACTGAGCACCTGTCAGACCAAGTGTAACTTTTGTCCTGTTTAATTAAACACCATCCATTTTAATTACCTACCTGTGAGTGCGTATCAACTGTGCTCACAGAACTTTTGATGTCCCAAACAATCTGGCTCCAAGGCTTTCAGTTTTTAGTTTCACTTTGAAAACTGTCAGGGATACCATAACTCCTCCTATATTCTTTTCTGGAGATGGAACAAATCAAAATTTGTGTAAGAATTTAAAGAGTTCAATTAAAGGAAAGAATGACACAGTGTATGTAGGTATTATGTTGATTACATATTTAGTAAATAAAAAATAAAATCAAGGAATCCAAGAGGTAAAAGTGCATGGCACCTGTTAGTTATATTTATATAGAACTCATATATTTATATCTGTCAAGAAAGTCTATGGCAAATTTATTTTACATTTTTCAAATCACTTATTTTTATATTTACATTTCATATCTCACAATTGCAATTTTATTTCTCATTATTTCAACTTTATCTATTTTTTATTTTAAAGTTTATCATCACCCAATTATGTTTATTTTTTTATACTTTGAGAGTATTTTTTATTAAAAAACATTTTGCTCATAAAGAAATATATTTTATCAAAATAATTAATACATTTATATCATAATTTATACTTTTTTTGTGTGTTTAAATGTTTAAAATGTCATATCAATGTTTAAAGAAAAAGTTGTATTTTCCAAGGAATGCTGGCTGACATGTTGAGATCACATAAACCAGACAAATTCTACTCAACTTGAATAAAATTGGCTATTTCTACAATGCCATCTGTGACAAACACACTCCTGTGTGATGATCTTTCCTCACCAGTAGGTGTCAGTATAAGTTTAAGATCACTGTTTCTGAGCTCTATTGGCACTTCTCTTCCAATACTGATGTTTTGATGGATGGATGGATGGATGGATGGATGGATGGATGGATGGATGGATGGATGGATGGATGGATGGATGGATGGATGGATGGATGGATGGATGGATGGATGGATCATGGATGGATGGATGGATGGAAGGAAGCATGCAAATGGCCCAAAACTGGTTATCTCCTTCTTTTTAATGTTTTATTTGTGTTTCATGTCTGTAAAGCTGTGGAAAGGCTTTCCTACCAGAAAGTACAATTCAAACATGAACACATTTTGCAGTATTACTAAAGAGAAACATGTGATTCAAGACCTTAGGACACTAATACATTACATGCATTTCAAAACTGCATCATACTGTGTCATTACACATATTAAAATTGTGAATGAAACCATTTTCCTTTATAGCTAACAAGGCCACACCATATGTGCCAATCCTTTAAAGCAGATTTTATTGTCTGTGCACAAGACTCCAACTGTTTAAATTCCACCTCTTGTTCAAACGTTTGTTGGCCGCTAGTATGAATAGACCCATATGTCAGCTGACAATCCTGTGCTTTCAGATGTTTCTGAACAAATGCAGTGGAGATTTCTAGAAGGGTCTTGCTGGCTATGGATATCAGCTTTCATTATTCCTTTTTTAAATCTTTAAGAAAAACACAAAATAGCTCTAAAGATAAAATCATGTTTTTTTGTAACAATATTTAAATATATGCAGCCATATCATTCTTAGAGAAACAGTTCAGTGGGGTTTTATATAGAGTCCTAGGGTTCTTGACTCAGTTTTAAAGACTAAAAAGTGTAAAAAAAAAAAAAAAAAAAAACTAAAAGTTTTTTTTTTTTTTTCTAGTGATAAAGCAGGCCTATGCTTATTTCATAAAATCTAATGAAAATAAAAATGTAATATATGAAACACCTGACAGAACCTTTTCTTCTAAGAGTGAGTTCATTCAGCAACTAAATGACTGTAAAGTACAAGTAAGGAAATGTTATTCAGAAAGCAACCCACAGTGCATCTGGATCTCCTCATGCAATGAATGAATTTGCCCTGCTGATTTTTTAACTTAAAGCCTCTCTCTCAAAAGCTGCTCTTTTTCTATTATTGAGCTTAAACCAATCTCGTCGTGGAGAGGGAAGAATGACAAAATGCGTCATGAATGAATCCACATCCCCCTCGCAGCTTAAGACAAAAGACTTCGATCTTGCTGTCCTAAAGGTAACAGGGCGACCGCGGTGAGCTCCGGAGATGCCAGCGGAGTATAGTCTGTTAATTACCACTGAGTGGAATCAAAATGGCTTCCCTTTGTCTACTCTTAGTGGGGGTTTGTGGCAGCCTGCGGAGGAGAGATGGCTTTGTGTAGGCCGCTGTCATACACACATGTTGAGTCATTGTAGCCTGACTTCGATCATATGTAGGAAATGCGATTGAGGCCATGCTGAGGATCAGGGGAGGGTTGTCATTCACAGTGTTATTAAAAACACTTTTTAAAGCCGCACGCTTAAATGTCAAAACAGCTTGATATGTGGACTTGAATTCTTAAAGTCATACTTTTTACTTCTGATTATAACTCAGCAAAACCAGATCTTTCACTACACTTTGCAATAAAGAATTTTAAATGTAAATGTTAAGCTTATGCTTATGCTATCATGTTTTATTGAAACTTTCTAACATCTTTTGACTGACAAAGGTGACATTGCGGGGTTCATCCAAAAATGTTAAAGAAAACCAACAGTGCCAAACATGTCATATTTAAAATAAAATAAAATAAAATAAAATAAAATAAAATAAAATAAAATAAAATAAAATAAAATAAATAAAATAAAATAAAATAAAATAAAATAAAATAAAATAAAATAAAATAAAATAAAATAAAAACTGTCTTAAATAAATAAAAAGGAAAAGTACGTCTTTTTTATTGCTTTGTTTTTTGTCAAAATATAATCTTATAAATATTTATTTTATCATAATTTAAATTGCAATTTATTTAAATCTCAACATAAAATTTGAATATGTATTATACCACAGGTTCCAAAAAAAAAAAACACCTGAAAAAAAAAATTATTTTTTTTTTCTTATAGGTTTTTGCTTTGTTGTTAAAAAATATTTTTTCTTTCTAAATAAATTCGAATTTATTTAAATCACAAAAGTTTGAATATGCATCAACAGTAGGTCCCAAATGGCTAAAGTCACTAAATGCAAAAAATGCACAATAAATAAATAAATAAATAAAATGTTTCAAAACCCTAACATCTTGTTTATTTCCAGGTTTAAATTAGATTTTAAATCCACAATATTTGTCTCAGACTTAGGGATACCACTGTACATTAAATCTCATAATGTAGCCTTTTCACAAAGTTTTATAAAGAAATAATATAAAAAAAAATAGATGTCTAATCCAGAATACACAGAAACAGGAGGCCTAATGCCCCACTGCAGTGCAATATGTCCCATATCCTGGCCAATTGAAACATGCCCACTGACACAGAGGGCTTAGCCAGCAGAGCCACTGACTCTTGAGTGTGATGCTAATGATGGCCATTAATGGAGCCTGACAGCACAATCTGCTCCTCATTGTATCACCTTTGCAAGATCTGCAGCTTGCAAGGGGCCAAAGAGGAGGCGGCGGCTGGGGACGTCAGGACGAATCAAGTGGCAAGTGGTTGCACGGGGACGGGGAGGTTTCAAGAACAGAACCGGAGACCTGCCACAGAGGGACTGCGGATTGCAGGCCGATCCCAGCTGATCCCCGGGTGAGGATTAGCTTAATTAGACCTCAATACCCTTTATAGTCAAATGCAACTGTCAGTTACTGTCAAAAAAACGACTGTCCAATAATGCGGGCCTAATTCTTCAGTAGTCCCAGAGGTACAGGCATCACAAGCTTCACAATCCCAGAATTGAACAGGAGTGACATCATTAGACTTGACTGTTTGCCTTGTTATATTTTTCATTTGCATGTCAGATAATCTTAACAACAACTGGCCTAACGCCCTGACCCTATCAGACCAAAACCGGCAAGGGATCTTAATATATTTGTCAAAATCAGAATGATGGTCAATAAATCCTATGAAAATATATTGCTCATTGTAAGGTTCATGCATTAAAGGGTTATTTCACCCAAAAATGAAAATTCTGTCATTAATTACTCACCCTCATGTCGTTCCACTCCCGTAAGACCTTTGTTCATCTTCAGAACACAAATTAAGATATTTTTGATGAAATCCGGTGGCTCAGTGAGGCCTGCATTGCCAGCAAGATAACATTTAATGCCCAGAAAGCTAAAGACATATTTAAAACAGTTCATGTGACGACAGTGGTTCAACCTTGATGTTATCTAGTGATGGGCGATTTCAAAACACTTCTTCATGAAGCTTCGAAGCTTAATGATTCTTTTGTTTCGAATCAGTGGTTCGGAGCATGTCTCAAACTGCCAAAGTCACGCCAACCAATGGTGAACCATTGAAATTTCAAAACACTTATAACATAAAGAAGCCTCATTTACTAAAATCACGTGACTTTAGCAGTTTGATACGTGCTCTGAACTACTGATTCAAAACAAAAGATTCGTAAAGCTTCAAATCTTCATGAAGCAGTGTTTTGAAATCACCATCACTAGATACTTTTGAATAAAGTCGTTATTTAGTTTTTTTGGGGCACAAAAAGTATTCTCTGTGCTTCATAACATTAAGGTTGAACCACTGTAGTCACATGAGCTGTTTTAAATATATCTTTAGTAGTTTTCTGGGCATCTTAATGTGTTAATTATCCTGCTGTCAATGAAGGCCTCACTGAGGCATCAGATTTTATCAAAAATCAACTTACTTTGTGTTAACAAAAGAGACCTTATTGTATAGATCTGCAAAATAGAATAGGTTAAGAATGTTTTGCATTATTTATTTTGCAACATGTTTAATTGATGCCAAATGTATCATATTTCAGTCCATGCTACACTAATTTATTATATCACATGAAAAATGAAATATAATCAGAAGGAGAAGAAAATGTTAAATGAGCATTTGATCCAGTTAGTAAAATGAAACAATTTCCCTACCATGTATTTATCCTTATTCTTAATTTTATCATCTATTATTCATGTGGACATCATGTAGGTTTGGGGAAAAAAATCAAAGTTAGTACAGTATGTGGCTCTTTTTACCGTTTTTGTCAAGTTAACTGCATAACTTATCATTAGTCCATTAATCCATGTAGGTTTTAGGGTACGTTTACATGACAACAATGTACTAAAAACTGAAAAGTTTTTCTTTTGTGTTTTTGAAAAGTTTTACGTACAGACGACAAAGTTCACACGGATCTGTGTAAATGACTAAAAATATTATTCATATTCATATATTATTCATGCCAGGCCAGTTGTTGGCGATGTCACTTTGTATAGACTGAACATGTAACACGCATACGCATGATGCCCACGATTAACAAATTTGCATTTTTATTGTTCACATCGAGACGATAGTAGTATCGTTTTCAAAAACATGCACTTTGAAACCAGTTTTCAAAAGTTTGCTTTTTCAGGCCCCCAAAACGGCATTGTCATGTAAATGAATGGACAAAACTCATAAGTTTTCTGTTTTTAAGTTGAAAAAGGTGTCGTGTAAATGCCCCATGATACACTCTAAAAAATGCTGGGTTAAAAAAACCCAAGCTGGGTAAAATATGGACAAACCCAGCAGGTTGGGTTAAAAGGAACCTATTATGCCCTCTTTCACATGATGTAATATAAGTCTCTGGTCTGGCCAAGTTTCAGCTTAAAATACCCCACAAATTTGCCCCTATTTGGGGGTAAGCAAAAACATGCCTTTTACTATATTAATATATTGCTGGCTAAAAAAATAAATCCAAAATTGGTTGAAAAAAATGGCTGGGTGAAAACAACCCAATCCCTGGTTTTGTCCATATTTAACCCAGCAGTTTTTAGAGTGTATGCTGGCAGAGTAGCCGATCCAAGCTTAGTATCAATGCAGCTCAATTCAGCTTTGTGGCCCAAATGCCATCAGCTAAGCTGGTCTCAGACCTGCTTTGACGGGCTTCCTGCCAGCTCATCCAAAACAATGCCGTAATTAAATGAACAAACAGATTAGAGCAGCCCAACACAGAGGGTGATGGGATCGTAGATGAGGCCACTGCCAGGACACAGCAGGATCAGCTAATACTTGGAAATGCATTAGCACATCTGTCCGGCCTGCTGTGTAAAGCACAGATACGTTAGCTCACAATGGGAGGAGAGAGGTGAAGTGTATTACAGAACAGGGCTGGCCATATTTTCTTGTAGGGGTGGCTTCATCAATGAATTTACACTCCAGTGGGGGAGGTACTGAAAATGTTTGTCTAAAAGAAAGTTTACACAGTTAATTGAAAGTGACTTACACATGACTTCTACAAAATTTAGAGAGAAAGTAATATATGCATAATGTACAAATGGATCAAATAGGAATCGAGAGACCTGAGATCTCATTGAGCACTAATCAGGATCAGTAATGAAGGAATGGGGGTGTATAATACGCCAGTTAATGTCCAAAACAAGCTATTTCTTAAAGGGTTAGTTCACCCAAAAATGAAAATTCTGTCATTTATTACTCACCCTCATGCTGTTCCACTCCCGTAAGACCTTTGTTCATCTTCAGAACACAAAATAAGATATTTTTTATTAAATCCAATGGCTCAGCAAGGCCTGCATAGACAGCAATGGTACTTCCTCTCTCAAGATCCATAATGGTACTAAAAACATATTTAAATCAGTCCATGTGAGTTCAGTGGCTCTATCATAATATTTTAAAGCGACAAGAATTTTTTTTGTGTGCCAAAAAAAAACCCAAAACAACTTTTTAACAATATCTATTGATGGCCGATTTCAAAACACTGCTTCAGAGCGTTATGAATCTTTTGAGTCGTATGAGTGATTTGGCGCTCCGATCCACTGATTTTGATTCCTTACGGGTGTAGAACAAAATGAGGGTGAGTAATTAATGACAGAATTTTGGGGTGAACTAACCCTTTAAAAACAAGAATAAAAAAAAGAAAAGAATAAAGCTCCTTTTAATGGTTATTTGCAGTATTTTAGTTTTTTTCAGTATCTTAGGTTTGAGCTTCTGTGGTTCTTTAGAGAAAATTTGTTTATGTTTCATATGTGTAGCTGAATGGTCTAGTGTGTCACACTGAGCTTTTTAGATACAGATTTCAACAGCAGGTAAGAATGTACTTGGAAAAGTCAAAACATGTAGTAAACAAAAAGAAAATGAACATTTGTATTTATACAGTACATTTATTTTTGCATAAATGTGTCACGTGTAAACTGAAAATTTATAGTTGCTTTGTTCATTTTTACAACTGAATGAATCATTTTAGAAGAATCTTTAGAAGTTGAGAAGAGTTTGACCATTTCATTGAGAATCAACTCATCAGTTTTGATCAACAAGCCATGTGCATTGTACAAATTATAGACAATTTTACTTACACTTTTGCACACATGTCCCAAAACACATGCAATTTGCTTAAATCATATTAATAAATTCAAATTTGATATGAACCTGAAACTAACTGTTCAGAGATCTGAACTTATTGAGATTAAAAAAAAAAAAACCTTATTTGATAATTGAGCCAAAGCAATTGAGGAAAAACTGTAAAACATTTCTCTTATGGCATCAGATAGATAGATAGATAGATAGATAGATAGATAGATAGATAGATAGATAGATAGATAGATAGATAGATAGATAGATAGATAGATAGATAGATAGATAGATAGATAGATAGATAGATAGATAGATAGATAGATAGATAGATAGATAGATAGATAGATAGATAGATAGATAGGCTGTTCAGAGAAGTGTAGAATCAACTGAACAATGTTTTATTCTCATCATGGTTTGGGTGAATCCCAGATTTTCCCAAGAGAAAAAGTAAGCACTGCCTTTTGTTTTCTATGAAATACTATAATAAGCGAGAGCTTCTTAGCGGATATCTGTTTGGTTTAGGTTTTCTCCATCAGTCCTGTTTGCAGACTTCAAATCTCCCTTTTGTTGCACGTCTGGACTATCCTAATGACTTCTTTGAACTGCCGATGTTCTCTGAGGTAAAGCTTTGTGTGCAACTCAACCTTTTCGTCTGGAAACATGCTAAGTCGCTAACCTCTACACTTTTTCCCACATCAGTCATGACTGATCTGAGTGTGAATGGCATCTCAGTTTTCCTTAATACAAAATGCTAGCATTATTGCTGCCTTACTGATCTTATCATAATGTCTTCTGCCAAGTATGTTCAAAATTCATACTAAACAAACCTTATTAGAAAGAATTCAGGAAGATTTTATCTGAATCTGCATCTTGCAGGACTTGCAGTGACCTCGCAGCAAGACTCTGGTTTTAAAAGCCTCATTAAGATGATCCAAAGTAGCCCAGAGTGTGGACTCCGAACCAAGCCGAGGATCATATCAGACCCACCACAGAACTGAGATATCTCCCTGCCAATGAGCAAACACAACTACAAATGGCCAGACTGCTGACACAATGCCACAGTGAAAGAAACCAAATTAGCTGGAGGCTAACAACAATTTACCAACACCTGTATTAGTGTGCTTGCTCGGCAGGGAGCTGAGCTGAACAAGCACTAATCCCTATAAACCCTACAGTAGTACCCCTCCTACCAAATCAGCATTTGCATATTCTCCATTGATTGGTTGATGAGGAACCTAGCGCAGAAGGTTTGCAGGGATTGGGAATGTTTCATTCCTCTACACTCACACTCTCGCTGCCTGGGTGGTTCGATGATTATCTCCAGCCCGTGTTAGTGAGTGCGAGGGCCGTGTGTGTGTTAGAGATTAGCAGGCATTAGAATGACTGTGTGCTACTACATTCTTTCACCCCCATGATTGAACCTAATTGGAGAGGTGGAGAAGATGGGCAAGTCATTAGGCCCGAGCTGTTTGCTTAGGAGTTGACCGACTGTGATAAAAGCCTCACTATGGTTTCTGTTCTTCGTTTCTTTTCAGAAAGAATGTTAGAGATGATGGAATGGGAACCTTCCTACAAATCTTATTCAGATGGATACGAATCAGATAAAAAGAGCAAGATGCTAGGGAAAAGATTAGGCCATTTAGTCTTTTTTGACTTATATGGACAAAAAAAAGCCTATACATGATTTTATTTGGCATACACTTTTAGCCACAGTATTTACTGTATAAGCCTCCTGTAATTTGGAAGAAACAAGTTGTGATATCAATAATATGTGTATGACTTGGTTCTTGGGTCCCCCCTTGCTAACAGGGAACATTCTCAGAACTTTGAATAAAGTTCTCACAAGGTTCTCTCAAAGTTCTGAACAAACATTCTTCCAGAAATGTTAATAGAATGTTCGTTCAAAGTTATCTGGTGTT
Source organism: Chanodichthys erythropterus (assembly GCF_024489055.1). NCBI lineage: Eukaryota > Metazoa > Chordata > Actinopteri > Cypriniformes > Xenocyprididae > Chanodichthys > Chanodichthys erythropterus. The sequence continues at coordinate 38,790,649 of NC_090231.1, forward strand.
CTCAAAATGTTAACACAAAGACATTATTTATTTATATAATGGACGTTTTAAACGTTCAGAAAACATTCAAAAATAATGTTCATATAACTTAATTAGGAACATTAGCAAAACATTCTTAAAACTGCTAGCTGACTCTTAAAGGGATAGTTCACCCAAAAATGAAAATGCTTACCCCCAGGGCATCCAAGATGTAGGTGACTTTGTTTCTTCAGTAGAACACAAATGATGATTTTTAACTCCAGCCGTCACCATCTGTCAGCTGTATAATGTGTGTCAATAGGAAGTCCATATATAAGAATCAAAAAACAAGACAGACAAATCCAAATTAAACCCTGCGGCTCGTGATGACACATTGATGTCTTAAGACACAAAACGATCAGTTTGTGCAAGAAAACAAACAGTATTTAAATCATTTTTTACCTCTAAAACACCACTATGTCCAACTGCGTTCAGCATCCGGTTAGCGAGGTCAAAAAACACGTTCTGATGACGGAAGTGATGTCTTGCGCTTTGCTTCAATGAATGCGAGAGATCACTTCCGTTGTCAGAGCGTGTTCAGACCTCACTAACCGGATGTGGAGGGCAGTTGGACATAGTGGTGTTTTAGAGGTAAAAAATTATAAAAATACTGTTCGGTTTCTCGCACAAACCAATCGTTTCGTGTCTTAGGACATCAATGTGTCATCACGAGCTGTAGGGTTCCCACTGACATGCATTATACAAATGACAGACCTCAATGGTTGCAGTAAAAAAACAAATTACCAAAGCAAACTTTCCAGAAAAGTTTGCTCTGGCTGGTAAACACTTTCGAACTACCATTGGTAGTACAATTGGTACCATTGCTTAATACCTAGTTTTCCCCATTCAGTTTGATTAGTCATTTCTTTCACTTGTGTCCTGTTAATTACCTGATTTGCTCCCTTGTTTGCTTCATGTATTTAGACCCTCAGTCTTCGTCCGTTCTCGTCTATGTTCTACGTGGTTGTGTTCTTTAATTACTCTAGACCCCATTACTTTCAATGTATGGACAAAAAATACTGAGACATTTTCCAAAATATTTCCTTTTGTGTTCCACAGAAGACAAAGTCATACAGGTTTGGAACGACATGAGTGTATAAATGATGACAGAATTTTCAGCAATCTAATACTGAGAAGATAAAGATAGTATGCAAGGGTCTTACTTTGCGAGATAGTAAATGCAAAGGTCTATTTCTTAAACACACACACATACAAAACTTTACCTACATAATCCAATGAAGCTATACTGTTAAGTTACACTACCATTCAAAAGTTTAGGGAGTTTGGGGTGTTTATTCAGCAAAGATGCATTAAATTGATCAAAAGTAACAGTAAAGACTTTTCTAATGTTAAAAAAAGGGGGAAAAAAAGATTTGTATTTCAAATAAATGCTGTTCTTTCAAACTTCATATTAATCAAAGGATGAAGAAAGCAAAAAGTATCACGGTTTCCGCAAAAATATTAAGCAGCACAACTGTTTCCAACATTGATAAAATTCAGAAATCAGCCTATTAGAATGATTACTAATGTGCCACTGAAGACTGGAGAAATGGCTACTGAAAATTCAGCTTTGCCATCAAAGGAAAAACAATTTCAGAAAAATGCATTTCAGGCAATACTGGGAGGATTTCTTCCATGCATGTGGAGGATAAGACAACACGTTGAAGCTTTTATGCAAGATATGATGGCATTCACATCTAGAGCTGACAGTCAGATCAAGGTTTCCCCCTTCACTTACTATACATCATCTGGACACTGATATGTTGCCAAATAATAAAAGTGAAACCAAGAAAAACTTTCAGTCCTCATGCTTTCATCTTTCATGTGCTGTCTGCATTGTTGACATCAGTGTCCCAAATGTTGAGCCGCTGCTGTCAGAACCTCGATCCTCACGGGAGCTCAAAAGACCCGACAGTGCAGTTTAGTCTGATTTTGATTTTAAGTGAGCATCAGATCAGATGTCAATGTCTATTCCCACAGGCTACAACCCTGTCAGATACCCCTCTGTGCCAATTAGTCAAGAGAAAGGACGAAAGACAACGACAGGCATGAGAGGGGTGTGGGGCAGAAGCTGCACTGCTGGGGCACTAAAACCCCACTGGTGCAGGGGCTAATGGCTAATCAGAGAGGGACTTACTGTCTTCATAGTGGCTGGATTTGCTAAGTCCTTTTGGGGATAGCTGTCCTGGGAGACCGCAAGTGTGGAACATGGTGAGGTGCTAAATGGTGGCTGTTGAATCAGATGTTGTACTGATCTGACAAGAGAACGCACAGAATTTTGACAAAACAAGTAAACATGTTGTGTATACAGACAAGGCATTACAAGCATCTTTCAACTTTAAGATTTTAATGTACAAAAATTAAATACAAATTTTAATGGGCCTATATTATATTTTTTAGAATATTTTAAATATGAGGAAAGAAAAAAATGGTTAAAGGATTAGTTCACTTTCAAATGAAATTACCCCAAGCTTTACTCACCCTCAAAGCCATCCTAGGTGTATATGTCTTTCTTCTTTCTGATGAACACAATCTGAGTTATATTAATAAATATCCTGATGCATCTGAGTTTTATAATGGCAGTGAATGGGACCAATGAGTATGAAACTCAAGAAAGTACATCCATCCATCCTAAACGTACTCCACATGACTCCAGGGGGGTTAATAAAGGCCTTCTAAAGCAAAGTGATGCATTTTTGTAAGCAAAATATTATAAAGTAAAATATCTAGCTTCCGCCCGAACGCCTTCCGTAATCAACTTAGGAAGAAAGTGTAACACCTCTCGCAGTTCAAAACACTTACTCTACGTCCCACGCCTTCCATATTCAACTTACGAAAAAGTGCAATGGACGCAACAAAATTTATTTTGTCTTGTTTTTGCATGTGTTCATAATTTCTTTGTAAGACAGCCTGGCCAAAAATTATGTCTGCACAATTTGGCATGTTTCACTGCATTATCACAAAGAAAATCTTACAAAAAATCTAACAAAATCTTTAACCAATTTTTTATAATATTTGAAAAAAGTGGAGATTTCAATTTTCCTAGACCAGACATCACTTTTGGTGATGACAGTGTCCATATATATATATATATATATATATATATATATATATATATATATATATATATATATATATATATATATATATATATATATATATTTATATACACTGTCATCAGAACCCTCAGGCTTTGCTGTTTCTCATAAAATTAATATGATTCTGTGTCAGATTGGATTGGGATACATTTAATCTTCCTTTGAAACAGGGGTGATGATGTTGAGCTAATAAAGGGTGTTTATTATAACCTGTCATGACAAGGAAACAGTAACCATGACGGATGACCTATACGGACTCACACAGACTCACAGACACACACACATACACACACAGTCCTCAGATCTCTGTGTTATTGATCGTTTCATTATGTGTTTTTGCTTTTTCTGTGACGGCCATTCAATCTTCGCTGTCATCTTCTATTGAACCCTGCGCTCGGGGAGGAGCAGGATGGAAAGTGATGGGTAAAAATGGGACACAGAGCTGGGGTGGGTGCGGTTGGGGGGAGCGGGACACCGTCTGTCGCTGCCATCATGGTTGTATATGAGTGTATATTCGAAAAATGGGTAGAGCAGGTGGTGTGACTAAGCAGAGCCTGGCGCAAATGGGCCGTGCATATATGTGTGTGTGTGTGTAGAGCGATGAGACGGGGGTGTCCCCTCTTGCTCTTCCGAATAGAGAGGCCCATCACACCCACCCAACTGTTTGGCATTCAGAAGTGTCCACCTCTTTTTTGCCTCTCTCTTTCTTTTAGTCTTCCCTTTCTTGCCTTCATAATGCATTGTTAACAAAACAGTTTACCAGGCTTGGCTGGTACATTATCCAGCGGGCCTCTGGAGACGCTGTGATTTAGGCAAATGGATTCAGAGAGAGGTGTGGCCGTGGAGTCTTAACAAAACGCCACATGAGTCGAGACTGAATCTTCTCTCTTCTTCCCTATTTAGTCTCCTCCATATATTAAATAGCAATTAGGCTCTCTATGTGTGCAGTGTGCAATGAACTCATTGCATATGCATGAATGAGCCATACTGATCACCTCACATCATCTCCTCTGAACATTATGAGACCTATACTTGGCTTTCATAGAGGGCAGAGGTGGATCATGTCTTTAAATACCAATTTCTATGGTTCAGCCCAGTGTATGAAATTAAAATAAGTCAATGGGACAAAGACTTGTTTTAATCTAGTAATATATTAATATAATATAAAGTAGCAAACAAACTGATTTTAAGCTATTTCACAAACAGATATTTACATATTTTCAAAATAATAATTCAATATATCATTTGAATTCATCAACATTATTGATGGAATATATCTAAATATCTGTAATGTGGAATAGCTCACAACAGTACTACTTAGAAAAACATTATATATGTATAATATATAATAACATTATATATGTATATATATATATATATATATATATATATATATATATATATATATATATATATATATATATATATATATATATATATATATATATATTTTTTTTTTTTTTTTTTTTTCCAAAATGATGGGTTGGTGTAAATTGTCACAGGTGTATTAAATGTGATACATTCACACAATTTAAAATATTTGTTGTCCAAAACAATGATTAGATATTATTGTAGGTTACTTTTTTTATAGTTTACTGTTTCATTTGTTGTTTTACAGTTAATTTTACTGAACAGTTTATAATAAGCCTTTTGAAAGCAGGTTACCCCATATTGTGTGACAACACAACTTTTTTCCTGGGCAATATCGGCAAAAGTGCATTTTTGATGAAAAAAAAATTAAGGGGGAGTTCACACAGAACACATATTTCCAATTCTTCAGTGATTCTGCTTGTTAACAGCAGGTGTTCATCACTAATGGTCAATGCGTCCCCTTCAAATTATAAGGTTCTATCTGACATTTTTGTCAAAATTGAGATATTCACATATTCATATTCTGTGACAACTTATTTACATTATGTGATGATTCTTTTTTTTAAGTTGTGCACATTTTGGTACTTTAAAAAAAAAAAAAAAAAAGGTTCTATCTACAAAGTCGCACCAAAGTCCCTTTAAGACAAGTCATTTCACTCGGCGGCCATCTTTGAAATGCCTCTCGGGCATCCTGGGCATCATGCAGCTCCAAAGCTGTTTGCCAAGCTTTCAATTAAATTTCATATTTGAAATCACCAATGAAATCTGACAACAACTGTCTCATAATTTTTTTCCCAAATGCTCAAATAATGACAAAAAACCTGTACTTTTATGCTGGATCAAGCTAAATCCTAAATGCGCGTCTCTTGTGCCTCATTTCGGAGGCGCACGTTTGACTGTTTCTATAGAAACCGGAGCTTCTAACGGCCGCTGCAGTGACGCGATGACTTTACCAGTCGGCGATTGGCTCTTATTTAGAAGGCGGGACTTATTCCGCCATATTGCGCGTTACACTTTCTCCCATTCAAAACAATACGAGTGACACGTCTTGTGTTATTCTAGAATTTGCGTCCCAAATGGCGCACTATCCACTATGCACTTATACACTATGTACTTGTGCACTATGCACTCATCCATGTAGTGCGTGAATTATATAAGGTTATTTCATCATTTAACATTGGAGTATGATACCCCCTCCACTACGTAATTAAAGCTGCAACAGTTGAGTGCATGAAGTGTCCAACATTCCACACTTCGTTTTTTTCCGTTAATTTAGTGCATCATCCGGGTATTTAAAGTGCACTTTTTCTTTTTGGAATTTTCTGTGTGAACGCACTACTCGCACTATTTATACTTAAAAACATCATAGAATAGTGCATAAGTACGAAAATTGGGACGCACTGAACTTTGTTCGCACTCTAACTTGGCTCTATAAGGTTCTATCTGCGTAAGCCAATCAGCACTTCGAATGCACACACGAGGACCAATCATTATCAGCATTCTTTGTCATGTTGCCGCGATTGCTTAAAAACGCAAAATCGAGATTCGGAGAGAGAGATTTGGGTTTTGTAGTCTATTTGCTTTACTCCAGTCATGTTATTGTCATACGAGGGAAAGTTATATATGTATATGTTTCTTGAAAATTATTGCTTCAATTTATTTTTTGGCAGATTACATTAGAACATTACCTGCGTTTGACCCGTTCCAAAAATCCCTATTTAGAAATTTGAGAGGATTTTGATATTGTACATTTAGAGTACATTTAGGGTCGCTGTCATTTTCAAGTTTTTGCTATATGGAACGCAAAAACTTTGAAGCTCAATATCTCAAAACTGCTCATAACACAGATAGAACCTTATAATTCCAAGGGGACGAATGATCATTTAATTAATCCCTTAATTATCTCATTAACTTTAACTCTGTTTCAGTGTTACTTTAACACTATTTAGAGAGGGACCATATGTACTCTGAGCAAACTTGATTTAACTCTTGAGATTTTGCTGTGAATGCGTTACTTTTCCATAGTTTTTCTGTGTAATCACATGTTTGATGGACGTATATGACCCTTACGCTCGCGTCTCGCGTCTTTTGCAGTGCCTCAAACATGAGGGCCGCATTTTTAAGATGCAGTGTCACGTTAAAATAATTTTGCAGTGTCACGATAAACTAATTTCAATTTTCTTTTACATGCAGTGCAGCTCATCAATGTCAGTTCCAAAACAGTGGACCAATCAGAGGAACTCTGAGGCTGGGCGAGCATTGCTTCCGTTTACAGCAGCATGTTGGCAATTGGCATGGTAATTGTTTTATTTGACAGCAACATGGCGGAGGAGGCCATAGTATTGTGACTATTTTGTCAAAAATTGTATCCATCTGTTCTGCTGTTTGCCTATTTCTATTATTTCCATTGTTGCCCTTTTTGTTCATCATATAGGGCACAGCTGATTGGTTCCTGCATATCAGTAACCAATGAACTTACTGCTCAACCTTCAAATACTTGGTGAGCATTTGCTGTAGCAGTTGCAGTGCTTTATATATATATATAGCAGAACCAGTCCTGTACAAAGATGTCATAAAAAGTCTTTTAAAATCACAGGCACAAACATTTGAAGATTGACATTGCCTCCAACTGAGCTGCCACCCTCGAAGGACACACTTCAGCATAGCCACTGTGCTTTCCACTTCAGTGTGACCTTTTACAATATCATCTCTCTCTGAAGATCTCACTGAGAGGGGTGGCGACGCAGAAAGGGGCCAGACCTAAAGACCGGTGCCGACCCGAGGTGAAAACGGGCATCTTGTCCTGATAAATCATGCCGTAATGAGCCCTTCATTGTGCCTGGCATTGTGCTCCAGCACTCCCGCAGTCTGCCACCTTTTGCCTGTTAAGCTGACAGGAATAATGAACTGGCTGCTTTGAACTGGCCTCACAATATTGACTGGTTGCACACAGCAGATGTCTCCAGCTAAAGCAACTGGTAAATGCACATTAGGTTAACAAAAGGGGCCTTTGCTTTTAGGGGGTGGGAGGTGCGGCCACTGGGGGTGTGTTAAAGTTTTTTTTGCAGGGGGTGCTGGGGAGATCGGGGCGTAGGTGCAGTCAACAGACAGACAGGGAGCTTCATTTTAAAACAATTCATTTGTCAAAGTGGCCATTCAGAGCGGCCTCTGCTTTGTGCGACTGAAGCGTTTGTGGGTGTGTGCCGGGCTAAAAGCGGGGCTGCGCTGTTTCGATGACTGGAGAGAGTTACGGAGATGCCAGCACGCAGCACATATGCTAATCCACAAACTTTTGCTTTTCCTGCATTCTGTGAGAACAGCAATTTGCTCCCCTAATTACCATCAGAATTTAGAAATACTGATGAAACATACATTTTTCAGTAAAACCCTAAAAGGAGTTACATTATCCTGGATGCAAATCACTGCTGAGATTTTTTGTTTTTCAAACCAAATAATATGACCTCAACGGCATTATAATATTCACTCATTTGCTGGTCTACAGATACATCCACAAGAAATATACACTATTGAAATATTATTTCACATATCAACATCCACTTTTTGAAATCATGCTAAGAAATAAAATGAATTCTATTAAAATAATACATTAGATTTCTTCTAAATTAAACTAACACTTTACAATAAGGTTTCATTTGTTAACATTAACTACATTAGTTAACAGGAACTAAGAATGAACAATACTTCAGCAGCATTTACTAATCTTTGTTGATCTCAACATTTACTAATATGTTCTTAAGATCAAATTTTGTATCTGTTAACATTAGTTAATGCACTGAACTTACATCAATATGAACATATATACTGACTAACATTAACAAAGGTTAATAAATGCTGTAAATCATATTTACTAATTGTTAGTTCATGTTAGTTAATGCATTACAAAAAGACCTTATTGTAAAGTGTCTACTAAAGTGAAACTAAAGACTGTGACAATGAATTTCTTCCTTCTGCTGAACACAAAAGAAGATATTTTGAAGAATATGGGTAACTAATCAGTTGATGGACCCCACTGACATCCATAGTACTTAGAGAGAGAAAAAAAAGCTTGGTTACTGACATTCCAAATATCTTCTTTTGTGCTCAGCAGAAGAAACTTGAGGGTGAGTAAATGATAACAGAATTTTCATTTTTGGGTGAATTTTCCCTTTAACTATTTTTTATTTAACATTTAGCTTAAAAGTCAGGAAAATAATAGAGGAAGGTTTATGAAAAAATATAGAATTTAAAAGTGAAAATAGTCTATCTTAAACATAAAAGTTGTACAACTTCTAAGAAACTGTACACATTAAAACTTAAAAACACATGGCATGAAACTAAATGTGACTTTTTTACTGAGCTATCCAATTTGTGTGTATGTACTGATACATAAAAATACAAATCCAGGATGTGAAGGCCAAGAACCACTTTTGTAAAAATCATATTCATTACATACAATTACATTCACTATCATCCTAATAATGACTATTACCTATCATTACTACATATCATTATCATTAATATGATTTTTAACACAGAGGCTGAAAGCGCTGGTGTCTGCGTGGAAAAAGCCTGCTTTAAAGCGTGACCGTCGTAATGGTGCTGTAATAGGCCGTGACTAAACACGCTCACGGGTACCAGCTCAGACACACAGAGAGGCACATTGCAGCGAGAGGGCTACGGCAGGCCAGCGCTGATTAGCATATAATTGCTGCCATTGTATTTGACATGGAGAATTAAGAACCAGCTTGGTGGCAAGATGTCCATTCATCCCAAGAACAGGGAACACGACATATGGAGAAGAGAACTACTCACACTGTAATGGGTACATACTGAGAGTTATTTGCAAGTTTTCTACCTAATCTGGACATTGAAAATGATTTTGTTGGTTAAACACAATGGATTCAGATTGAATTCTGCTATTTTTTGACCGGAATAAAACTAGTTCATGTAGCTTTTACCACATAAAACATTTATAGGTTACCTGACAAAAAAATTGACAGCCTCAGTTAAGCAAGGAATAAATAAAAACATTCCTTCAGTTCAATAAAGTATATATACCTACATGTATATAATTAAATTATATGATACACTATGAAGATGGTCAGATAACAAAAAATGACTGGTTTTATTCAAAATAAATAAGTTCTGAATCAATATGACTTATGAACTTTTGGTTAAAAAAAAAAAAAAAAAAAAAAAAAAAATGCACATAAATGCATATAAATGAGTAAAGTTTGGTTCAATGAACCAGAACTGTGAACTGTGAGACCTTTAGATCGCAAACCATGAATTTGAGATTATAAATATTTGATAAGATTATAACTATCTGCTTCTTGGGACGATATATAAATGATACATGAATTCAGACCCCTCCCTTCTCGCACACACACACTTTTCAACAGTTTCTTTTAAATTCTAAATCTCTTTTAAATCGCACATTTCTTTTTCTTTCGCTCTTGTCTCGGTGACTCTTTTCGGTGACCCGACTCAAAGGGAGAGAAGCTACGTCTTTCCCTCCTTTACGTTCCTCTCATGCGACAGCTGAGCGAGTGAGTGTGTGGAAAAAAAGAGAAAGAGAGGGAGAGAGAAATACAGCCCGGCACTGAATGACCTGACCACTGGTGACAAAGCAGGATTGGTCACGCTGGCTTGTGAGTAATGGGGCAAAGAGAAATGTGTATGTGTGTGTAGCTGGTGGTGTGTAATGATTCGCTTGCTTTGACACAGTTAAACTGGTTCAATCTCAACACCAGATGTAACACAACTGAAAGGAATCAAGTCATATGCACAGGTGTATTAAATTTTCTGTCACTGTCATGTCAACACTGGATAATCGTAATATTATCAAAGCAGAATTTCGTGTTGACTGAATAATACTCAATAAATAGATGCACGGTTCTGTTGGAGAGCTCATATTTATATTAAAAAATTATTATAAAATCATTCAATGTCATTCAGACATTACAGTACCCAAAATTCATAAGCAATAAATGCGAAAACTGTGTAAAATTAATACTAAAAAACAATATTAAGCAGTAAAACATAATTTCTTGAGCAGCAAATCAGCATATTAGAATGATTTCTGAAGGATCATGTGACACTGAAGAATGGAGTAATGATGCTGAAAATTCAGCTTAAAATGTAATAAACTGAAAACAGTTCTTTTAAATTTGAAATACTATTACTGTTTTACTGTATTTACTGTATCCTTGATGAGCATAAAACACAAGAGGAAAACACTAGTGATTTAAACACTATGGAAATTTTGTCCAAGTATGGTAATCAATAATTATTTCTATTTCAAATAATTATTTGTCTAACGCAGTTGGACATAGTGGTGTTTTAGAGGTAAAAAATGATATAAATACTGTTCGTTTTCTCGCACAAACCAATCATTTTGTGTCTTAGGAGTCATCAATGTGTTGTCACAAGCCGCAGGGTTTAATTTGGATTTGTCTGTCATGGTTTTTTGACTCGTATTGATAGAGTTCCCATTGACATGCATTATACGACTGACAGACTGCAACAGTTGGAGTTAAAAATCATCATTTGTGTTCTACTGAAGAAACAAAGTCACGTACATCTTGGATGCGCTGGGGGTAAGCAGATAAGCATCAAATTTTCATTTTTGGGTGAACTATCCCTTTAAATATATCAGCCTATTTCACTCATCATGCCAATAAAAAGTCACAATAAAAAGTTATGACTCTGGATGTACCCCTAGATGCATGGGATAATTTTATGTATTTAGTTTTTAACTATTAAAACTAAATACATAAACATACAACATTTTATGAATTAAACATCTCATGAACATACTTTATCACTAGAAAAAAAAAAAGTAAATAACCCGTTAAACATGAAAGTATTATGCAATCATTTAAGACATTTCAGAACCTTTTTGACATAAAGAGTTCTTTAAAACTGAGTCAAGAACCCCAGGGTTCTATATAGAACCCAAATGAATTTATTTATTTTTTTTAAAGAGTGTAGTTTTCATGTGTTCAAAATGAAGTAAAATGATGCAACTTTAAACAGGGGTCAGTCAGGAAAGTGTTGTGCTACACATGATCAGCTTTTTTTAGGCTCTGTTTAGTAATGAGCATATATATGTATTGTATAAATGTGAGGGAGGTCACATTCTCCCCGGACATCCTTTGAGAAAAGCGGCACATTGCAGGATTGTTATTCTCTCTCTTTGTCCTCAGCGACTCCACAAGGGTTCAGGAAGGCACATGAGGGCCTGTCACAGGTAGAGCAAAATAGGGATGGCTCCTCTAAAATAACCCTTGCCCCCATGCTTGATTGCCCCCTTATTGACACTCACTCTCAAGTCCACAATAGCGGTCCTCAGACGCTGCTGAATAGACTTACCCCTGACGGCCCGCCTCCCAGCCACTCTCTCCCTAATCCAATCCCCCAACCTGCATGATAGAGCCAAAGATGTCCCAGAGACCCCTTGTTCTTCTGTGCTTTGAGGATTGAGCCTATCTGACTTATGAAAGTAAAGTGATGCAGTCACAGCCGGATACGCACACAAACTGTGATCAGTTATTTCTTTAAAGGCAAAACAATGTATGCTCAAAAGGATGTTCTGAGATCAACTGTGTTGTTAAAATCATTATGTACAGTAGGAAGACCTTTGGCAGTTTGAGAACAAAATGTTTAAGAGATGACCATAAAATACACAAAGGAGAAATGTAGCATGGAAGATGCATTCTTTAAATTTCCATCCTCAACTCCTAGTTACAGTTCTAAGTTATCTGTATTCTATCACAATCATGTGAAAAGATATGGCTACAATATTAAGGGATTTTCACACCAAACATGAAATGAAGAAGTAAAAAATTGCTCTGTTAAATGCTTAACTTAGTGAAGACAGAGTATAACTGCACACTCACTTAAAGGGTTAGTTCACCCAAAAATGAAAATTCTGTCATTAATTACTCACCCTCGTGTCGTTCCACACCCATAATACTTTTGTTCATCTTCGGAACACAAATGAAGATATTTTTTGATGAAATCTGAGAGCTTTCTGTCCCTCCATAGAAGAACGAAAGTCTTATGGACTTGGAACGACATGAGGGTGAGTAATTAATGACAAAATTCTCATTTTTGGGTGAACAACCCTTTAAGTATTTTTATTATTACCAACAACTGCTCTACTTAAAGGTGCCATCGAACATTTTTTTTACAAGATGTAATATAAGGGTGCTTTCACATTAGCACTTTTGGTGCGCACCCGGGTTCGATTGACGTCAGAGTTCGGTACGTTTGGATGATGTGAACACGGTCTTCTGAACTCGGGTGTGCACCCGCGAACCATACCCGAGTCCGGGGTGCGGTTCAAGTGAACTCCGGTACGGTATGTACCGGAGTACGGTGAACTCCGGTACATACTTCTGATATGAATGCAAACATACCAAATTGCGGAAGTGAACCGCTATTAATGCCGTATTATTTGATAAAAATGTGTGTTTGTGTGTGTGTTTCACTCACTTTCCCAACGAGCATGACTGACGTGCTGCAAACAGAGAGCTGTAGTGTAGCCCTTCTTATTTCTGCTCACCTTCCGTACTACAGTCGCGGCAGATAGAGGCAAGTGTCGTTATGAACAAAACCAACGGTTCAAAAACAAAAATATGAAAGTGAGGAGAGCAACGTTATGCAATTTGCCGCCTTCTCCTGCGCCGTCGTTACTAAGCAACGGAGTAAACAGTGGCTGGTTTGATGACGCAAACGAACCGCGGGTCGGACCCAAATAATATAATGTGAACACAGTCCAGTGGGGGCAGGGGGAGGGGGGAGCAATCGAACTCGGGTTCGGTCCAGGCAATCGAACCAAGTGTGAAAGCACCCTAAGTCTAAGGTGTCCCCTGAATGTGTATGTGAAGTTTCAGCTCAAAATACCCCATATATTTTTTTTGATTAATTTTTTTTAACTGCCTATTTTGGGACATCATTAACTATGCACCGATTAATGCTGCGGCCCCTTTAAATCGCGCACTCCAAGTGTTTAAAAATGAAAATAGTGACGGCTCTTGTCTCCGTGAATACAGTAATAAACGATGGTAACTTTAACCACATTTAACAGTACATTAGCAACACGCTAACGAAACATTTAGAAAGACAATTCACAAATATCACTAAAAATATCATGTTATCATGGATCATGTCAGTTATTATTGCTCCATCTGCCATTTTTCGCTATTGTTCTTGCTTGCTTAGCTAGCCTGATTCAGCTGTGCACAGATCCAGACGTCCTGCCTTTGTGTAATACCTTGAAAGTGGGCTGGCATATGCAAATATTGGGGTCATACATATTAACGATCCCGACTGTTACGTAACAGTCGGTGTTATGTTGAGATTCGCCTGTTCTTCGGAGGTCTTTTAAACAAATGAGATTTACACAAGAAGGAGGAAACAATGGTGTTTGAGAGTCACTGTATGTCATTTACATGTACTGAACTCTTGTTATTCAACTATGCCAAGGTAAATTAAATTTTTCATTCGATGGCACCTTTAATGAAATGCTTTAGACATTACTGAAACAACCTTACATTCATTAAATAACAGATTTACAGTCAACAGGCCAGCTATAGTTATAGTTCATAAATACACATACTGTAACTTATAGACTTAAGGACCATTCACACAAAGGACGATAACTATTACAATAACAATAAAGACATAGTTCTAAATATAAAAGAATTAACAGAGTCCACATCACAACTATAACAATGACTCCACAGAGAAACAATACAATTTTTCCAGTTGATGAATGATAAAAACAATGACAGCCAATCAGAATTCATCCTGTTTTAAAGAGCTTGACCATTTAGACAACAAAACTGCAGCATGTTTAGAATAAACAGAACTATATTGTCCACTGGTGTGGATGCTAATGTAATTATCGTTATAGTTATCGTTCTTGATATGAACGGGCCTTTAGACTGATGGAAGTGCCTGAGCTATATTTTGAAACCAGAATATCATAGGGACATGAGGGTGGGCTCTTGACTTCAAACAGCAAGCAACCACATAGCAATGCCTTAGCAACCATCCAGACCACCCTAGCAACTGCACAGCAACTCAATAAAACACTTAGAACACCTAAACAACTGCATATTGCAACACTCTGACCACCACCCTCAACACCCTATTCTCTTAAAGTCCCCATGAAATCAAAATTGAAGTTTTTTGGCTTTTAGTATGAACGTTAGCCTTACTCCTACCTTAAGCTAGTGTGCTCCAAAACAATGACAAAATTCACATTTAAAAAGTAAGTAAGTAAGTAAATTTTATTTATAGAGCACATTTAACTTTGGAACATGCAAGAGAGCTTTATTGGCAGATCTGAGGGACCTAGGAGCTGAGTTCAAATAAATAAGATCAGAGATATAGGATGGTGCTTGTCCATTAAGAGCTTTAAAAACAATCAGCAACATTTTAAATTGAATTCTAAAAAAGACAGGAAGCCAGTGAAGAGAAGCTAAAATTGGAGTGATATGATCACTTTTTTTTTTTTTTTTGTACTAGTTAACAGTCTAGCTGCTGCATTCTGGACCATCTGCAAACGTGACAGTGAAGATTGAGGAAGACCAAGGTACAGCGAATTACAATAGTCCAGTTGTGATGTGATGAAAGCATGAATAACTAATTTAGAAGATATAAGCGTTCAAATCTTCAAAACAACTAAAGACTTCAAAACTTACAGTCTCATCGCTTCCACCAATATGGATCAGTGAATTTCATGACATCATGTTGCACTTCAGCTTCTCATCAGATTTTCTGTCCAATCAAATGCTCTCTAGAATTTGAAGCGACCCACCACTTACATTATAAACAGATTCTGAAGCTTTGGCTGAAATCAGTCACTATTTTCTACATGGTGAATGGTACATAGTGCTATATAAGGGATAGGGAACGATTAATTTCGATTATTTCCATTGAGGCGAATGTAGTTTGGTTTCATGTGTTAGTGAAGGTTAGTGTCATGTGAACCACCACTGTGTGCACAGACTGCTCCGGTCCAGAGACCCGATAGCACAGAGTGGATCATATCGGTGAGTCGGCGCAGAACACAAAACATTTCAGACCCATTTGAATTCTGCACAGAATGCTATATTTTAAAGTGATTTTAAAGAGATTAAAATAAAACTGAGGCTTTACCGAGCTCAACGGCTCTGGTCGATCTGTTACGCTATTGGCTATTTTGAAAAAGGGGAGGAACTGTTCGATATGTCCCTCCCTGTCTTCCTGTTTCGGGGGAAATTAAGTCAAAAAAAAGATGAATAATGCTGTGCATTTCAAGGCACTTCAGTGGGCCTTTATATAAAAATAAAGGTTCCAAACAGGGTTTTTTTGCAGTGATGCCACTGAAGAACCATTTTTGGTTCCTTAAATAACCTTTTAGTGAACATTTCTTTTTTTTTTTTTTTTAGTGTAAAGCACATTTTAAAAAATCCGAAGAATCTTTTTCCACTATAAAGAACCTTTTGTGCAGTGGAAAGGTTTCATAGGTGTTGAAGGTTCATGAAACCATTGATGCCAATACAACCTTTATTTTTAAGAGTGTAGCATCATGCTGGACTGTCCAAAATCTACAGACTGGCTCTGACTTTTGGCAGCTATCATCAATAGTTGTCACCATATGAATTTCTTTCTTCTGAACACAAAAGAAGATATTTTGAAGAATAAGGGTAACCAAACAGCTGATGGACCCTGACAGTTGCTGGGCCCAGCAACTGTTTGGTTGCCAACATTCTTCAAAAAAATCTTCTTTGTGTTCAACAGAACAAAGAAATTCATACAGGTTTGGAACAACTTGAGAGTAAATGATGACAGAATTTTCATTTTTTGGGCGAACTATCGCTTTAAGTTAGATTTTTAAAGGATCAAAAGTTATCATCACATTGTTGCATGTAAATGAACTCAATAGATATAAGATGTCTGCTGTGATGCAACTGTCCTGCTCTCAGTATTTTGGAATTTTCAATTAGAAGAAGAGGCATGAAGAACGTTTGCAGTGTCTGTGCTGAATAAAACTTAGATTACCCAACTTCAAATCCACTTCAGCACACTTGTGCAGCACTAAAGCCTGAGAAAGTGTGCATAAAGGCAATGACTGGCCTTAATTAGAAACTTCACTTTCCCATCATGCTCTTCTCCTCCAGATTAACCCCTGAACAATTCCAATCAACAACCTCAGTCTGATGAGGGTCACAATTGACTTGCATGTTGGAAATCCTCTCCTCATACTCCTGGTGTCAGTAGAGGGATCCAATTAGACACAATGACGGTGTGCTTTATAATGGGAGAGAGAAGCCCATTTAAAGCTGTCTTCTTTGTCTAATCAGGACCGGCTCACTGTCATTAGTTTCCACTTGGGAGAGAGTCTCTGTGTGGAAGAATGGCTGGAGTCAGCTGAAGACTCCTCAGAGCTCTATGTCAGTCTAATGAACTGAGGTTCTTTGTGGCTGTGTTGAGTTTATTATTGGGTTCAGAGGCCAGGGAAAAAGGAGAGTGCTTCAAGAAGAAGGGCTGGCTGGCCAACTGCTCTGAAAACCCCTCCAATACTGCTGTTTACATAAGATCGCAACACAGTCTTGCTACTATTACAGCTAGTAGCCACTGGACAAAAACAGATCAGCTTTGTGTTTATTTAGTTTTGTTTTGTCAAATACTGTTATGCAGAATATTAAATATCAGCTTTGGTTCTGTTTTTTGTTGATCATTTCATGTTTCTATATTCACAATTAAATATTTAAAGCATGAAGTTCTACATTAACTTCCTGCATTTGTGCTTTCTAAATAAATGCAGTCCCATGTGTAGCATTAAACCCTCTATACGCACATTTTCATGGTATATGGGTGTTTCTTTAACTATTGCACTTTTGGACCTCTGGACATTTAGAAAAATAAATACTCCCTTAAAACATACTCTCATAGCTATTTATTTTACCAACCAACAATGTCCAACACAGTGTATATATCACTTTATGCATGACAGGAAAATTTTGTAATTTTTTTTGTCGATTAATGAAAATTCCCATCACAATGCCATTTCAAGCACATCACTTACACTACTGTTCAAAATTTTAGGTCAGTTTTTATTATTTCAATTTTTGATGTTTTTGAAGGAAGCCTCTTATACTCACCAAGGCTGCATTTTATTTTAAAAATCCAGTAAATTGTTATTGTTAAATATTAAATATTATTGCAATTTAAAATAATGGTTATTGTTGGTTAATGTCATTGTTGTGCATGTGCATTTTTCCCCCAGGATTCTACAATGAATAGAAAGTTTAAAAGAACAGTATTTCTGTGAAATAAAAATATTTTGTAACATTATAAATGTCTTTACTGTTACTTTTGATCAATTTAATGCATCCTTGCTGAATATTAATTTCTTTAAAAAAAATAACATATCTATAGTCAAAATTGCTGGGATAGTCATCATTTTTGAAAATGTTGGTTTAAATGTGATCTTTATAACAAAAATAAAAAATAAAAAAAATCTCTTAGTTTTCATAAAAATTGAAAAAAAAAAAAAACCCATATATGCCACTTCAGATGCAGATTGTGTACGCCTTTTGCTGTGTAAAGAAGACATAAAGACATATCTGAGTCAAAACGTCATGCTGAAAGGGAAATCTGCATTAAACCAAGTAAGGTTATATGTTCAAAGAAACACAAAGCTCACTCCATGTGCGTCTGAAGCACATTCATGCAGGTCTGCACTAAGCAAATCATTTAAAACATGCTTTCATAATATCAGAACTGCTACCTAAAAGTGCTCAAGTTTACAAGGTTTACAAAGGCAATGTGTATAGCGTGTGAGCGCAGCAGGTTGCTCTTGTGTAGCACCATTCATCTCCACAGAGAGGCTGTTCTCAATCCTCTCAGTAAATGTGTGAGAACACGCAATAGCCTCAGACGTATTAGAGAATAATTACACTTGCGCTCTGATGCCCTGCCATTCAGGCAGGCCGGACAATATTTCAGGGATTAGAGATGTCAGTGCCACGGGCATCTTCAGAGAAATCAGAGGCACCAGGCTCACATTCTTATGCAAAAGGAGGGAAGTGTTTTGATACTTTGATACAACCTTAGAATCCCCCCACGCCACACACACACACACACACACACACACACACACACACACACACACACACACACACACACACACACACACACACACACACACACACACACACACACACACACACACGCAGCCTTCAAAAATCTGTTCAATGAGGCTGAATACACAAAGAACAGGGAGACAGATGCTCTGTTGAAAGAATCTGCTAGAAATATCATGAGAAAATCATCACTATT